>NC_034601.1:57966360-57973906 GCF_900095145.1 Mus pahari | reverse complement strand
GCTGATACTCACATCTATGATTCCCGATTTCTTTCCTAGGGTTTCTATCTCCAGAGTTGTCTCCCTTTGGGTTTTCTTTATTGTTTCTACTTCCATTTTCAGATCCTTAATGGTTTTGTTCAATTCCATCCCCTGTTTGGTTGTGTTTCCCTGTAATTCTTTAAGGGATTTTTGTGTTTCTTCTAACTGTTTAGCAGTGTTTTCCTGAAGTTCTTTAAGAACTTCTACCTGTTTAGCAGTGGTCTCCTATAATTCCTTGAGGGATTTTTGTTCTTCCTCTTTAAGGGCTTCTACTTGTTTAGCATTGTTCTCCTGTATTTCTTTGAGTGAGTTATTAATGTCCTTCTTCAAATCATCTATCACCATTATGAGATATGATTTTAAATCCACATCTTGCTTTTCGGGTGTATTGGGGTATCCAGGACTCGCTGTGGTGGTCCTACTGGGTTCTGATGGTGTCCAGTGTTCTTGGTTTCTGTTAGTAAGATTCTTATGTTTGCCTTTTGCCATCTGGAAATCTCTGTGTTCTTGGTTTCTGTTAGTAAGATTCTTATGTTTGCCTTTTGCCATCAAGCTCTCTCTGGCAGGAGTTTGTTCCTCCTATGATTCTATTAGCCTCTGTCAGCACTCCTGGGAATCCAACTCTCCCCTGGGTCCCTGTGGTCAGAGCACTCTCTGCAGGCAAGCTCTACTCTAGCAAGGCAGATGTCCAGGAGTCTGGAGCTCTGATCCTCCTTCTGAGTCCTGGGGTCAGAGCCCTCCCTGGAGGCCAACTCTCCTCCAGTGATCCTGAGGACCTGAGGTGTGGAGATTCCTCCGAGGTGTGGAGATTCCTCCAGAGTGCTCAGCTGCCTCTGCTGGGATTCTGGAAAGAGATGGCGGCGTGTCCCCAACTGGACCAGAACCCTGCCTCTGGGCAGGTAGTGTTCATTTGACCTGTTTCTACTGCCACAACCCCCTCCTGAATTCTCTGGAGTTGATGTTGCATTCCACTTACCTGTGATCCCGAGGACCTGTGGTGTGGAGATTCCTCTGGAGCACTCAGCTGCCTCCACTGGGGTTCAGCAGAGAGATGGAGGGATGACCCAGACCAGACCAGAACCCTGCTTCTGGGCAAGCAGTGCTCCTTTGTCCCTGTTCCTGCTGGCATAGGCCCCTCCTGGATTCTCTGGAATTGACTACGTTCCACTCACCCGTGATCCCGAGGACCTGCGGTGTGGAGAGTCTTCCAGAGAGCCACTGGGGTTATGAAGAGAAATGGCAGGGGTTTTCCTATACATTTTTAAATGACAGATAATTGTGTATGCTCAGAGGTGTTTTCTTCTGTTACAGTCAGAGCTGTGTCCCCCTCACAATATTTATGTATTCAGTCCCTAACCTCCAAAACCTCAGAACGTGAATGTTTGGGGAAATGGCCCCTTTAGAAAGATAGTAAGTTAGCATGCATTCAATATTGTAGTCCTAATCCAATCTGACTTAGGCCTTTCTGAAAGGAGGAAATTATGGTAGAGATAGTCATGTGCCGTGTGGAGACACTAGATGAAATGGCGATCTGCAAACCAAGATGGGAGTTCACAGAAGAAACCAGCCCTAAGTCTACTGACTTCAGACTTATAGATCCATCTGTTTAAGTCACCAGAAATATTCATTGATACTAGGCATTGGGAACCCTGGAAAGGAGTATATCATCTTGGTACAACACAATATATCATCTCAATACAAAAAATAAATTTGCAAATAAAGTATATCTCCTTTTTAATTTTTTTGGTTATGTCAAAAATCTTCCTTATACAGTCTCTTCCTGTCCAGTTCAACCTCATCTTACTATGTAGCTCAGAATGGGCTCAAAATTGTTATCTTCCTGTGTCTCAGCCTTCTTAAGCTGGGATTATAGTGTGTGTTACCAAGTCTAGCCATAAAGTATTGTTAGTCGATCTTTTCAGTAGAGATTTCCCCACACTGATCTAACTAGATCATGTCAAGACTAACTGACCAGCTAGTGACACTCGACTAATCCATGTAAAAGAGTAAGGCCCAGAAGCCAGGCTTCTTCTTGGTGTTCTTGAGAGTCTACACAATTGCTCGATGTTTCCATAAGACTGAGCTTTATTTTGGTACGTTTTAGGTTGGAGCAACAAGAAGCCTATTGCTATTCTATGGTAAAATATTGAAATGAGTTGCCATAATTTAAAATTGAGCTGAAATTTAGAAACTGTTTGATATAAGACAATGAGGAGAGAAGTACACTGATCCAAAAGTTAGATCAATTTATTAATCCTGCTTAAGGCTGTCCAGTTAACTGAAGACAGATTTTGGTCATTTAGGGCAGTCATAATAACTTCTACGGTCACTCGAGAGCATGAAGACAGAATAGCTTGGAGAGCGTTTCTAATAGGCTGCTGTCTATAATCTATTCCTACACCTAAACTTCAAACTTGTCTCCATATTAAAACAACCTATCAGACATAAAAATGAACAATACCAAATTAATAATCTCAAGTGTCATATTGCAACTCCATACACACACATACAGATATATTGTATACATAAAAGAAAATATATATACTAGACAGAATTCATTTGCAGCCAATTCTGTTTTATTGTTGGAATTTATGTGAGATGTAACCTTGGTATTGGGATATTTAATGGTTCTGAGAGAAGCCTAGGCACATATATTTTTTGAATAATCAGATGAGTCCAGGGCAAATCATTGCCCCAGTTAATATAATCAAGGTTCTCTGTAGTTCTGCTCGTTCACAATATAGGATAAAATGTGATTAAAATGTATAGTATTTTGGTACTTCTTTTTGACCTTTGTGATATACTTGGTACATGTACGACACCATAAAGTCCACATATACTCATATATATTTAAATAAGGTTACATAGTTATAGGTTCTTCAATGAACTAACATGTGTCTTTGTTTCTGTGATTCAAGCATCTTTGAGGTTTTCAAGTGAGCCCAAAGCACTTGAAACTGGGTTATCGTCCCAATCCCAGCTGTGCAATGGACACAATTATTTCAGGAAGAGAAACAAGCACCATGAAGGAACAAAATGTAATTGCTTCTATGATAGTCATTTAGTTTCCAAGAGTAAGGATTCAAACCAGCATCTCCATTAGCCTAGCAACAATTACACAGCGTTCCTTTTCATCCATGTCTTCTAGGCTTTTCTTTCTTGAAGCTTTCTAAAGGGTATTTGAGTGATCTAACATTAACCACCCACACACTGTATTTACCACTATTATTAGCACAGCAGATGATCTTCACAATTTAGTGAAGCTGCAAGAAGCGTTATTAGAGATTTTCTTTTAAAAGTGCTTCTAAATCATTTGCCATTTCTTCCAATTTGTAACCCAGGCAGAATTGTTCTCAAGTGACCTTCAGTTATTTCTCTTAACTTCAGCTTAAAATGACTACAATTAGTAAAACTATGTAAGTGCATCTTAATGTTGGATATACTTCCTTCTACATAAATTTACAATAAAAAGAGACAGAAACCTGACAAAGTAAAATGTAATAGAGTGGCAAGGTCTTACTTTCAGGCTACCCAAGTAACCACATGATTATCCAAAATAGATGGTTTATAGCCACTAATAAGGAAATTCATTATGTTGGGGTTGGAGGGAATACATAACTCCTAAGAAAGCAAACTCATTTTTAGTCTTTTTTTGAAAAGTGTTCAGCAGGTCATCCTGCTAAATGTTCACCCACTATTTATAAAATCCTCCCTGGTGTTATTAAATACTGAACATATTTAATGCAGTGAGTAAACACTATACTGAGCTGCACAATAATAACCAAAGTTTGTCCTGTAGGGAGTGAACAAGAAACCTTGTGTGGAATGGTTGAGGCAAATGCACATAAAATTACATTGTGAGCTCAAAATGCTACAGGAAGATCTGCAGGTCACTACCAGGAGGCACAGTGGGAAATGACAAGAAAGAAACCTTCTAAAATCCACATGAACATTGCTGATACATTGTATACTGAGCTACTTATGTAAAGCCTGGACAATATTTTGTTCTATGGAAAAAAAACTTTGAAACTGAAAACAATGAGAGTGATAAAAAGAAAACATGATATTGTAATGGTTGTGCTATCTGATGGAATGTCGATTATATTTTGGTAGTAGGTAGACATAAGTATCAAGTGATAGAAAGTTCTGCAATGTCAAACTATCAAATGCTAAAGTGTAAAAGATTAACGTTTGGTGTGATGTTAATAGACTTTTCTCAATAATTTTGGCTATTAACCAAGTGATTTTTGTTTTGGAAGAGAAGGCAGGATATTAATTCCAAGTTTTCTATTAGTGCAAAACACTATTTTACTAAAGCAACTGGTTCAATTTTTTTTTTTTTGTTCTGCCTCTCTGCCTCTGCCTCTGTGCCTCTGCTTCTGGCTTTCCAGCTCAGACTCTCTGGTTCAATTTTTAAATTACATCTTTTTTACTTATTTCACATGTGCATGTGTGTGTGTGTGTGTGCATTTGTATGCCAGAGAATACAAGAGAAGTCAGTTTACAGAATCTGGGTCTCTCCTTCAATCATGTGGGGTCTGGAGATCACACTCAGGTGAATAGGATGGGCAGTACGAACCTTCACTACTGAGTCATCTCACCTGGCCAAGCAACTGGCTCTTAGCTGCAATAAATAGATTGAAAGTGAAGAGGTATAGTTAATAAAATTGCCTCATTTCAAAGGCAATGAACGTACCTTCATATGCCTCAAATAATCAGTATTGACAAGGTAAATCTGTGTAATCACATATTTCATAAATGATGAAAAATATCAGATTTGCTAAACATAACTATATTTAAACATTTAAGCTATGGAGTCTCTTCCAATCTGCTCAAAACTTTTAGAGCAGGAAAAACAAAAGTTGTGCACTGCATTAGGCAAAGAAACATCATTCCCAACTTACATTGTCTGCTTTTATTTTAGAAACCTCTTGGTTTACACTAGGTTTCTGGTTTCTCATGCATAGTTGCTTTATTATTTTTCCATCCCTGGGTAGATATTTCGATGCAACCATCTCTGGGGTGGAATTTTGCTGTGCTGTTCTCTAGAAAAAAATTCTTCTTCAGAAGATATTGAAATTGTCTGTTCTCAACCTGTCTTCCTTAAAAATTCACTTTTTTTCTGGGGTTGACATGTTAGACACATTGGACAAAAATTAGAAAGTAACTGGGGCAAGTGTCCCTGTATGAGGAATGCGTAAGTAAGTTGGGTAAAGTAGTAGGCATGCAAAATATGTTTAAGTAAACTTTTTCCTTTCCTCACTAGAATAGATAAATAAACCATCTTTAATTTATACAAAGACTTTAGTTGAGGATGCTTTCAATGCACATGAATATGTTGCTGAACAGACTGTATTTCCAGTACAAGATTTCAAATACATAAATCAGTAGAAGTGTTGCCAGATATAGTCATTATTTGAGAATATTTTATCTTGAATAGATTCA
The DNA here is from genome assembly GCF_900095145.1 of Mus pahari. Lineage (NCBI taxonomy): Eukaryota > Metazoa > Chordata > Mammalia > Rodentia > Muridae > Mus > Mus pahari. The sequence goes on along the minus strand of NC_034601.1, from coordinate 57,968,440 downwards.
ATAATATTACATTGAAAGAGAGCTAATACAACACTATGTACTTTGAATATAAAAAGTAACGTATTCCTTGTATGTGTATGTGATAGATACCAGGATCAAAGGAAATTCCAGCTAATGTCTGTACTGGTAAATTAGGTACTTTGAGATTACTTGGTAAAGTGTGATAGATATCCTGTATACGTTTTCCAAGAAGAATCCATTGCTGACCAATTATACATGTGTGATCATCTGCTGCTTGTGGGCCAACTGTCTGTATCTCTAAGGCATCCTTTCCATGCCAAAAGCATGTGTGCTATTCCTCATGCATTCTTACTTACAAAAGCAGGCTGCTGATTTCCTAAATGTTACTTACAAAAGCAGGCTGCTGATTTCCTAAATGTTACTGCAGCCATTAGCTTGGGGTGAAGGAGGAGAGAAAGAAATGGATTTGCACAAGATTAAGTAAGGTATTTTGGTTAGAAAAGCTTGTCCCTCATCTCTGTTTTTGCTGGGGTTTTTGTTTGGTTGTTTGTTTGTTTGTTTGTTATGGAACCTACCATTTATTTTCCTTTTTCTGACATCTGCTGCTCAGTTGCTGCTGAATAAAAACCCTAATGCAAAGACAGTGTACACTGGCCAATTATTTAGAAACTGGACTGGACTATATAAAACTAGGATTAAGAAACAGGCAACACCAGCATTCTCTCCAACCTGTTCTCATGCTGAAAGTACCTACTCGTTCTCCCATGAGTATGCTTGATTCATATTGGGCTTCTTTGAAATTCCTTTCTCAATATCTTTCTCTAGGAAGTCACCCTTCAAGATCTAGGATCACTAAATATCTTTAGTTTTCCTCATTCCTAACTGTAACGTTGAAAAAAAAGGAGCTATATACTCTTACTTTGTATTTATAAAGCATCTCCAATAAGTGTTGCCACACAATGTGCTGTTCTTGACTTCAGTGGAGAGCAAAACTGCTTTTCCAGTAACTCTCTATTCCTCCATACTCCTCAGCTCCTCCGTTCAACAGCCTTATAACTCAGGGATTTTTTTTTTTTAATTCTGTGACTTGTTTGTTACCCATTAGTTATTTACTTGGTACCAAAGTAAATTTGTAACTAAATTTTTGCTTTAGTAAAACCATAATGATTTAGAAGAATTTTAGTTTTCTTTATAACTAAATGTTGTAAAACATTATGCTTGAGTACTTTTACAGAACTATTTATTCAATTTTTTTATCTGACATAAAGAACAGAACAATTTAATTCATAATTCAACAAAAATTTATTTCATATTAAATTGTATGTTAAATCCTATTGTATGTGCCACAAATATTGTTTTGTTGTAAAAGTATTTAAATTAGTTGTATTTGGGCAGCTTATATATTATTGGAAATTGGCGGACCATAAACAAATAAACAGGCTATTACTTGATATTGATGAGTGAAAAAAGTTAGCTAATTAGCACAGGTTGACGAGCTGGGCAGAGCTTAACTGGTGAGTCTTCTGTTCCTTGAGCCTGGGTTATGAGTTTCAGTGCAGTGTCAGGTTAATTCCCTGTGTACTCTTATCTTTACACTAGAGTTTTTTTCAGTCAACTAACAACAGAGCTACAGACCACAGAGGAGAAGGGAAAATGTAAGTTTCCAGAATGGAGATACTGCAAAACAGTGAGGTAAATAAAATAGAAATTGATTTACTTATCTATCACAGATAGTCTGGAGAAAAATTAACTGGCCTGCCTAGTAGGAATGGATATATTCTAAAAAGACACTTGTTCCCCTTCTCTGGATATCAGACTATTGAAAGAAAGAAGACCAAGAAATGAAAGGTTTCCCAGGAATCCTCTGCTAAGAGAGGACGCTGTCCTGTGGGCATCCAGGGGAGGGTCTTGTTTTCAGAGAAAGATTTTCAATTGATCTGATGAATTTTCAGGAGAGAATTGGAGCAGAGAGAATGGTGGGGAGGGGACCACACCTTGGGCTAGTTGCATAGTTCTCTTTCTCTCTCTTCTTCTTCTTCTTCTTCTTCTTCTTCTTCTTCTTCTTCTTCTTCTTCTTCTTCTTCTTCTTCTTCTTCTTCTTCTTTCTCTCTCTCTCTCT
>NC_034601.1:57918963-57966349 GCF_900095145.1 Mus pahari | reverse complement strand
CATCTTGTAATGGTGAATGTGAGGGCGGCTCCCCACACTGATATTTTATAGAAAATCAAATAAAAATTATTTTGTAATGATATATGGTATAGTTAAAAACCAAAAAAAAAAAAAAAAACTCTGTAAGGTATGAAGGGAAAGTAAATGACATAAACTTATGTTACTGAAAGAAAAAATAGCCAGTTTATCAATATTTTAAAATCTTTCCTTGCCAAAAAGAACATTCTGACATAAGCAGGACTTGCATTCTTTCAAAGCTCACATTGTTGAGCAGCTGGGTCATAGTTGAAATGTGTGTTAGGATTTGCAAAAAGGATGAATACAGTACCTCTTCAAGGTGTAAGCCAACCATAGACTAAAAATCTCAACATCATTGGAGAACAGCCTAAGACGTGGTTTTAATATTGTTTTGATGTATGTCACTTCAATAAGTATTTTCAGTAGTTTGATTTGCTAATAATCTTACATTTTAAAACATATATGGATAGCAAAAAATGCTCTCTAATGTCCCTCCCTAAATAAATTCAACAGTTGTTAATATTTTATTTTTGAGCTTTTTTCATATCTCTTTCTCATTCCTGCAAATATGAACACAAAAACTCAGACACATAAACACAGGAGACTATGTGAAGATATCATTTTGCTCTAAATCTATTAATTATTTATAAATATTAAAGAGGATTATATAATTATAGAAGTAAAACATGTGTCCCAAATTTTCCTTTATGGTAATTTTCCTGACCCACTTTGCAATACAGGATCATACCACATTGCATTCAGTATGATGTTTTATTCATTCATCAATATAGGAAAAATGTAAGTAAAAATGAGAATTCATGAGCAAATATTACCAAAAGAAAGGAATGGTTATAGCCTGCATTTTATTTTTTAATCAATTATTTATTAATTAATTAATTAATTTAGAGAAAGAATCCTATGTATTTTTAAGGTGGCCTCGCTTCACTACACAGTTGTCAGTGGCCTTAAAGCTTGTGATTCATCAATCTCTTCTGAATTCTAGGTTTACAGGTGAGCACCATTAAGCTGGGTTTACGTTGTATTGGAGATTGAGCTTCAGGGCTTCAAGGGTTACCTATCTACCAAGAACAGTCTTCTCTGTGTTAAACAGCTGGTCCACAACTCATAGATACACTCATTGAAAGGAAGTAAAGATTTGAGAGTGCAAATTATCTAGTAGATTGATCCACTGTTTGATTCACAATATGATGACTATGTATAAAGAAGTTGAAATTACAAGGAGAAATCTCATTTGGGGAAGTAAATCAAAAGGGTTTTGAAGGGTATATCTTATTCCTGTGTACATTCTCTATCTAGACTACTATATGAGGAAGCGTCTCCTCTGTCATATTTTTCTACTGTCATGGTTTTTTTCCAGCCACAAGTTTACAGTGGAGGAATCCACCACATGCATATTGAACTGCTTTTTAAAAATCAAGGAAATATTTCATTAATTACTTTATCACATCTGTCAAGTACTTATCACATGAATGAAAAACCAAATTAACCTACGAGAAATAGGTCTTATTGCATTAGAATCAATATAAAATGCAAATGAAATAGAGTTAGAAAATCATTTTGAGTCCATCAGAATGGCAATCAATTCAAATATAAATCATAATTGGCAACTAGATTTTAGGTAAAAATTTTAAGACGCATATAATATTTAAACAGTCCAAAACAGGGTCATTTGTTACACAATAATTGCAAAGAGAAAATAAGTGTTAGAGTGTAAAATATGGCAAGCGCATTTAGCAATCAAAATGAACATCAACAACAACACCAGAAATTGACATGATGTCCTTTAGAATATGCTGAACTGGGAAACATTATCACTTCTGATATATTCCTGCCAAAATAGATAACTAGACACACACAATAGATAACTAGAAGAAATGAAGGCATTGGCCTAACAGATAAAATGTTAAGCCGGATAGGCCTTAATGTGTCCAACAATCTACTAACTACAAGAGGGTATACCAGATAAAAACAGAAACAAAATTTTTTAAAAAACTAAATCTTAGTTATGCCTATTACCTTTTGAATAATTAAGTATATCAAATTTGATTATGCTAAGAAGAGAAAAAGAAGCATAGAATGGTTATTTTTTCAGTTAATATATAAACTGTTGAGATACTTTCTCTGTAAGTACTACTTACTTAGCTGAGTAGGATGCTTCATGTTGACGTCATCGACGATGTCGCAAGACTGATAGTAACCAACATGAATACCTCTACTTTGGTTAGTATCCTGGCTCTCCTCAGCCATTACAGGCATATTGCCTCCCTAAAATTGGTGCTTTATCTGGTGAGAACTTTTGGAAATCTTGCCAAAATTGTTCTTACAAATGTTCAAGTTCCCTCTCCCCACTGTTGGGCATTTTATCTAAGGTCTTGAGAGTCTCACCTCTGAGAGCTCTGGTACTTTCTAGAGGGTGCTCCTCCCTCCCACCCCCCACACCCACCCCACAACCCTCACCCCCCACCTCTCTTGCCCTGAGGTTGAATATTTCCATTCATTCCCCTGGCCCTCTAGACTTTTCTTCTGTCTCTCCACCTGATCGTGTTCCCCTTTTCTCCTCCCCATCCCTTCTAAAACCAAGGCCCCTCCTCCCTCTGCCTCCTGTGATTATTTTCTTCTCCTTCTCAAGTGGAATTGAAACATGCTCACTTGGACCCTTCTGCTTGTTAGCCTTCTTGAGTTCTGTGGATTGTATCATAGATATTCTGTAAGTTTTGGCTAATATCCACATATTAGTAAATATACTTACCATGCATGTCCTTTGGGGTCTGAGTTACCACTCTAAGGATGTGGGGTTAGTGAAGACAGTTTTTTGACAATCTGAGAGTTACTGATTTGTCCTATTGATGGTGTCTTTAGCCAGAAGAAGCTTTTCAGTTTCATGAAGTACCATTTATCAGTTGTTGTTCTTAAGGCCCGAGCCATTGATTTGCTGTACAGGAAATTTCTCCTGTGCTGAAGATTTCAAGGCTCTTTGCCACTTCCTCTTCTATTAGATTCAGTGTATCTGCATTTATGTTGAAGTACTTGATCTATTTCTCCTTGAGCTTTGTGCAAGGTGACAAATACAGATATATTTTCATTCTTTTACATACAGACTGCCAGTTAGAACAGCACCTTTTATTGAAGATGCTTTCTTTTTTCCATTGTATATTTTTGGGTTGTTTGTCAAAGATCAAGTGTCTATAAGTGTGTGGGTTTACTTCTAGGTTGTCAATTTTAGTCCATTGATTGACCTGTATCTGTACTAATACCATGCAGTTGTAATCGCTATTGCTCTGTAGTATAGCTGGAGGTCAGGGATGGTGATTCCCTCAAAATTTCTTTTAATTTTTAATTGTTTTCATTGTGAATTTGAGAATTTTTCTATCCATGTCTATCAAGAATCGTTAGAGTATTAGTGGAGATTTCATTGAATCTATATATTGTTTTTGGTAGGATTGACATTTTTACTAATCCTACCAATCCGTGATCATGGGAGATCTCTCCATTTTCTGAGGTCTTCTTCGATTTCTTTCTTGAGAGACTTGAAGTTCTTGTCATACAAATATTTTACTTGTTTGGTTAGAGTTACACCAAGATATTTTACATTATTTGTGACTGTTGTGAAGGGTGTTGATTTCCTATTTTCTTTCCCAGCCCATTTATCATTTGTATAAAAAGAAGGCTAATGATTTGTTAGAGTTAATTTTGGGGGTCACTTATGTATACTATCATATCATCTGCAAATAGTGAGACCTTGACTTCTTCTTTACCTATTTTTATCACTTTGATCTCCTTTGGTTGTCTTATTGCTCTAGCTTGAACTTTGTATCTACAATGATTAGATAAAGGGAGAGTACGCAATCTGATTTTGTCCCTTATTTTAGTGGGATTGCTACAAGTATCTCTCAATTTAATTTGATATTGGCTGTTGGTTTGCTATAGATTGCTTTTATTATGCTTAGGTATGGGCCTTGAATTCCTGATCTTCCCAATATTTTTAACATGAAGGGGCATTGTATTTTTTTCAAATGCTTTTTCAGCACCTAAGAAGATAATCATGTGATTTTTTTCTTTGAGTTTGTTTACATAGTGGATTATGTTAATAGACTTTCATATATTGAACCAACCTTGTATCCCTCGGATGAAGTTACTTGATCGAAGGTGAATGCTGGTTTTGATGTGTTCTTGGATTCGATTTGCGAGAATTTCATTGAGCATTTTTGCATCAATATTCATAAGAGAAATTGGTTGAAGTTCTCTTTCTCTGTTGGGTTTAGGTATCAGAGTAACTGTGGCTTTGTAGAATGAATTAGGTAGTGTTCCTTCTGTTTCTATTTTATGGAATAGTTTGAGGAGTGTTGGAAATAGCTATTCTTTGATGGTCTGGTAGAATTCCAAGCTAAAGCCATCTGGCCCTGGGCTTTTTGTTGTTGTTGTTGTTGGAAGGTTTTTAATGATGTCTATTTCCTTGGAGGATATGGGAATGTTTAGATAGTTTACCTGGTCTTGGTTTAAATATGGTACATGGTATCTGTCTAAAATAAATCATCCATTTCATCTAGATTTTCCAGTTTTGTCAAGTGTAGGCTTTTGTAGTAGGATGTGATGATATTATGAATTTCCTCAGTTTCTGTTTTTATGTATACCTTTTCATTTCTGATTTTGTTAATTTGGACATTATCTCTGTTCCCTTTAGTTAGTTTGGCTAAGGGTTTATCTGTCTTGTTGATTTTCTCAAAGAACCAGCTTTGGTTTTGTTGATTCTTTGTATNNTTCTCTTTGTTTCTATTTGGTTGATTTCCTCCCTGAGTTTGACTATTTTCTGCTTTCTACTCAGCTTAGATGTATTTGCTTCTTTTGTCCTGAGGCTTTTAGGGGTGTTGTTAAGTTGCTAGTGTAGGTTCTCTCCAATTTCTTTATAAGGGTACTTAGTGCTACAAATTTTCCTCTTAGCACTGCTTTCATTTTTGTCCCTTAAATTTTGGTAGGCTATGTTGTCATTTTCATTGAATTCTAGGAAGTCTTCTTTCTTTCTTTATTCCCTCACCAAATTATCATTGAGTAGAGAGTAGTTCGGTTTCCATGGGTATGTGGGTTTTCTGCTGCTGCTGCTGTTACTGCTGTTGTTGTTTTGAAGTCTAGACTTAGTCTGTTGTGATCTGATAACTTGCATGGGATTATTTCAATCTTCTTGCATCTGTTGAGACTTGTTCTGTGTCTGATTATATGGTCTATTTAGGAGAAGGTACCATGAGGTTCTGAGAAGAAGGTATATTCTTTCATTTTAGGGTGAAATGGTCTGTATATACCAGTTAAATCCATTTAATTTACAACATCTATTAGTTTCACTGTGTCTCTATTTAGTTTCTGTTTCAATGACTTGTCTATTGGTGAGAATGGGGTTGTTGACGTCTCCCACTATATTTGGGAGAGATTCAATGTGTGCTTTGAACTTTAGTAAAGTTTCTTTTATGAATGTGGGTGCCCTTGCATTTGGGGTATAGATGTTCAAAATTGAGACTTTCTCTTGTTGGATCTTTCCTATGATGAATATGAAGTGTCTTTCCCTATCTTGCTTGATATTTTTTTGTTGTATGACTATTATATTGGAAATTAGAATGGCAATGCTTGCTTGTCTTTGGACCATTTGCTTGGAAGACTTTTCCCAGACTTCTACTCTATTTCTAGCAGTCTAGCTCTATATGGGATTCTAGAAGGAAAACTCCAACACAAGGAAGGTATCTATACCAAACGGGGGAAAAAACAAGAAATTAATCATCTCACAACAAAATGAAAAGGAGAGGATCACACACACATAACGCCACCTACAAAAACAAACACAACAGTAACTAGCAACCATCTGTCTTTGATTTCTCAATATCAATGAACTCAATTCCTCAATAAAAAGACAAAAGCTGACAGACTGGATATACAAGCAGGATCCAGCATTTTGCTGCATACAAGAAACACACTTCAATGCCAAAGACAGACACTGCCTCTGAAAGATAACAGCCTAGGTTATGAGCGTTTTACACTTTGGATTTCCTTTGATAGATGTGTCAGTATCTTCTATGGTATCTTCTATGCCTGAGATGCTATCCTCTATCTCTTCTTTTCTGTTGGTGATGCTTGTATCTGTAGCTCCTGATCTCTTTTCTAAGTTGTCCATCTTTAGGGTTGCCTCACTTTAAATATCCTTCATTATGTCTATTTCTATTTTTAGTTCTTTGACCATTTTATTCAATTCCTTCACCTGCTTAATTGTATTTTCCTGTATTTCTTAAAGGGATTTATTTGTTTTTCTCTTTAAGTGCTTCTCCCTGTTTGCCTTTCCTATATTTTTAAGAGGCTTTTATATCCTCCTTATAGGCCTCTGTCATCTTAATGAGATGGGATTTTAGGTCATTATCTTTTCAGGCATGTTAGGGTATCCAGGGTTTGCTGTGGTGGGAGAACTAGGTTCTGATGGTGCTGAATTGCATTGGGTTCTGTTGGTTATGTTCTTGTGCTTGCCTCTTGCTATCTGGTTATCTTTGTGGTTATCTGGCCTAGATGTCTCAGACTGGAGTCAGCCTCCTTAGAGGCAGGTAAAGCTCTGTGACTTCAGTTAGAACCAGTCTTCTAGAAGGTAGGCAATACTGTCTCAGTTTGGGGGGGGGGCTTCCTGTGTCGCTGGGTAGAGCAGGCCTCCTATTTTTCTTGTTTGGGCAGATCTTCTGTGTTTCTGTCCAGGGCAAAGCCCTGGGAGACAGGCAGGCCCTGGGCTCCAGGGCAGGATCTGCTCCAGTTGCAGATGGAGGTGCAAATCAGAAGGACTATGCCCCTACTTAAGGCAGACCTCCTGCATCCCTGACAGGCCTCCTGGGAGATAGGCAGTCTATGCCCCTGGTTACTGCAGACTTCCTGGGAGATAAGGCAGGTTGTGGATTGTGGGAGGTTATTGGCTCACCAATATGGCCTGGGTAGAGAGCAGAGCAGGAGGACGTTCTGGTATATATTTCTTGATTAATGTTAGGCTGATCTTGAATGCCTATGTTCAAGTAATTCTTTTACTTTCTTTCTTAAGTAGTTGGTAATACAGATTGTAAATTTCAAAAATAAAAAGCCAGAAAAAGGAAATATTAAAACTAATACTACTGAAATAGAGAGGGTTCTGTGGGATTTTTAAAGCTATTACTTAAATAAGTTGAAGAATCGGATAAATATCTATACCTTAGAACTAATAAATTTAATCAAGAGGATATAAAGAAAATCAAAGTCATTTAGAAGCAATGAGATCAAGATACTCATAAAATGCTACTCAACAATTACAGCCCAGGGGAAAGCATGATCACTACCAGGTTCAATTAAAATGTTAAGGCACTAACACATGGACAAGTGGAACAGAAGAAGGACGTAAAGATAAATTGACGAAGTTACAGGCATCTGATTCTCAACAAGGGGACCCAAAGTTTACTCTGGTAAATAGAGAGTCCTTTCACTAAATGGAATTGAGGAAGAAAACGGGACATTCAGACATGAAAGAGTAAAACTATACCTCTATCTCTCAGTCCATACACATATATATGCATCCAAACAAACAAACAAACAAAACTGCTGTCAAATCTAAAATTTTGAAAACACCACCTGAAATCAGAAAAACACTTCAAGCTATTGGTATGGGTAACTATGAGTAAGACCCAAATCTGAGAAAATAATTTCAAGATTTGACAAATAGGATTATACCAAAATTAAAAGTTTGTACATAGCAATAAAAATAAAAGTGAAAAGATATCCTACAGGATTTAAAGCTATTTTGACAAAGTAAGTACAAAATTCCAAGACTACAGTAAGACAAATGCTCATAGAATAATGAATACCTTTAATGAATGAAAATAAGTTAAAAAGAATATTTTCAATATAGTACAAATGACTAATACATACATGAAAAAAATTGTTCTCCAACATTCACTATGAATTAATTCACTATAATTAATTATTGTGCATTATAAAGCAAAAGTTCCTTCACATTTGGTTTCACTACACCCAAGTAAAATATCAAGAAATGTTTAATGCTGTTTATAATGTATTGTCATGGAAGTGAATCGGGGACCTTTTCTACATTTGGGGAGAGATTTAAAGTGGACCAGTTGATTTGGAAGTTCCTCAAAAACATCAAAACAAAACTAATATGATTTTGCACTCTTCTCCAGAGCTAAGTTGTGGAGTCAGACTGGAAAAGTAAAAGTGTTGTCAGTGGTATCTTTTGGGAGTAAAAGTCATAGGAACATGTAAATAAGAGAACTCAGAACAGTAAGGGTTCTTGAAATAGATAAGGAAGCTCAGAAAAAGCAAAGGAAAGAAAGAAAAAGAAAGAGAGAGAGAGAGAGAGAGAGAGAGAGAGAGAGAGAGAGAGAGAAAAGAAAGAAAGAAAGAAAGAAAGAAAGAAAGAAAGAAAGAAAGAAGGAAAGAAAGAAAGAAAAAAGAAAGAAAGAAAAAGAATAGAAAGAGAGAGAAAGAAAGAAAAAGAAAGAAAGAAAGAAAGAAAGAAAGAAAGAAAGAAAGAAAGGAAGGAAGGAAGGAAGGAAGGAAGGAAGGAAGGAAGGAAGGAAGGAAGGANAAGGAAGGAAGGAAGGAAGGAAGGAAGGAAGGAAGGAAGGAAGGAAGGAAGGAAGGAAGGAAGGGAAATTAGAGGGAAAACAAGAAAAATAGGGCAGGGAAATAGTCCCTTGCTTTTTGTAAAGATGCTCAAAGATATGTTTAGACTATTGGGAGGGAGGCTAAAATAAACCAGAAGTTGTTTATATTTTTAGATTTTGTAGAAGTATGGCCTTGGTTCCCCAGATCTCAGGGACCATTAATTTAGAAACCTTAATAGAGGTAGGACACAAATCATTATGATACCCATGGACCTGAGAAAATCCCTGTGGATACTTTTAGTTTGTGGGCTTTAATGAAGAACAGCTTGAACCCTAGGCATCAGAAGGAAAATATCCAAGCAATGTTAGATTCTCTACCAGTGATTGCTGATAGGCCAAAATTAAATAAAGATAGTAGCAAGCCTACTCCTCTACTCTCTATGAGGATATTAAAAAGGCTGTAAAAAGACTGAAGGAGGAGCCTCTTGATCCGAGGAAGAAGACTTAGAGAAAGAAGCTGCAAAATAGGTTTTTGCAGTAACTTGCAGACATAAAGATAAGGATGAACAGAAGGAGCAACTTCAAAAATCCATACAAAGTCTAACCCATTTAACAGAAAAAAAATTTTTAGGGAAGTTACAGACAAGAAAAGGACGAGGAGGAAGAGGGTATTATCAATACTAGTATGATAGCAGGTCTAGATCCACCTATGAAGAGACAGGATCCTTTAGTGGCATTGATGTGCCCTAAGATTAAGGAGGGTTGCTATTTTCTTCAGTAAAAAATTATGTCCCGATTGCAGGCAGAATTGCAGTGTGCTGTAGATCAAGGAGAGGATATATAAGGATTTAACTTACAGTGCCCTGTATTTGAGGAGAAGTATGCATGGGGCAATCTTGTTAGAATTAATCAATCTATACATTTTAAACAACTGAAGGAATTAAAAGCTATGTGTGCCCAGTATGGGCCTACTGCTCCTTTCGCTATGACTATACTTGAGGATTTAGCTGCAGATGCTTTACCTCCTGATGACTGGAAACAGCCAGCTGGGGAGCGTGGTTTGGAAAAGAGAAACTTTCTGAGCATTGTCAAAGAATTGCTGAAGTGAATGCCCATGCTAATAATGCTGGGGTAAATTATGAAATGCTGACCAGAGAAGGACAATAAGCAAAGATATCCCAGCAGCTGATGTACTAGCTTGGAGTCTAGGCATAGATTAACACTGCTGTACATAAAGCTTCAAGTGCAGTACCTACAAAAGAAAAGCTTCATCAAGATGTACCAAGATGTTCCTAAAGATGAGCCTCTTTAGGAATTTTTGGATCAACTTCTGAAAGCTGCTGGCAGAATTTTTCATGATTCTGATGCTGGCCTTTTACTAGTAAACCAACTAGCCTATGAAAATGCAAACTCTGGTTGTTAAGCAGCAATTTGACCACATAGAAAGGAGATATTTCTGAATATATCCATTTATGAACAGATATAGGACTATCCTGTACTCAAGAATTGGCTATGGCTACTTCCTTGAAGGGAAAAATTATTAAAAATTTTTCGTTTTGGCAGCAAAAGCCTCAAGATTTTCACAGGTGTTTATATAGTTCATTATATATGAGTGCTATATTGTTAGCTGACAAAAATGAAGGTTCTTTGCTGCAAGCCTATACCCAATTACAATAGGAATTGAAGGAAGAAGGATTGGTTATTGCTCCAAAGAAAATTCAGCATAAACCCTCCCCCATAAGTATTTAGGACACCAATTATATTCAAAAACTCTTTATCTCAAAAACTACAGCTGAGAAAAGATAAATTAACTTTAAATGATTTTCAGAAACCATTAGGAGATATAAATTGGCTTAGACTATTCTTAAAGAAAACTAAATTAAAGCCATTATTTGACATCTTAAAATGAGATTCTGATCCTTTATCTCCATTGTCTACAACTGAGGAAGAATGTAGAGCATTCTCTATAGTTGAAAAGTCTATAGAACAACAAGTAATTCATTATGTTGACTATGCTAGGCCATGGGAAACTTTTTACCCCCTTTGCATACACTTATGGTGGTATTGTGGCAGAATAGACCATTACTCTGGGTACATCTACTGGTCTTTCCTTCTGAAGCAATCACTCCTTAATATGAACCGGTTGCCAAATTACTGCAACTATCAAGGGTAGAATCATGCAAATATTTTGGAAAGGATCCAGATGAATTCCTTGTATCTTAAATTGCAAATTTCTTGGCTCTATCAAAATGTGGGTATTTGGCCTATGGTGCTTGCCAAATTTTCAGGTAAGGAGTGCTAATCATTATCCTTGTCATAAGTTGTTAAAATTTGCTAGTCTTCATGAGTTTGTATTTGTCCATAATTTGATCACCACTTCTACAGGCTGCTTTAGTCTTAGGTGGATAATCTAATGGAAGAGCTGCCTATATTTTGGATTAAAAAAAAAAAAAAAAGGTGACTTTGCATCTTTGAACCTGCATCTGCTCAGATAATTGAAATAAAAACTATTGTAGTTGTGTTCAAACTTTTGGAACAGTCTCCCTTTAATTTATATACAGATAGTCAATGCATTGTTTGAGCTTTACCAGTGCTGCAGACTTTCTCTTATCTGAATTGTCAATATAGTCAAATTTTACTATTGTTGCAGCAAATTCAATCTAGCATGAAAAACAGAAAGCATCCATATTATTTGGGACACATCAGGGCCCATACTGAGAGCCCTGGCCCCTGTCTGGGAAATTCAGCAGCAGATGCATTAACTCGTGTTGTTGCCATTTCTCTAAAAATGTTTGAACTTGTTCAACAATTACATACTCTTCATCAGCAAAATATCCACAGTTTAAGAAGGCAATTTCCAATTTCTAAAGAAGCTGCTCAAGCCATTGATAAACAATTTCCTAAATGCCCACAACATCTTTCTATACTCACTTATGGTGTGAATCTGTGAGGACTAGTGCCTAATAAACCTTGACAAATAGATTTTACTCATATCCCTAGCTTTGGAAAACTATATTCATGAGATAATAGATACATATTCAAGATTCATATGTGCATCTGCCTTGACAAGAGAAGCTACTAAACATGTTATAACTCAATGTTTAAAATTCTTCTGTTATAAGCATCTCTAAAATCATAAAAGTTGACAATGGCACTGGAAATTCCAGGAAACCCTTTCATACCTTTTGTCAGCAATTCAACATTGTCTACAAAACTGAAATTCCCTATAATCCACAAGAGCAAGGAATTGTGGAAAGATCTCATCTCATGGAGTACTGAAACAACAATTGCTAAAGATAAAAAAATGTGAGGACTCAAAGGGAGGGACCTTAGATGAAATGTCTGACAGTAGGGAACAGGAACTTATAGAGCCAACCTTCAGCAGGAAGACAGGACATCAAGTAGGGGATGGGGTTACCATCTCACAGTCAAAACTCTAACCCATAATTGTTCCTGTCTGAAATAATTATGGAGATGAGAATGGAGAGGAGCCTGAGGGAAAGAAGGTCTAGTCACAGGCCCAAAGAGAGATCCAGCTCAAAGGGAGATCCCATGGCTAGACACTATTACTGAGGCTATGGAGCACTCACAAAAAGGGACCAAGCATGTCTGAACTCCAGGAGACCAAACAAGCAGCTGGAAGAGTCAGATGCAAATATTTGTACCCAACCAATGGATAGAAGCAGTTGATCACTGTTGTTGAATTATGGAAGGCTGAAAGAAGCTGAAGAAAAATGTGATCCTGTAGGAGGACCAGCAGTCTTAACCTGGACCCTGGAGATCTCTCAAACACTGGACCACCAAACAGATATATACACCAGCTGATATGAGGCCCCAAACACACATACAGTAGAGGACTGCCAGGTCTGTGTTCATTCAGAGATGATATACCTAACTCTCAAGAGATTGGAGGCCCAAGGAAGTTTAGAGGTCAGGTGGGGTGGGGGTGAGGGGTGGAAAAAAGGTATGGAATGTGGAACAGTCAGAGGATAAACACGGGGTGGGAATAAAATATGGGGTGTAAAAAATTAATTAATTTAAAAGAGGGGGCAGTAAACCCCCTACACCACATAACTATCTTCAGCATGCTCTATTTTAAATTTTCTGATATTGGATGCAGCAGGTAAATCAGATGCAAAACTTTGGCATCCTCAAACTCAACATAATTTTTGTTTATGTTAGATAGAAAGATCTTCTGATAGGATTATGGTATGGGCCTGAACCCAGGCAGATGCGGGGATGAGGCCATATATGTGTTTTTTCACAGGACTCAGAAGGATTGTGTTGGCTGCCAGATTGATTGGTGAGACATGCTGATGCTTAGACAAAGAATGATACTGACTGTTACGTTGCTGAGCACCCTGACAGGTGCCAACAAGGAGAAGCTAAAAACTAGCAGTTGATCTTCCTGAGATGGTTCTTCTATGACTGAGAAGAATTTCATTTTAGGAAAGATTCCTGCTAAATCTTTTAGAATGATTTTCTTGTTATCATAAAATATATATAGCAATCACTAGGTATTAGTCTCCCCTTTTGAGCAGATATCTGTAGAACAAAAAAGATGAACTGTCTTGTAGTGATGGTATATAGACAAAGAAATGATTTCTTGATTCTTAATGATGATCCTATATGACTTCCTAAAATTATATTAATAATTATTAATATCTTTTACAATAGGACTGCTATTAAGTCCTTTCTGATGTCAAAACTGCATTGAGAACTCTGCCTGTCTTCAAATGTGACTAGTTCATCGCTTCTGAGATAGCAATCAGGCATCTACATCTTAGAGCACGTTCCAAGAGGTTGTAAAACAAT
The DNA here is from genome assembly GCF_900095145.1 of Mus pahari. NCBI lineage: Eukaryota > Metazoa > Chordata > Mammalia > Rodentia > Muridae > Mus > Mus pahari. Next base: position 57,952,892 of record NC_034601.1, on the reverse strand, counting down.
TAACCAAAGGTCATAAAAAGGGAACATATGATTTACTATAAATGCAAGCACAGAAAATAAAATATTGACTAGATTTATCTATATGAAACTTCACTAATAACTTAGTCACAAAAATTATGTTTTTAACTCTCCATGAACCTATAGACAGATGATGAACGTTTAGACAGATAATTACTCTTAATGACATACATGTAAACATTCTCTTTTGTAAACTTCTTATTCAGTTTATGATTTAAATTTATGTGTAAACTTGTGGTGAACTTTTTACCGTGTGATCACATATTCTGGAAGATGTACAAGTACTGAGGACAAAGAAAGGAAACAGAACTGAACTCAAGAAGAACTTAGAAGTAAAGGTATAACTGTGGAAGTAAGGCATTGAGAGTAAGGGCATTGTGATTGTTACATCAGAGCAGAAGGAAAGAGCAAGATTAGGAGACAAAAGCAGAGAGAACTTTTTAAAGAAAAAGAACTTTTTAAAAGAACTTTTTCGGGAGAACTTTATCGAAAACTTTTGTAGAAACATTTTTTGAGAACTGGAGAACTTAGAAATAAAGGCTAAAATCATTCACTATGTCCCTTTTCTTCCTGTGACTTCAACTAGAAGGCTGGACGTTAGAGCTGCATTTTCTGTGGAGAGATAGAACAAAGACTACTTTGTTTAATCCCCTGCTGTTTTAAGATGAGGTGCTAAGTGCCAGAGACTACAGCTTTGGGCCTCAGAGGAACTCAGGCAGGGTAGCTACAGCAGCAAAGTAACTTAGACTTAAGATAGATACATGTTTTATTATTAAATAGCAGCCCTAAATATCTCACAAGACCAAGTCTTGCCTCCACCAACAGTTTTCCCCCCTCTGCTGCCTCAAGAGGAACCAAGAAAGACTCACAACTGAAGATGGCCCCCGGCATTGTCCCAATGATGATGAAGAGGAAGCTGTATTGGGCATATGTTACTAACCCAACTTTGTTACATCCTTCTATATGGTCAAGTACAGAAGTACTTGTGACCTTAAATAAGACTCAGTTGTTAGGATTTCCTTGGTCTGAGAGTAAAATTATTCCAAATTGGTGAATTACACTGCTATGAGTCAGTAACTACCTATTTGTTTTTACTAGAAATAGTACCAATGTTGGATGTGTTTCTATGTACACTCAGACTTGGGAAAATATCTCTAGGCTTTACTGCAAAGCATCAAGATGGAAAGCCTCAGATTGGACAAGCTGGCTTGCCTTATTGAGACCTTGCAGTGCAGAGAGCCCAGAGACTGTGGAACCTCAAAAAAATCAGAGAAGTTTTTATACTGACCCTTCTCTTTCCTTTAATGTGACTGGTTATAATCATTCAATTATGGACTGCTCTGAAAATCAATATAATATTGGACAAAAAGAAATGACAATGGGCATTCGGAAGGCTTGTTCTGGACATTTTCAGAAACATTTGGAAATTGGCAGTTACCTTGTATGAAATGTTTGATGTGGATAAAAATGGAACAGGCTCTGAGGCTAAGCTAAATGTAACATCCTGCATTACCACACTTCATTGGGAATGTTACCATTGTTATTGACTGTGATAATGAGTTCATGTTTCTTGTTTTAATTGTCTTTTGTCTAACTGTGTTTCTTCACTGTACAATGGTCAATCTATAATGGCAGTACATCAATCAGCTTTTATTACAATCCTTGTAAATTTATGTAAACCCTGGTATGCTTTTTTTAAAAAGGACTTACAAATATTGAAAGAATTAGATCATGCTCTGGCAAGGAGCAAACATATGGTTGAGCTGATCATTGCCAGTGTGGTTGTTCTCATAACTCTTACAGTCAATGCTACTACTGCATTAGCTTCAGCACAGTAGTTACAAACAGCTAGTTTTGTTAATCATTTGCAGAACATGTAACCAATGTCCTGAGCATACAAGAAGATTTGGATAGATGGCTGAAAGAAAGAATTTACACCTTATATATTATAATGCAGACCATGGGAGATGAGGTACAAGGAATGAAAGTCAGGAGCCATTTGGAACGTTATACTCAATATCTATGGATTTGTATATCTCCAAAAATGTATAATGAGAGTAAGCATAATTGGGCCAGAGTAAAAAGGTACTTTCAAGGTATATGGCATAATAATAATAATAATAATAATAATAATAATAATAATAATAATAAAAATTATAGTTAATAATAATAATGTAAATACTTTAGGTTTATTAGCTTGAAGAAGAAGGTTGTAAGTTTTGTTTTGTTTTGTTTTTTTTCGAGACAGAGTTTCTATGTGTATCCCTGGCTGTCCTGGAACTACTCACTCTGTAGACCAGACTGGCCTTGAACTCAGAAATGCACCTTCCTCTGCCTCCCAAGTGCTGAGATTAAAGGCATGCAACACCACTGCCCAGCAGTTGTAAGCTTAAGAAATACAAATCCTTTGTGTTTTGATGATTGTAAATGATATTATGAAAATGTTGCAGGCAGTTTTTCCTTCATGGTTCTCATTTATATCTCTCTTATTGAGCATAGCAGGACTTGGCTTTATGATCCTTTTTATGACATGTCTATTAACTGCTGTTTTGAGAGGAATCTTCAGAGTTTTTACAGATGTCAAAGCAAAGTTATATAAATTCAAGCTCCAATGTCTTCCCTAGTAGAAGTCTTCCCTACCAGAAGTTGGTAGTCTATGAAGGGTAAGATCATACTGAAAACCTTCTCAACCTAAGGCAGGCCATGATTATTTGAATGCCAATGATGGGTAAGACCTGTGTTTTCAGGTGGCAACCTAACACAGGCACAACTTTATGCTCCATGACTAATAAGATGCATGGCTCTTACAGTAAAAAAGTCTTACAAGATTCTCCCAGAGTGGATCAACCTAAGACAGGACATGAATTCATGTACTAAAGGCAGGTAAGGTCCACCCTTCTTAAGAGGATGCCTAAGACAATCACAGTCTTTATGAGCCAATAGCTAAAACAGCTTTGACTTGTATAGATACAAAAGGGGATACGTGGGAAGCACAACTGGTGTTAATTTTGGCTGATTTCTTGCCCATGATTAATCATGACTGAATCTGCCAAAATCTGTCTTTGTTTTTAGTTAAGACCTGTTATACCCTCCCAAGTTCCCCTGCTTACACATTTATCCTTGGGAGAGTGTCTAAGCCTAAAGGAAATGTGCTTAGTCAAACACAGATACTGTGTAACTCACCACATAAGCATTTGTGGCAATTGTTTAACTTCCTAAAATTGATCATGCCTTCTGTTGCTTGCCTTTAAAAGACACTGGGAAAATACACTCACTGCTGGTGTGGTATTTACCAGCAGCCCTCCCATATCTGTCTCTTGTGTCTTCTTTTTGTCTTTTGTATAATCATCCTCAACTACCCCAGTTGTGGTTTTCATGTTGACTGACAAGTAGGCTCCAGCATTTTGCCCTTTAATTGGCTTACTGAATATGGGTGGATGAACCTGGCTTGTCAGGGCATACAATGTGACACCCATAAGTCTGTGAAAGAGCGCAAGCTATGAGGAAAGTTTTGTTGTTCAGAAATGCAAGTGCCTACATATTGCTGCATTGTCAAGGTAGGTGTGGTCTTGCTTGGTGCCTTCATGCTGGCTCAGCTATATTCTGGTCTGTAGAAAGCAAAAATGGAAATTAAAGTCTATGTGTTGAGTATTTTAAGGCCAGCACAGAAGTGTCTGTTCTAGTTCTCGTCAAATTTTATTGGCTCAACCCACTCAACTGTGAGTGGGTCCAAGAGAATATATAGCAGAATCAAGGCTGCTTTTCTATCATGTACTCTGGCCAGGACTTAGAAGTTCCTAACCATACACAAATTTGGAAATTACAATATGGAGGAAATTTTTTTGATCTCTTTCTTACTGAGACACATGACTTACTGTTTCTTCTTCTTGGAAAAGAAACCAGAAGCATAGGTCAATAATGCCAGCAGTCATTTGATTGCACTGTCAAGTTATTGAAAGCTGTGAAGCATTTGATACTAAGAATCTGGTAATTATTTTGGTGATTATTGGCCTAGTTTCTGGTGCTTAGGAAACTTAATGCTATACTTTAAGAAGAACTTTGCTTAATTCTCCCCAGACTCTAAAAAGCATTTTTTTTTTAGAAAGCATGAAAGTAAAATGTATTCCCTATCCATGACATCTGTTTCATTAACTTAGATGTGTGACAGTGTCCACATTAGTAAACCATAATTGTAATGTAAGCTGGCTGCCTTGTGAAGCAGTACAATACTCTTGACAGATGATATTTGTAATAACTGACGCTACATATTACCTCACTGAGAAATCAGTAAGAAAATTAGTGACATAAATCTGGTAATTCAACCCTACCTTCAACATTTGAACAAAACTGCTTCAGAAGAGATAGGAATGGCAGTTCCAGTGTACTAAATCGACTCTCCATTTGACAGTAGATGCTGCATTTAGCACTTAACTCACACACTTGGTATTATAGAGAATTACTGACTGACTCTAGGCCTTAAATTCACATGTTAGGAGACATTTCCTGCTGCCTCGTTGCTTCAATTAGACAATGGTGCTGGTAACATCTTTTTTATCTTCACATTCTCTCTTCTAGTAAATTCACTTATGGAACAAGAAAAGGAATCAGTCAAATTCTGTCTTGCTAATAGATGAAAGGGCTTTATATGGCAAGCAGATCTGATACCTTCAGAGTTGAGAACTGAAGTCTAAGTAAATTATGAACTACCTGATTAAACATAAAGAGAAAGGAAGAAGAAGATACCAAAAGAAGGAATGTTCAGGATTTTGGAGTTAAAAGTGATGCTGTAAAGAGAGCCAAAAAGTATGAACAATTTCTTACAAAAACAAATCAATGGGGTTTAATGAAGAATAAAGAGAATAAGAAAGAAGAGCTGATAAACAGTACCTAGAGTCACATATCCGAACTTAGGAAGCAGAACTGGAAGAATCTAAAAGTTAGAAAAAGAGTTATTAAGTATGGATAGCAGTGTATTTTGAAGTCAAATATGCCCACCATTATTGATGTATAGAGAATTTATTACATTCCTTTTGTATACAAAGAAACACTAGTATCATGATGACAAGTACAGTATAAAGATTGTACCTCAGCTTGAAAAACGGTTTATTTCTATGTAGAATTTTTTCTGTGTTGCAATAGACATGTAATGATTTTATTTATGGTAGTCTTTTGGATGTATCCAAGTGTACCAGCTTTACTTATGAATGTTAAGGTACTAGCAAGAAGAAATCTAAGACATGAGCTATGATAGCAGTAAGTAAGATAGAAAAGACAGGCAGTAAACTACAATTAAACATGTAAGGACCAGAAAGGCAGGTAGAATTAGGTACACTCATCCATACTTCTCCTTTGATGTTTAATATTATTATTTCTCCATACAAACAAAACATGTAATATACCATGAAACACTGTTCTTCTGAGCATGTAATTCCAACTCTGACTAATTTTACACTCATCACAAACCTTATAGATAGATAATATTAATATTCTTACTCAAGGCAAGAAATATATGTTTCAGAGATACTAAGCAGCTTGCTTAGGATATATAGCATTAATGTTTAAATATTATAGAAATATCTTCTGCATATTCAGGTGAAAAAAAATCACATAAACTTTAATGTAAATAAGATAAATTATAATGGTTTCTTCCTCTTTATTAATGGATAAATCCTTTAGTTTTATGGGTGTACAGTTTAATTTATTTAATATCTAGACAAAATAATTAAATCTTCTAAGTGAAAATTAATCAAGAGAAAAATTAAATCTATCTTGAAGTAAGGCAACATCTTCTTCTACTATCATTCTTTTTGTTGTTTCATTTTAAACTTCTCTTTAGAAGTATCTTGCATAATTAATAATGTGCTTTATTGATAATAACTTCACATGAAAATGTTTCACAAAGGATTCACATTCTTATTGATTTTTTCTTATTGATTTTGTTGATCACTTTCTCTGCTCTTCAGTTATATTAATTACCTCCTTCTATCATAACAAATTACCACATATTTAGCAGCTTAAAATAATGGCAATTAGTAATTAGAAATCCAGACACAGCATAAGTTCTCTTTATCTGTGTTTGGAGTCTCATAACACTAAGGCCAAAATGAAAACAAGTCTGTTCCCCTTGGTGGAGGAGTTGGTCTAGTGACATGTAATTCCCCAAGAGGCTTCGGGTTGCTTTCTGGGTTCTGTCTTTTATAGTTGAGTGCCTGGTGGAGAGAGCTAGAGGTTGTTCTTTGTTTCTAGGGCTTTCCTGCATGTTATGTATGCTCCATGTGCTCATATCTCTTGAACTGTCTCAGGTGTTTTATAGTTCTGAGATCACAGACTTATCCTATCACAGGACATGATTCTCCTATCACTGGTCTGTATCTCTAGAAGATAAGGAGTTCTGCTTTTAAAGGGTCATGTGAGTAAACTGAGGCCAGCCAAGTAAACCAGAATGATCTTTCAACTTCATAATCAATAATCAAATTTCACCTTAAATTTCCTAACAAATCGATACATTTCCTTATGTGAGCATTAGAACATGAGCATGAACATAACATGTTCTACCTACATCTTAAAAAATATTTTTTCTCCATGTATCTAAGTGAATTCCATACCTATAATTTCTACTTTTTCCTTAACTTGCCTTCTTTTTATACCAAGGAGATCTTCCTACTAATCCTTTTTTTTTTTTTTGGGGGGGGGGGTTTGAGACAGGGTTTCTCTGTGTAGCCTTGGCTGTCCTGGAACTCACTCTGTAGACCAGGTTGGCCTGGAACTCAAAAATCCGCCTTTCTCTGCCTCCCAAGTGCTGGGATTAAAGGCATGCACCACCACTGCCCGGCCTTACTATTCTTTTACTTTAAGTGGGAACAGAACTCTTTTTTTTTTTTTTTTTTTTTTTTAGCTTGAGTTAGGATAGTTAAACATAATCATAGGATGACAGAGTTTATAACAACATTCAGATTCAAATTCAAAATGAAACTCAATACTGTAATGAACATTTAGTGGTATTTTTGCTTTACTGTATATTGCAAACCTTCTACTATCATTTGAGTATCATTTAACTCATATAGCACAAACAGCTAAGTTAAAAATTTCTTGAGAATTAGGAGACAATCAAAAAGATGTCTTTAATTTGACCTATTTTACATCACATGATCAGGTTCTTATCTGTATTGTCTATAAACAGAGATGCATTTCTGAAGGAAACCATAGAAACAAGAAAGCAAAAACTCATTTTTGGTAGGTTTTAGATTGTAGAGTGTTTGCTCCAGTGGCAGTGTGATAACCTGTTTCCTTCTCTTGTTTGGGGAGGTTTTATTTTGGTGGATTTATTTTGTCTGATTTCTACTAAAGCATTAATTTACAGTGCAGCCCATTCATTTATAAAAGAAAACAGCAGTGGGTGTTAGTTTGCTTGAACAGGCCCAGCAGAACTCGAAGGTCATTGTTATTTCTTATATGCTCACACCTTCTCTCCGATTAATCTGAAGGTTTTTTAAGTGAAAATATATATTTCAGACTCGAGTTTCCAATCCTCTCATCCTAGCTCAAGTCAGCACCATCCCCACCCCACCTCTCAGGGTGCTGACTTCAATAACTCTTTGATTGCTCTGCCTGCTTCAAGCCCTGTTTCCCTAAAGCCATTTCCTGAAGAATATTCTTCATGAGTTTTCCCAAATGCTAACCAGGTCTTATAAAGCCCTTGCTTAAATCCCACAGAGATTTCTGGTTGCAAAAGCAAATCCAAATTCCTCACCATAGTTTCCAAAACTCTTTATAGTTCTGTCTAACTGTTACCTTTTATCTTTCATGGACACACACATACACACACACACACACACAACACACACACACACACACACACACACACACACACTGAACTGAAGTTTAGGAAGATTGAGCAGATCACCATACAAATAAATGTCTAATATTTAACCATTTCTCACTTAAAAATGATATGTTCTCATTATCAGTCTATTGTCATGTAACTTTTCTAAGTCCAATATTATAAGGTTTCTAGTTTTGTGCAATACACAACTCTGCAATAAAACAAAATGCTATGTTTTCAAGTAACATTATTCCAAGATGACAGAGCTTTAGGGAGGTACATAAAACTTTGTATATTACTAATGATACACAAGTCTTATTTATACTGAATAATAATATAATTGTTTAATTATAATGCCACAAGTCTTCTAGATGACCTATTCAGCATTTTCACCTCTTAGACTTGCTTTTCTCAGCGTCACACTGCTGAAGAAAATTTTTATCAATAGTGCTTAGAATCCAGAAGATCTGAGACTATGAGCATATCTGAGTTTTTTGTTTGTTTGTTTGTTTGTTTTTGCTACACAAAACATTGTGTAATGGTAAAATATAAATTTGATGCTCTCAACTGCTATTACAAACAAAATTGTTACAAGCCTCAGGTGGGCCATTTCCTTCATTATTATTATTATTATCATTACTAAATTTATTCATTCCCTTTACAGCCCAATATCAGTTCTTCCTCTCCTGCCAGTATCCCCCCTCGCAGAATTCCTCAGCATCCCCTTTCCTCTTGTCTTTCCTCTTGTCTTGCCTTCCTCCCCACATCCACATGAAGTTGCTACCAGACAAGGTACATCCTTTCCCATTGAAACCAGACGGGGGTGCAGGATCCACAAGCAGGCAGGCAGGTTACAGGATGAGGAACAGTACCAGCTCCAGTTGTTTGAGGGGCCCACAATAAGTCTAAGCTGCTCATCTGCTCCTTAGGTGCAAGGGACGAAGTCCAGTCTGAACTTGCTCTTTGGTTGGTGATTCAGTCTCTGGGAGCCCCCAAGGGTTCAGGTTAGTTGACTCTGTTGGTCTTCCTGTGTAGTCTCTGTCTTCTTTGAGTGTCTCAATCTTTCATCCAACTCTTCCATAAGATCCCCTGTGCTCCATCTAACTTATGGGTGTGAGTCTCTCTATCTGTTTCCACTGGCTGATGGGTCAAGCCTCTCACAAGACAGTTATGCTAAGTTACTGTCTGCAAGCATGATAGAACAACATTATTAGTATCAGGGACTGGTTCTTCCCCATGAAATGGGTCCAAATTTGGGGCAGTCATTGGTTGCATAGCTTGTAGGAAGAACACTTTTGGGTAGAATACTTTGTGGGTAAGGTACTGTTCTTCTGTTTACTTTTTTTTTTTTGGTTTTCGAGACAGGGTTTCTCTGTATAGCCCTGGCTGTCCTGGAACTCACTCTGTAGACCAGGCTGGCCTTGAACTCAGAAATCCGCCTGCCTCTGCCTCCCGAGTGCTGGGATTAAAGGCGTGCACCACCACGCCCGGATGGTACTGTTCTTATCCTTCATTGGGAATCCTGTCTGGCTAAAGAACTTGACCACTTTAAGATCCATATCCCTCTCTGCTAGGAATCTCAGCTAGAGTCATCCCCTTAGACTCTCTGGACCCTCTTCCCACCCCAGGCCCCTTGCATGTGCTAGAGATTGCCCCCACCAGCCTGTTTCCATTTTCTCTCCTTTGCTCCATTGACATCCCATATCTATTTTGTTTTCCTTCTAAGAATGATTCAAACATTCTTCCTAGTGCCTCCTTGTTATTTGGCATCTTTGGTTTTATTGATTGCAGCATAGTTATCATGTACTTTATGGCTGGTACACACTTATAAGTGAGTTCATGCCAAGCATGTCTTTTGGGGTCTGCGTTACCTCACTCAGAATGTTTTCTAATTCCATCCATCTGCCTGCAAAATTCATGATGTTCTTGTTTTTAATGGCTGAGTACTAATCAGTTGTCTAGATATACCACATTTTTTGTATCCATTCTTCAGTTGAAAGACAGCTAGTTTGTTTCCAGTGTCTGTCTATTATGAATAAAGCTGCTATGAACATAGTTGATAAGGTGTCCTTGTGGGATAGTGGAGCACCTTTTGAATGTATGCCCAGGTGTGGTATAGCTGGGTTGTAAGGAATAACTATTCCCAATTGTCTTAGTCAGGGTTTCTATTCCTGCAGAAACATCATGATCAAGAAGCAAGTTGGGGAGGAAAGGGTTTATTCAGCTTACATTTTTCACATTGCTGTTCATCACCAAAGGATGTCAGGACTGGAACTCAGGCAGGTCAGGAAGCAGGAGCTGATGCAGAGGCCATGGAGGGATGTTCTTTTCTGGCTTGCTTCCCCTGGCTTGATCAGCCTGCTCTCTTATAGAACCAGGACTACCAGCCCAGAGATGGCACCACCCACAAGGGGACCTCCCCCCTTTATCACTAATTGAGAAAATGCCTTACAACTGGATTTCATGGAGGCATTTCCCCAATTGAAATTCCTTTCTCTGTGATAACTCCAGCCTGTGTCAAGTTGACAGAAAACTAGCCAATACACCAATCTCCTGAGAAACTGCCAAATTGATTTCCCAAGTAGTTGTACAAGTTTGCAGTGAAGAAGTGTTGCTTTTGCTCCACAAATTCACCAACATCCTTTAAGTTTTTATCTTAGCCATTCTCATGGGTAGAAGATGCAGTCTCAAGGTCGTTTTGATTTGCATTTCCCTGATGACTAAGGATGTTAAATATTTCTTTAGGTGCTTCTCAGCCATTTGAGATTCCTCTGTTAAGAATTCTGTTTGGCTCTGCACTCTATTTTTTAATTGGATTATTTGGTTGTTGGTGTCTAGCTTCTTGTGTTCTTTATATATTTTAGATGCTTGTCCTGTGTAAGATACAGAGCTAGTGAAGATTTTTTCCCAATCTGTAGGCTTTTGTTTTGTCCTGGTAACAATGTCCTTGTATTTACAAAAGCTTTTTCAGCTTCATGAGGTTCCATTCTTGACCTTAGTTCTGGAGACATTGATGTTCTGTTCAGGAAGTTGTCTGCTATAACAAAAAGTGCAAGGCTATTCCCCACTTTCTGTTCTATTAGATTAAGTGTGCATGGTTTTATGTTGAGGTCTTTGATCCATTTGGACTTAAGTTTTGTGAAGGGTCATAAATATGGATCTATTTACATTCTTCTACATGCAGATATCCAGTCAGATCAGCCCAAGTGAACCATTCTCTTACCAAAAAGTAACATTGCAAATGTCTTCTAACTTTTTTTCCTACCGGTCATGTGTTGTGGGGAATATTTAAAAAAAAAAAAAAAAAACAATCGGGCACATTCCTGCACTTGTGCTGCCAGCTCCCTGCCCTAGTGGGCAGTGGCCCTCTGTCCGGAGCTCCTGACAGGTCTCCATCCAGCTCACTAAGTTCCCACTGGCTGGTCATTACCATGCCAGCCCTGTGCTTCAAATCCCCCATGGCCTTTGTGGTGCACATCTGGCAAACCCATGCTTTGCTACTATACCTTTCTCTCTTGAACCCAGACAAGCCACCACGTGAAGGAAAATGCAACATAAACTTTTCAGAAACAATGGTAACTCAATCTCTGGGTACAACAACTGAAATCTAATCTTGTAAGTCTCATTAAAATCTGATTCCTCTGGTGGTAAATTCTTGTAGATCTGCTATTATATCTGTAAATTCTAGCAGCTACATCTTACCCTTATGCTATCCCTGTTCCAAAAGGATCTAACTCTCTCCTGCTTCCTTTCTTCCTCTGTCCAGCCTGGAAGTCCCACCTACACACTCAGTGATTGGCTCCTTTATTCATTAGGGGATAGGTTCACAAGAAGCCACCTGAGCATGTGACTCATTCCTTATTCCAGACTGCCTCTCCTGGGAGAACAGAATTAACATAAAAATACAGGCAACACAGAGCCATCCACAACAGTCTTGCTAAACTCATCTTTTGTTTTGCATTCTAAAGCAGTTTGTGACACTGTGACTATTACTGAAAGGATTTATTAAAAGAGCTGTTTCTCTTCTATACTACTGCAACCTTCTGAATGCAAAAGATAATAGCATGAAAAAAAGATTCAAATTTCTGTGTCAAACTAGAATCTAAAGCACTCAATATTTAAAAGAAAAAACTATTTATATGCTTGTTTTTGACAATTGTGAAAAAATATATGTTGGTTAGGAGCAGAGGGCAGAAATGGAAAAAAAGAAATTCAGTAAACTCTATCAGTGGGGAGCTTCCTATCAGGAAAGTATCAACAACTATTGAGCATTGTATTGGAATTTCTAAAGTTCTTGCTAGAAAACATCATTTGACTTGTGAATTCTGAGTCGGTCTATCTCTTACTCTTCCAAGAAATCCCTCAACACATGTGACTTTACAAAATATTACTTTGTGACTTTCTATGATAAGCATTTGAAAACAAAGTTGTATTCATAGAATACCGAATACCAGTGTAAAGTTCAGGGTCCAATTAGCTATTAACTGTAGTACCAACAGGTAAATATTGAGTCCTGACATAGTCATTCTTCCATGCTCTGAAAAGAATGTTCACATAGAACCTTTAAACACTTAAGAAGTGGCTCTCTTGACCAAAATTATGAATTGAGAAGTTCATGTATATGATGCTGTTTCCATCCCAGAATGAGGAGAAAGGGCTCTTCTTTCCTAAGGGTCTTTAAGCCTCTGCAATGTGTACGTTGTCTCCAGGAATAAGATGATCAGATGCCTTTGAACTATAAATTTATAGCAGATAGGTCTGTAGATGACAGAGCATCGATAACACAGCTATGTCCAAGCATCCGTAGATTTCAATCGATCCTTCTACCAGCTCCTGGATTTCTGTCTCTAGTTGCTCAAAACATGAAATTATCAACTTCCTATCAATAACATATTAAAGTATTTAATAAATGTGATTTTATTTCTAGATCAAATCACTATGATTTAAAGTGCACAGGTCAAAAATATATTCAAGAGAAATTGCAAATAGTTTAAATCCTTTTGACAAAAAACCATATATTTGTTGATGAACAATGATGAAAAAAATAAATTCATCAAAGACGTAAATTTTTCTTTCCCAATGGAACTTAAAGAATACTTTCCTAAAATTGTCTGTGAATAGCATTTGTTGTAAGATGAGTTATGCCCCCACATCTTGAACATTGATTCTCTTACCCAACTGATCAAAGTCTGAAATTATTATAACCATTTAAGTAAAATGATGAAATATTTGTCTCAATGTTCTTTATACAAAAGAGAAAAAGACATAGAGAGACAGAAATTTAATACAAATAAAGAGAGGCCATTTCAGGCCTTGAGGCACCTGAATTTCCCTTGGCAGTCTTTAGAAATAACTTGAGGTGTGAAAGTTCAGACTCTAGAACTAATGAAATAATGAATCCCGGGTTTTATATCGTCTGGTAAGTGGTAAATTGGTTATGTCAGCCTAACAAATGACTACAGCTACTGTGATAAATCAGTGATGAAGAGCAAACTATAAGTTAAATCCTAAGAGGATGTTGCCAAAACCACACTAAAAGGGAAATGGTTGTATAAAGTGTGTTTATATGAGTATATGGATTTTTTAATTAATGCATTTATTTCAGACATTATGGGAAAACAAAATTTTACCATGTTAAAGAAAACCATAAACGTCTGAAAATAAGCATGAAAGAAAAGAATCAAAGAAAAATATTTTAATGCAAAGGTGGTACTAAAATAAAACATCTGTGTATTGGGATGGGGGGATTGATCAGTCAGAATAATGCCTGTCTACAAGCATGAGGATCTGAGTTAAAACTTCCAGAATCCATATAAAAAGCCCAAACAGGCACATTATATCCCCAGTACTCAGGGCAGTCTATGGTGAATGGTAGGTGGATGCCTTGAGTTCATTGATTAAGCAGCTTAGCTGAATTGATGAACTCAAGGTCCAGTGAGAAATCCTGTCTCAAAAATAGTGTGAATATTGATTGAAAAAGACACTTTCTTTTTTGCTTTGGCATCCATATGCTTATATACATATATGCATTTACACCCGTCACTCACATATCCATGTATATACAGCCCTCCTTAACACACACACACACACACACACACACACACACACACACACACATTTGGATCTTTTAAAATATGTGTAATATATGCAGTATTTGCAACATTTGACCAACAAAGAGACCTAGAAAAAAAATATTGAGGGCATATGTTACACAATGAGATTTAAAATCTTGATTCAGTGATAGTTTTTCTCGTGTGATAAAAATCGGTAAAACAGGTTCCAACAATTATGTAAAATATGAGAAACTTGAGAACTATGTAAATAAATGAAATAACCAATAAAACAATTTGAAAAAAGAAAGAAATGTAACTACTAATCAAGGAGATATACTATAAATTTTAACATGTCTCCAATTAACAGAAATACTGATGCTTTCTGAATACTTTTTAGACTTGTGAAATGATAGAAAACTTTACAATTTACATGAAGATGTACTGCAACTTGAATTCCTAAAAGACGTGGGAAAAATAAGAAAGCTTTACACTTAGCACAGTAACCACTTTAGTAACGTGGATTCCCAAGTGGTGAAGAACATAAGAAGGAAGCATGAAGGAATTTTCATTTGGCCACAGGTGCAGCCTGTATACAATATGAAAGCAGGAGCTAGACTCGATTTGTTTACTTTGATCTGACTAAAACAAAGGCTTGTATGTGTATTTATACTTATCCACAAATGAATCTAACAAAAAGCATAGGACATGTAGTTTATATATTGTGTCATGTGGTCATAGAATCTAAGTAGAGCCACAATTAGAAATTGGCAGGTTGCCTTATCGCAATTACAGGTGACCTTAAAAAACAGTGGAATGCTTCAGTCCAAATTCAGAGGTCTGAGAATCAGGAACCTCATTGAAAAAGTTCCAGTCTGTGAATAAAAGATTGAAAAGTAGGAGTAAAAAATGTATAAAGGCAAAAAGATGAGTCTCAGCTCCAGCATAGAGGGATTTGACCACATACTAACTTTTTCTAATTGAGTAACTAGTGGGTTTGGGGGTCATGCCTGCTTCCAATGAAGCAACTTTCTTTACTCCATTCAAATGCTAGTCCTTTCCTGAAACGTTGTCATAGAGACACCTAGGAAGAATATTAACTATCTAGGTATGCCTTAGCCAAGTCCACAATGGCCATCTTTTAAGTCCCTCTTTCATCTCTTCTGAATAGACTTATAACAGAACATTTAGGAAATGTGCTTTCATCTATTAAAAAAAAAATAGTGGTAGTGAATGGATTTGCTTCTGGAAAAAAAAAATATAGTCAGTAAGCCCCGGCGCTAGCAATTTCCCATCATATCCTATACTTCTATTGATGCCTTCCTAATATAAGCATTCCCCACCTTAATGAAGTGCTTGAGCATAGAGGTATGTTCTTTTTTATATCCATTTGCACCTATGACTTAAACGTCTTTTAAAAGCCTTTAGGTAAGTTATGATAAGTGTTGTTCTTGTAAGACTAAATCCAACTTTTCAAAAGACATTAGAAAAATATGGCATACTATAAAACAGTGATGAACTCTTATGCCTAAAATTTCAGTTTGTTTTTAAAAGTAAGTTTTTATGGCAGTCCCAGAATGGAAATTGTTAAATAGAAATAAACAGCAACTGAACTTAGTAGGAACTTAAAAACAAAAAGAGGAAGAGGTAAATGAGTTTTCCCTTTTACCTACTACTCATGCATCTGTAATACAAGATAGTTCATCTATGTAGTTCTCTCTGTCTCCTGAAATAGCAAATTACATGACTCTATAAGGAGACCAACCATGGTAATTCAGAATCTCAGTCCTAGCATCATCATTCCTATGTATTATGAGTCCCACATGGCATTTTTAAGTTTTCTACTCTGCATTTTAATGATACAACCATGCATATTTCATGGTCTTGATGCTTCTTACTTAGCATGAGTCATAGGAGATAGTTGCCAAAAGTAACTTAAAACTGACAACAGTATAGATATAAATATAGATAGATGTAGATGGATTCTTTTTACTTAATTATGAAATGGAAGATACTCTAAAACTGGCACACACAAAGGAATCAGTCAAGGACAAGTCAGGATAGAAAAAGAAGAAAGTCATTTACCAATATAATCAGGAATTATGAAGAAAGCTTTGTCAAGAGACCTGTGAGAAAGGAGAGAAGGAACAAAATCTGATGCATCTAATATTATTGGTAAGAAATGAGGAAAATTGAGAAAGAACAGACTGGGATTGTGACAGTGAAACCTATCAGAGTCGGCTGACCTCATAATTTTGGCACATCTTTGTGTTTGTTATATGTTGTTCTGCTTACACTTAACATAAATTGTTAAAGTCATTGAACTCCTGCAGCCAAATTATATTAGGTGTAAGTTGACTCATAAAATCTTGTATGATCATGCCATGTAATTCCATATCTGACTCATGATCTTATACTTCTTGAATGTCAAGAGAAATCAAAAGCAGAGATGGAACTGTGAAATATAACGGTTATACCCTGTTGGATCCCAGGTTCTAAAATATCACTAGCTGATGTGACCATAAAGCAAACATTCACTGTAAAATTGAAAGGCTATGAATTCTGGCAATGAGAGCTACCAGGTCCCAGGAGAGGAGATGAACATTGGGGTTCTCCAGATAAGCAATGCTCATTGGAGTCCTTAGTGTGAGCAGCATCAATAACGAAATTTCCAACCAGTTTTTCAAAGGAGACTCTATGATATTGGTTTTCAACCTATTGACCCTGACGCCTTTGGGGAAGGTCGAGGAGTTGCCTGAGGCTATCTGCATATCAGGTATTCACATTACAATTACTAACAATAGCAAAATTACAGTTATAAAACAGCAACAAAAATAATTTTTTGGTTGGTGCTCACCACAGCATGAGGAACTGTGTTACGAGTTGCAGCATCAGGGAGGTAATGAACCAGTGCTATAGGCCTAGGAGTCTCATTATTACACAGCTTATCTGGCTACAGGGGCTGTACTGGCTACTTCTGTATTAATTTGGCACAAGCTAGAGTTATCAGAGATGAAGGTGCTTTGAGGGAATGCCTCCATACAATTGGCCTGTAGGCAAGTCTCTAAGATATTCTCTTTCTTGATTGGTGTTGGAGGGCCTACCCTGCAGAGTGTTGGGTGACCCCTGAGCAGAAGGCTCTGGGTACTATCAGAAAAAAATAACCCAGATGTCCCTCATCAGAGGAATGGATACAGAAAATGTGGTACATTTACACAATGGGGTACTATTCAGCTATTAAAAACAATGAATTTATGAAATTCCTCGGCAAATGGATGGATCTGGAGGGTATCATCCTGAGTGAGGTAACCCAATCACAAAAGAAGTCACTTGATATGCACTCACTGATAAGTGGATATTAGCCCTGAAACCTAGAATACCCAAGATACAATTTGTAAAACACATGAAACTCAAGAAGAACGAAGACCAAAATACGGACACTTTGCCCCTTCTTGGAATTGGGAACAAAACACCCATGGAAGGAGTTACAGAGACAAAGTTTGGAGCTGAAATGAAAGGATGGACCATCCAGAAACTGCCCCACCCAGGGGTTCATCCCATAACCAGCCACCAAACACAGACACTTTTGCATACGCCAGCAAGACTTGCTGAAAGGACCCTAATAAAGCTGTCTCTTGTGAGGCTATGCCAGTGCCTGGCAAAAACAGAAGTGGATGCTCACAGTCAGCTATTGGATGGAACACAGGGCCCCCAATGGAGGCTAGAGAAAGTACCCAAGATGCTGAAGGAGGCTGCAACCCTATAGGTAGAACAACAATATGAACTAACCAGTACCCCCAGAGCTCGTGTCTCTAGCTGCATATGTAGCAGAAGATGGCATAATCAGCCATCATTGGGAAGAGAGGCTCCTTGGTCTTGNAAACTTTATATGCCCCAGTACAGGGGAATACCAGGGTCAAGAAGTAGGAGTGAGTGGGTAGAGGAGCAGGGGGTGGAGGGTATAGGGAACTTTGGGGATAGCATTTGAAATGTAAGTGAAGTAAATACCTAATAAAAATTTGGAAAAAAATATTAAAGAAAAAAGAAAGAAAAAGAAAAAAGACTTGGTTAACTATGGGGATCAAGCCAGTAAGCAGTATTCTTCCATGACTTCTACTTCCACTACTGCCTCCAGGTCCCTGATCTAACTTCTCTTGGTGATGGACTGTCAACATGGAAGTATAAGATGAAATCAAACATTTCCTCCCCAAGTTGGTTTTAGTCATAGTGAGTTTCGTTTTGTGGTGGTAGTGTCATCTTTTCTCATACAATACCTGTCAACCACAGTTTCCCCTCCCTCCACCCTTCCATCCCTCCCCATCTCTCCACTTCTCAAGACCCAAATTCCCCTCCATTTCTCTTTAGAAAAGAGCAGGACTTGTAGACATATCAACCAAATATGGCATAACAAGGTACAATAAAACTGGGCACAAACTTTCATATCAGCGCTGGGCTAAGCAACCCAGTAGGAAGAAAAGCATACCAAGGGCAGATGAAAGTGTCAGTGACACCCCCACTTCCACTGTTAGGAGTACACAAAAACACCAAGCTCACAACCACAACACTTGCAGAGGACCTACTGCAACCCTATGCAAGCTCTGTGATTGACAGTTAAGTTTCTGAGGGTCCCTATGAGCTTGAGTTAGTTGGTTCTGTGGGCCCTGTTTCCCTAGCATCTTTGTTGGACATGGTGTTTTATCACAGCAAAAGAAACTCTAACTTAAAAACAGGATCATACTGAAGTGCTCATTTACACTACAATGAGGAGAAATATAAATTCAAGCCAGCTCTCCTCTACTCAAAGAAAAGAAAAAAAGAAAAGAAAGAAAGAAAAGGCAATGGATCACTTAAGAAAATATATCACCAGGGTAAGTTTAGGGACTTGTTACTTTATATGTATTCTTGGGGACAGAAATATGGGGACCAGCTAGGATCTTTTTTAAAAATCAGTTGCTGAGCCTACCCACTTGTCTTAGTCAGGGTTTCTATTCCTGCACAAAATATCATGACCAAGAAACAAGTTGGGGAGGAAAGGATTTTTCATCTTGCACTTCCACATTGCTGTTCATCACCAAAGGAGGTCAGGACTGGAACTCACACAGGGTAGGAACATGGAGCAGGAGCTGATGCAGAAGCTATGGAGGGATGCTGCTCATTGGATGGCTTCCCCTGGCTTGCTCAGTCTGGTTTCTTATAGAACCCAGAACTGCCAGCCCAGGGATGGTAACATCCACAAGCCCTTACTCCTTGATCACTAATTGAGAAAATGTCTTACAGCTGTATTTCACGGAGGCATTTCCTCAAGGAAGACTCCTACCTCTGTGATAACTCCAGCTTGTGTTAAGTTGACACACAAAATCAGCTTGTACACCACCAAAGAAGTACTGAATCAGAATCTATGTGTTAACAATTTCCAGGTGACTTCTGGTCACACCAAAGTCTTTTTCTGTATTTACAAGAAAACTTATTAGTAATTTATTGTTTGCATCAACGAACTTGCTAGAACTCAATATCACTATGAGGAGATAACTGATAAATTAATGGATTCTACTAAATGTTTACTTTAATGCTCTAAGAAAATGGTAATTCCTGTCTTAGAATCACTAGTTCTTGGCTGACAAAAAACTTGACTACTTAAAATAAACAATGTATTTCCTTAGGATAAGCATAGGACCTATAATACTATATTATACCTTTTTAGGACTAGATATTACAAAAAACACATATTCCAATTTAATTGTAAAGATTGTTTAATTTTATGATGAATATATTGAAATTTACATAATAAATGCGATTACACATAGACCTTAAAACACCATGAAGATACACAACTGGAGTCCACAAGAAAAGCTACTGACAATAACGTGAATGGAAAAACAATTGGGCAAATTGATCATGTTCATCATAAACTTAGCAGATGCTTTCAACTACAAGGGCACAGATGCAAAGATTCAGTGGTTGATTGTTGTGATGATTTGTATAAGCTTGACACAGGGAGTGGCAATATGAGGAGGTGTGACCTTGTTGGAGTAGGTGTAGGCTTGTTGGAGTAAGTGTGTCACTGTGGGTGTGGGCTTTCAGACCCTAGTCCTAGCTGTCTGGAAGTCAATCTTCTCCTAGCAGCCTTCAGATGAAGATGTAGAACTCTCAGCTCCTACTGCACCACACCTGCCTGAACACTACCATGCTCCTGCCTTGATGATAATGGACTGAACTTCTGAATCTGTAAGTCAGCCCCAATTAAATGTTGTCCTTATAAGAGTTTTCTTGGTCGTGGTGTCTCATCACAGTAGCAAAATCCTAATGAAGACAATTGTAATAGTAGTAATAGTAGTAAGTCAAATTACTACAAACCCCTATATTTTTTTTTGAGTGGTCTATAAGGGGTTGACTTCTATTGTCTCAATTATTATCATAGAGTTAACATAGGGAAATTACTGATAAGCAAATTTTCTTTTTTTAATTAGATATTTTCTTTATTTACATCTCAGATGTTATCCCCTTTCTGGTTTCCCCTCCAAAAACCTCCTACCCACTTCCCCCACTCTCCCTTCTCACCAACCCACCCATTCTGGATGCCTGGCCCTGGCATTCCCCTACACTGAGGTATAGAGCCTTCACAGGACCAAGGGCCTCTCCTCCCATTGATGACGGACAAGCTAATTTTCAAAACAGAGTTAAAGATGTTCCTGATGGCCCATGGCTACAAAGTGAGTAATTTGTCAAAATGTTCTTTGTACGCTGATTCTAAAGTTGCCCCCAAATTATAAATGCTTCAAGATGGAGACCAGGGACTTTGTCCCGACAGGAATAGGCATAGAAGTGAGGGAGCTAGAGTGGCTGGGGGAAAGTGATCAGAATGGTGTGGGTAGAAACTGTTTTAACAAGCATGTGATTTGAACACCATGAATAATAAGGAAGGATACCAAATTGTGTAAATCTTGTACAGCCAGATCACAAAGTATAAACGGAGAAGACAATTCCCAACCGTATTAACCCACTGACCATTTATGGGATCTCGAACACTGACTTCACTGTGCCTCTATTATTCCAACATGTACTAAGTCAGAAGTATTTGAAAGCAGTCAACTTGCTTAGAGCTACTTTATCAGTATTGTTTTAGAGGGACCGTAACTGAAATGACAAACTCAACAAAATTATAATTCATTTATATGAAGGGGAAGAACTTGCACATCTAGGTTCTAAGCAGATCAAATGTGAATGTGTCAAAGTCTTAGCCACTCTGTGTAAGAGCACCTGCTACCCTCATCTCAGAGACATTTCACCTGGGCCTCTGCCTTGCATTTTTCTGAGTATTTGAACCAGCATTGTTAAAAGGTGATGCCTATGCAGAAGTCTTACTAACAGTAAATAGCTCCTTCTGTTCACATGGCTCCCTATGCTGAGTTACATATGTGGAGATACAATTAGCGTGGGATAATTATAAGTCATGTACTTGATGTCAGAAGACTACTATTGTGACATTCTCAAGACAGTGTTTTCAAAGCACTTTCCTATAAAGCCTGCAGAAGTTAAATATAGAACTCTAGCTTGGTTCCACAGAAATTTTGGAGCTGGTCAGTCATGGAGACAGAATTACATTTAGAGTTCCCTCTGGCACTGTAAGAGGAAGGACTGAAAAGGGTGTTCTCACACTGCATAACAGGTGCCCCAGATTCTTAATGCTCTTGTATTCCAAATCAAATTCAAGTCAGGAGTTTCAAAATGAGTCCCCAGAAGCTTAAGAGAATTGTGACAGTTGGCTAATAAGTTCCCTATTTAGGGAGCAACATGGTTTGACAGGCTGACTAATTAAAGAATGACTGTACTTCCTGAGATCTAATTGAGATCTAAGCTCTTAGACGCATGTGGTTTAATATCTTCTGGTCCTTCATTTTAGAAATCTTCCATCCATGCTGGCTGTGAAAGGCGTCATAACTGGTATTTGCTTTCTCCTAAGAAACAAATTCGTCTTCAACAATAAATCATACATGTGCTAGAAATAATACATGTTTTAGTGGTAATGGTTTAAAATTTATCGCATTTCTGTTCCAGTTTCATTCCTACTTTATTTTTTTAAAGAAAACTAAAGGTTATTCAAACATTATTGGAGATACTGGTTTAGTCTGTGACTTACAGTTTTTCTTAGGACTGAAATGAATTACAGCATAGTTACAGTGCAGCCTTTATCCATACATTCCAAAGCCAGTAAGGCATCAGCTTTGAGGGCCTAAGTATAATTATGATGCTATAGCCTTCATCCTGTCTCAGAAACAGAAAACAGGGGTTGGGGTGGGCACAGTTTTGTAGTGTTTCAGTGCATTTCTTTATTTGAAGATGTAAATAAGAAAATACAAGAAGGACGAGAAAGAAATAGCTCACTCAAAATTAGTTCACGAAAACATTTGCATTCATTCTTGCCATTTCTCCTATTGAATAAATAACTCCTCTGAGCGTAATTGCTAAAACACAGAGTGAAGAAGATGGTGTAAGGATAAGGAAAACACAAAGTAGCCCAACATCAATTAATCTAGCCAACTGCTCTCAACCTGCTTCTTTCACCCCTTTGGTAAACCTCCAGGTTCAAAACTGTTTACACTACAATGTATAACAATAGCAAAATTACAGTTAAGAAGTGGAAATAAAAGAAATGTTATAGTTATGAGGTCACCACAACCTGAGAAACTGTCTTAAAGGATCAGAGCATTGGGAAGGTTGAGAACTACCAATCTAATCCAAAAGAAGTGTTGGTGGTCAGAATGTTTTTGATCAAGGCTTGTTACATGTGTAATAATTCATTTAGTTCTGGCGAAATGAACTTAATATCATTTAATTTGTTAATTTTATTTACCCTCTTAATTTCCTTTCAGAATAGAAATGGTATTTTCATTTGAAGTGTTGAGTATTACAATAATCACCTAAAGTCAGAGAGAATGCTATTCTTCTCGTAGAATGGGACCTCCACCTACTTGGAGATGGAAGCAGAAGCGATAGTTTTAGTTTCCCCAATGTTAATGCCAATGATGCAAATCTCTGTGAGTTTCTTCAGTTCGCTTAAGAGAAAAGTTGTTGTAAAGTTAGTACTGTGCCTTATAACATGCATGTGGCTATTGATACAGAGGAAGGAATTACTTTAGTGCATTTGCAAACCTGTTGAATTTACTATAATATTCTGTCTTTTTATCATCTCAGTTTTGCGTATAACTGGATATCTGGGATTTTTTTTCTCACCCTTTCCCCATTTTTGAATATTTTCAACCCCTAAGGAATAATGGATAAATAAATATATTCTAAAGATATCCACAATTCACAAATCAAGGTTTTGAAGGCAACTACACTGACAAATTTTTTTTTAACTCAATCATAGCAATGTGATATAAGAGCAAAAGAGCATGCAGAAGGTACTAAATACACAGCAATTAGCAGCAGATACCAATGAATAAAATATTCCATTGCAGATCTTATACATCTGACTGTCCCACTTCTGTAGCCTGTCTAGAATTTTATGAAACATATCTTATAATACAAGAGATTTCTTGTGATAAAGGATCTTAACACAGCAAAGCAAGGTTGTACGATTCTACATTAATTTCAAAATATTTCTACCTTTTCTTGAAAACAGATGCAGCGATGTATGAGTGGATGAAAGGTAAGCATAGAGGGCTACATCTTTCCAGATGGAAGCTTGAAGTATAACTTCATGATTTGCTCAATCTCTTTACCATCTCTGCCTTCTTCTCTGGGAGCAACTTAACCCAAATAGGGGCTGATGCTCCAGCTCAGATGGCTGAGTAAGAAGACAAGTGGAGCTGCCTGCAGTCAGCAAGATATAAATAATATGTGAGACAGCAAGAATATGTGTTTGTTCTTGTCAGCCATTGGGATTTGGAAGTTGGTTTGCTATCACAGCAAAACTGAGGGAATAAAGTGAAACCTAACACTGTTTTTTTCTCTCTCTCTCTCTTCAACAAATTGCTACTGGACTGCAATCTATATTTAGACTCTAAAATTGACAATAATAAGCACACTATGGTGACCTGGAACACAGAGAACACATGTATTGAACTTGAGACTTTGAGGCAGAATATTCCCGACACGGACTAGTTTATTTTCTGCATTGGTTAAAGTTAGAAAGAATCACTCTGTTTACAAGCAAACACAAAAGAAAACTTCACAGACACTCCGAAAACTGTAGAGTTTGAAAATAAAAGTTCTTTTCATTTATCATAATAAAAAATATAAAAAGAGAAATTCTTTGGGCCATTATATCTAACTGGGACTCATGCTGAATAAGACTAAGGTTTAGGGAAAAAAATCTTTTAAAGCCTCTCATTATTTTAAGATATACATTAGATGCATATATGTATACTTCTAGGGAGAAGGAGATACCTGTATTGTTATTGATCCATGGTCCCTGATGAGATCAGAGTGTTCTTTGCCATGTTTCTCTTATAGATTTGCAATCTTCTCTAAGATCCACAACTCCACTCTCCCTGGGGAGCTGAGTAGGTGTCAAGGACCAGGTGTGATATCTTTCTTGTTGAGCAGACCTTACATCCAGTTAGAGGAGCTGTTGGTTTCATCTAAGATATGGGCATCACTACTGCATCCACTGATGTAATTTCATGCTGGTCATCGTTGTTGTTCAAAATTGGGTAGGACTGTTGGTTGTTCTCCTCCTTTGAAAGCTTGGATAGCAGATTCTGGCAACATAATATCTAATCTTTAAAAAGAAAGCTTTCAAGTCATATCCATTTTGCGTCTCCTGGGTTTTTCTTATGTCAGAAGCACATGATGACTTCCTTCAGCAATAAGGACTTTTCCTCCCACCTCTTAGACTCTAGGAGGTTTTGAACATCTACTGCTACTTTCCTAAACCAGTCTATTAGTAACTGTATGCCAAATCCTTATTATGCAAAATACTTATATCCGCTATTAAGTGCATCTCTCATCCCTTATTAAAGAAACAACTCTTTGCAGCAGATGGGGACACTTGCAGAAACCACAACCAATCAAAATGTAGAGAACATGTTAATGTAGGGTGGCCAGTCCCAGTGCCTATATCTATAGCACAATTTCTGCACCTATGGCTCAGGAAATGTCACAGAAGGGAAGAGTATGATATCCAGAAGACCAGAAAGTCCCCTGTGATATTTTATGTCCTAGACTTGACAGGGAAGCTTCAGCCATGATCTTGTGAAAATATGGCACCCTAAACAATATTTGAACAAGTACAACATCAATAGACATGTAGACAAAGTTCTATCCATAGACAAACAAACAAACAAACAAACAAAAACCAAAAACCAAAAAACACGCAACTAAGAAATGCTGAGAGTAGAAAAAAAATTGTCTTCCCCAGGTATGAACCCTCTGATTGGTTATGCAATATGAAGTGGACATCCCTGAAATCATATAGACACAGAAAACACTAAATGAACTCAGCAAGTTTTTATACATTTAGGAACACAGGATTGCATGTATGCATGCATGTGTGAGTGTGTGTGTGTGTATACAGGTTCTATAACAAGATAAAGGCTAGAATTTTAAGCAGAAGACAGAGGGTAAGAAATTATGGAAATGATATTTTAATCAAAAATAAGATACAATTTAAATGATTAGCACTGTCTAAGGTGCCATCATCCCAGGGTAAAACTTCTTATTGCCTTTGGGTTCTCAGCTGTCTAAGGCAGAAACCATGCTGGGAAATCTAATTACTCTTCCCAAGGATGTTGCATCCTCCAAAGCATGAATCATCTGGAATCAGGAGAGGAAATTAAAACAAGAGTCTTCCTCGGAATAGATCCTGATAAGTGTGAGTGAGGAGACGTGTATGTGTGTGTGGTGGATCCTCATGCGAAGGCAACGGGTGTCATCCTCCATTGCTTGGCACCTTATTGCCTTGCAGCAGGTTCTGTCCCTGAATCTGAACTTAAATAATCCATCCTCCTCATTCAGGTTACAATGCTGGAATAAAACCAACAACAACTCTGCTTTGTATGTGAGTTTCTGAGGGCTTGAGCCTAATCCGCATGTTTGCACAGAAATTGATCTTATCCATTGAGCCATCAATTCACTTCTTACATATTGAACTGTGACGTTACTATTTTCCCATTTGAATGAAAGTGTTTATTTGGACTCTTATGCCCAATAATGTCATATACACTTATGGAATTAAATGGTGACTGTGTTTTTGGTTGTACAAACCTGGATTATTTGCCTTAGATAGACTTGACTATCCGAGAATGCATGTGTGCATGCATGTATATGTGCATGTGCGTGTATGTGTCTGTGAGCATGTGTTTTGTGTGTGTGTGTGTGTGTTACATGAAAACCTTTCTTACATCATTTTAGAGATATTTCACTACCTCCTTCAACTATTTGTTTACAATAGATAAAAATAGATCTAAAGCAAAAAATCCTCTTAAGAGTATATGCCCAGTAGTTCTCCTGTCAATGCAATTATCGCTTCAATAACATGGACATTATTTATGAATATAAGGAGCTAAAACTTGGGTCAATTATTTCTTTATTGGTTTCTATGTATGCATCTCTCTCTCTCATACTCTGATGACTTTTCAAGTTTTGCTTTTATGTTTTAACCATTCATATATTAAAGCTTTTCTATGTCCACGTTATAATAATTAACAGTGATGTAAGTATTTTTCTTTCTAATGTTGCTAGTCATGTCATAGAATTAGTGAATAGAATATCATCAATTTTAATTTTTAATGTAAATAACCATTATAAGATCGAAGCTAGTATTGTATTTCAACCAAATACAAACTCTAATAAAACCACATAAAGAGATTTATTGCTTTCTTTATTTTATTTTCAACAGCAGCAGATATAAAACAATAGAGAAATCACATGAAAACATATCTTGAGCCCATCCTGGGATCTGCAGCTGATCCCAAAGTCAGCTGAGTCTTGTAGAATCTCTGATCTCCTAGCACAACAAATATGACTTACATAATAGACGTTGTGTAATGTGATATCTTTAACGATCTGGTCATCAGGATCAGGTCTCTGATAGACTATGCAGAAGAAGATCCTCATAGAAACATTATCATCATAAATAAAACCTTAGGGACTCACCGTCACATAATATGCACAACATGATGCATAATTATCTCATAAATTCTCTCTGTTCCTTCTCAAAATAAAGATACATAGTGGTGTTATTTTATTGATGAAAATCCGATTTTTAAAAACCTACATAATTTGCTCAAATCTCGTCATAGAAAGACGCACAACGCTTCAAAGAATAAGGTGAAACATCATCTCTTCGATGCTGTATTTTTTTGAGGAGAAATAAAAAAACAAATCAAGTGTCAATCAGAACTTTACGACTTCCCATTAAGTTTAAAAATACATCATGGGTCATTTACACTTTTTTTCATCCACCCTGTCTTCTGTGGTCTTGTTGCATCCCTAGGGACTTCTTTTTATTTTTTCTTAATTATTATTATTTAATATTTTTTTATGTTCCAGTTGTTATCCCCTCCTGGTTCGCTCTCTGACTTTTCCTCATCCCATACCTCCTAGCCTCCTATCTCCAAGAGGATGTCCCCACTCAACCCCATCCCCATCCCACTAAACCTCCCCACTCCCTGTGGCCTCACATCTTTCGAGGGTTAGGTGCATCTTCTCTCACTGAAGCCAGACCAGGTAGTCCTCTGTTGTCTATGTGTGGGGGCCTGGTTGTAACTCAGTGTCTAGAGTGTACCAAAGACCTGGGAGGTGAGAGATTCTCAGGCCTCAAAGGAAAGATGAAATGTGCCACTGTGGGGAGAGGGAACTTGTAGAGTCCCCCTCCAGTGGAAAGATAGGGCATCAAATGCAGCGATGGGGTTGTCATCCTACAGTCAAAAACTCTAACCCAGAACTTTTCCTGTTTGGAAGAACTGCAGGAACAAAAATGAAGAGGAGCCTGAGAAAAAGGAGGTCCAATGACAGGCCCAAATTGGGATCCAGCTCAGGGGGCGGCTCCAAAGCCTGACACTATTACTGATGCAATCGTGTGCTTAAGGACAGGGACCTATCATGACTGCCCTCCAAAAAGCCCACCAAGTAGCTGTAAGAATCAAATGCAGACACTTATACCCAACCAATGGACAGAAGCCAGGACTCCTGTGGTTGAATTAGGGAAAGGTTGGAAGAAGCTGAGGAGGAGGGCGACCCCATAGGAAGACCAGCAGTCTCAACTAACCTGGACCCTAGGGACTTCTTTAAGCATACTCTTCTTCATTTTCTGTGAGCTGCAGGTATCTCTTCTTTTCATTTGTCATGAATCACCTCATTTTCCCATGGAACAGCTGTGAGTTACAACCCCTTTGGGAGTCAAAAGACCATTTCACAAGGGTCACCTAAGACCACCTTCTGGTATAAACACAGGTATTTACATTATGATTCATAACAGAAGCAAAATTACAGTTATGAAGTAGGAACAAAAGTAAATTTGTGGTTGGGGGTCAACACAGCATGAGGACCTAAATGAAATGGGCTACAAGCATTGGCAAGTCTGAGAAGCAAAGCCATAGAGTAAAATAACTCACACCTTCACTCTCAGAAATCTGCTTGGGGTACATCTTTGCTGGTAAAATGTCCCCAAAACAAGCAGGAAAACATTAATTCCCTCCAGATAACTCACATAAATATCGAGGAAAAAGTAAATGTCAACATAAAGGAAATAATATCTACGTGTTGTGGGAGAAGTAGATCTTTGTAAATGAGGGGGGCTGTGAACAAAATAAAAATGTTACGTCAAATATTTCCTTACTCTGGCCCCATATACCAATACACAATTAGCTTCTGTTTCTGTATTCTAATCTCTTTGTCACAGTTGGAATATAATTCCTTATCTGACTATATTGGAGGTTGGCAAAGGCTCTTTAAAAGGAAAGTTGAAAGGATCTTTTGCCCCATGGTTTAATGGTCGGAAGATTAGGCTTTGTGTACTAAGCAAATGTTCCATACTTTCACATCTTAGAATACGTAAGCAAAACATATTTTATCTTCTATGCTTAATATAAAGTTATAAAGGAAATTTCTACAGAAAAATGTAAGTCCTAAAAAAATAATACCCTAAATTACATTATTGCACCATTTAAAAGTATCAGTAAGGACCACAAAGCCATTTTCATTGCACTTTGCCTCCGTTATTTCCTTATTATAAAGCATACATTTTTATTTATATATTTATTTATATGTTCTAATAACTAATTATTTGCTTAAGCTTTCATTCTTAAAATAATAGCTTTACTTCAACCATAATGTCATTTGAAAGAACATCTAGCTTAAGTAAATTTTAACTATCACTAAGAGCTTTTAAAAATACATATTTGTGGGTAATAGCATAGTTATATTGTCGGAGGAAGCCAAGGATAAAATTCCATGGTGGTTGTACAGTATGAATTGTACTTAAGTTATAAGAGTGGATTTGAATGGGCTAGAAGCCAGAACTGGGCATGAGAGTTTTCTTAAGGAGATATTGGAATTTTAGTTCCTTTCAGAAAGCTGTATAGCTGAACATTAAGCATGAACAGTCAAAGTGAGTGAAATCTCCTATTCCATCAAACTCTTCAGAACCTTCTATCCTGACCCAAGTATTTTACAAAGTGCCAGGGATTTAAGCTGAATAGGTTGTGATTCTTACAAGTCTCATGGTCCAGTGTAGAAGACAACAATTTCATCCAAATGGAACTCAAGATGCCATGAGGGTGAGGAAGAGCTCTCCAACCCATTTCATATGTGCAAATTAGATAAGGACAGACAGAATTTATTACAGCAAAGTACACCGATTCCAAACTACACAGCATTTGTACATGAACATATGCACACAGTGGTACAAATAGGGAAAACTGCTTAATATCTCCTATCAACAAACTCAGACATCTGTTGCATCTGTTGTTCAAAAAGAATGCTTTAAATTTTTTTCACTGATATTACCCCACAGTTTTTTATTTATATGACTTAATCTGCTCCAAACATTGGAAATTACAGGATCTATGTAGTTCATTGTAATGGGAAAATAGAAATATTTATAGTAAATTAAGCAACCGATAATTTTATAAACATTATTACCCAAAGCAGAAAATATTAAGCATTAATTTCTTTAGTCCCTTAAAAGAATGCATTGGTAAATTATAAATCCAGAACAGGATGTGACAGTATCATTGGGTGTAGGGTGGGAAATATAGAGAGACTACATAGGAAAGGAATGAAAAAAAAAATAGAGTATCTCAATCTGCTGTTCCTTAACATTTTTTAATTGGTTGTTCCCTATCTGTTAATAATCTACATTGAGTGGAAGAGATAATGTTGAAAGGTATAAAAGTTATCTCACTGGATCCCATGAGAATAATTACTTAACACTCTCTTGTTCTAGTAAAATGAAGAAATTCCAAACAGAAATACTGGAGCCCCCATTAAAGTAACTTGAGGAAATAAAATGAACTGAAAAATAAAATCACAAGGAAGGAGAAAAACAAGAACAGGGGCACTGGTTGTATCAATAACTATAAATGCAGGCTTTTTTGTCCACGTCTCAGCTCCCAAAATATTGACTGTGAGACTGTATTTATGAATAAATGCCTAAACCATAACATGGGCTGGTTCTTCAGCTACCTCATCACTTAACCAACCCCTTTATTTTATTCTGACTGCCACATGGCTGGGTTGCTCTCCTCAGTTTCATCTACCTGTCTTCTCAGAGTTCTGGTCAAATCTCTTCATGCACCTAATTCTATCCCAGGGTTCCTCTCTCCCTACCAGAACTCCCACCTCTTATTTCCTGCCTCAGCTCATAGGCCAGCAGCATTTTATTGACAGGTGAGGCTTCCATACAGTACACAAAGAGATTTGCTCTCAACCTCATTACATTAACGTTCATGAGAAAATACAAATGTTAAAACATTGTGACTGAGTTATGTGACCATAACCATATTCTTATAAAACCTGTGTTCCTTTCATTCTTTGTGGGTTTAGAAATATGAAGAAATTTCCCTGTCTCCTAAAGTTCATCCAGCATTCCACTTATATTTTACTCATAATAAATTTGCTTTTATATGTATTACATGTTCTTCTTAGAAAGTACCAAGCAAAACTCTAGTATTTTCCTATTAAATAACACTTTCTAATTAAACATA
The DNA here is from genome assembly GCF_900095145.1 of Mus pahari. NCBI lineage: Eukaryota > Metazoa > Chordata > Mammalia > Rodentia > Muridae > Mus > Mus pahari. Next base: position 57,921,852 of record NC_034601.1, on the reverse strand, counting down.
AAATTTCAGGAAACTATCATTCATTTCCCATGCCTGAGTTTGTAGTGGACCCTTGGAAGTTTTAAAACGGAAGATGAAATCACAACTGTGCCTTATCAATTATAAGTTTGGCAGCAGGTTTATAGTACTAACTTAAATTAGCATAATAAATCTTAGAATGGTGCATGCACTGCCTTTCATTTTGAGGAAGAAATGTTCATATTACTGTTTGTTAAGCTTGAATCATACCTCATATTGGCATAGAAAAGGCTCATCAGTGAGATTTGACCTAAGGTTATCAAAATGCAGCATTGTTTCTTATAAAAAATACTATCAATTGAAAAGCTTTCTTAAACTTAGGAATTATGGTTATTTTGTCTAAAAGACAAAATATACCACAAATATGTTGCCCTTACTTAACTTGTAATTCTGTCTTTTAAAATCTTTGCTCCTTCTTAGTATGGGGAACAAAATACCCATGGAAGGAGTTACAAAGTTCGAAGCTAAGACAGAAGGAAAGACCATCCAGAGACTGCCCACCTGGGGATCCATCCCATATACAACCCCCAAACCCAGACACTATTGCATATGCCAGCAAGATTCTGCTGACAGTACCCTAACATAGCTCTCTCTATGAGTCTGTGCCAGTGCCTGGCAAATACAGAAGTGGATGCTCACCATCATCTATTGGATGGAACATAGGGCCCTTAATGAAGGAGCTAGAGAAAGTACCCAAGGAGATAAAGGGATCTGCAACCCTATAGGAGGAACTACCATATGAACTAACCAGTACCCCCATAGCTCATGTCTCTAGGTGCATATGTAGCAGAAGATGGCCTATTTGGCCATCATTGGGAAGAGAGGACCCTTGGTCTTGCAAACTTTATATGCCCCAGTACGGGGGATTGCCAGAGCCAGGAAACCGGTTGGGGAGCAGGGCGGGGGAAGAATATAGGGGACTTTGGGGATAACATTTGAAATGTAAATGAAGAAAATATCTAATAAAAAATCTCCAATGAGCCATTTAACTCCTTTTACTTAGATTCTGCTTCCACACGTAATTAGTGAAGTCCTAACTCTAGGTCATCGCGCATCAGACAATAAAAACAGTTTTCAGTCTTCTGTAGAGAGCAATATCATTTTTTCAGTCCTTTTAGTAAACTACATTTTCTAAGCAGGCAAACCAATTTATGATGATTTGATGGTCCCTGAGGAGCCTCCATTTGTATCAAATACCCATGATTAAAAGTTTTCTCTTGATGCATGTGATTCTTTCAAATGTCAGACTTCTACTAGTCTTAACCTCATTGGCCCTGCCAAAAGTAGCCCTTAGTTGTTGCCTCCAGTTGGGCCAGTCTTAAAGGAATCAGAAGGTGTTCTTAAAAACTGGATCCTGGGAGACTCTGCTGCTGCTGCTGCTGCTGCTGGTCATAGTGATTTTGGTCTTGGGGTTGGTCTTGATCTTGGTCTTGGTATTAGTTTGATTGGATTAGGACTTTTATTTATTTATTTGTTTGTTTGTTTATTTATTTATTTATTTATTTGGCTTGATGGCTGAACACCAAACCAAGCAACTTTTGAATTATGAAGTTGGGTCTCAGAGCAAATGGCTTCTCGATTGTGTGTACTTTCCTTGCATCTGTCTCTTTGACTAAACTACTCTTAGGTTTTCCTGATTAAAATATCAGTCATTCCCAATTACATTTTCAGTCAGGTTTTACTCTTTTCTATTGCTCTCATCTGGCATCGTTTCATGACCCAGTGGCTAGATCTCACATTTAATAAGATATTTTAACATATTAAACATGCTAGTTAATAAAAATACTGTTATCAAAAAAAGTTTTGTATCATTTCCTTCCTTATAAGTGAAAACTAGAATACTTATAACATTACAGGAAAAAATTAAAACAATTCACGGTAGTCAAGAATAGAAACACATCCTACTTATAATTAGATATCAAAAAATTTGATTTGCTATATACTGAATATGTCTTTAGGATACAATTATTATTCAAATAAAGTAGTACTTTGAATGAAAAATTTCCACCCAAAGTCATATGTTGAAAACTGTGTGCTATAATATGAATATATACTCCATAAAATTGCACATTTATCTCAGGCAATAACAGTATACTAACCCATAAGTAATAAATATAATAAAATGTTTTTCAATAAGTAATTTAAAAACATCAATCACTCTTATGACTATCAATTTCAAGATGGAATTAAAAACTGATTCTATTATCTTTTCAGTGTTAGAGACTGCGGTCTATACATCTCAGCTTCGGCAGATGCATATATATTCATTAAATGCTTGATATAGATCTTATGATTGAAAAAATGAAGTCAGAAAAATTTAGTCATATTAGAAACAACTTTTCTACAAAATTCACTGAATAAAATAAAAATAAATAAAACTATAATTCAAACACATTGTGACTAACCTAAGCCAAGACAGTTATATTTAAGAATAGATATCAGTTTCCTTATATTTACTTCTTTTTAAGAAGAGAAAGAAATCTTCCTATAGTCCCATAATATTAATGTTACTGTTTGATTTGTTTGGTTACAACAAATCAAAAAGAGTCACTATGTTTAACACTTTATAACTGTTTCTACAATGGAGAAAGTCTTTGGTTTCTGTTCATTTACTTTGCTGGGTTTACCAAGGCTGTTCAATCATTTACTCCTGTCTTGTCATTACTATACTAAACATACTCAACTCAAAGATATGACATCTGGGTTCTTTCCAGCTTCTGGCTATTATAAATAAAGCTGCTATGAACATAGTGAAGCATGTGTCCTTATTACCAGTTGGAAGATCTTCTGGTTATATGCCCAGAAGAGGTATTGTTGGGTCCTCCAGTAGTACTATGTCCAATTTTCTGAGGAACCGCCAGACTGATTTCC
>NC_034601.1:57907207-57915058 GCF_900095145.1 Mus pahari | reverse complement strand
CTTTGAGGAGAGTTGGAATTAGGTCTTCTTTGAAAGTCTGATAGAATTCTGCACTAAACCCATCTGGTCCTGGGCTTTTTTTAGTTGGGAGACTATACAGCTTCTATTTCTTTAAGTGATATAGGACTGTTTAGATCATTAATCTGATCCTGATTTAACTTTGGTACCTGGTATCTGTCGAGAAATTTGCCATAAGGACTTTTTTATGAAGTAAGAATTTCTCAGTGATTGAAAGAGCACCTTAACTTACATATTCTTATAACTTCCAATACCTATTATGGAGAAAGGAAGCACAATTCCCGTCAAAGAAGAACATAAACTTCATTTGGCAAGAACAAATTCAAAGAAAGAAAAGGAAAGAAAAAGAGACCCAACTAAAGAGCACAAGGAATGATATAGTGGTTTACATTGTCACATCTGACCATTGCTTCAGGAGCAGCACCACAGGGACCCAGCAGATCACTCAATAGGCATATGCCTGTGGCCCACAGAGCTTACCTTGGGACATAATGGAACATCATGAGAAGTATTGCTCTTTAGAGTATCTCAGTAGAGCAAAAATTGAAGCATTCATCTTTCAAGTTGTTTTCATATTGCATTATGTACATTTCCTTCACAACAAAGAAACTTCCCAGCTCTTTCATTAGCCTCCTCCATTACCTTGATAGCCACAAAGGAAGCACCAAAATATCTGTGCCCACATCAGATTGTACACATGTGGCTATCCAAATGCATGCATATATGTGCATATATATTTGCATGTGAACACATGGGTAGCATTTGTTTTCAGAGTGGTGGTCACATGGTGGATCAGTTCTGTCACTGGATGGCATTCTAAGCTCTCCATGTAACATTTTTATGTTCTGAACATCAAAATGTAAAAAGAAGCTTGCCCTATATTATAATATCTAGAATATTTCAAAGATACTTATGGCTGTAGTTGACATTTTTATGTATGGTACACTATAGTGAAAACAGATTTTATAAATGTTTGTTAAAATTAACCTTGTAACTGTACAGTAGAAGTATGTTCTTAAGAGCCATGGATTCTAAAGCCATTCCTAAACTAAGAATTTCTCCAATACAACTGAGAAACTTCTGAGTGAAGTACACCGTGCTATGACCAACAATTTTGTTTGAATACAGTGGTGGGCAGTCTTGATGTTCCTCCCAGATCTCTCTTGAAGGGCTCAAGCATTTATCTGCCTGCTGTATGCTGGTTACCCACAATTGCTGCCTGCTATAGAAGATTACTCTTGGTAATGTGGAAGCTTTCTTGTTCATTTATGCTGTGTGCTCTTCCTGAGAAATCAAAGACAGATAAGGAGGTATGGAAGCAAGCTCCTAGCTCCAACGATGGAACAATTCTGTGTCAACATGTCTTAAAGCAAAAGACCCATGGAATCAAACTGGTTCCAGCATCCAGAGGAAAGCTTGCCTCTGGTCAACTCCTCGCCCTTTCTTGTTCAACTCCCCTGTGCTCTTTCTTCTGATAACTCTGTCACCACAAATCAGTGTCCAATCTGTGTCCCATATTCTGCTTCCAAGAAAGATACTTGAACTGATTGATAGCAGTCTATGACAGAGAAAGAATCAGGAATTCCATATGGACTCAGAAGTACATTGAGTTGTAGTAAATTCAATTACTATGCTCAAAGTATTAGCTTCAAGAATACAACCAACTTTTATAGGTACAGATGTTAGAAGAGGAAGTAGCTAGCAATCTGAGGTATGATGGGGTTGCAGGTAGAAAGAGACTGAGAAGAACTGCCCCGAGGTTTCTAGAAGACAGGTTTGAAAGCAGAGAGAACCAGAAGTAAAGGAGCAGAAAGATGTAAAAATGTTCAATAACTGACAACAAAGATCCTAATGAAAGAAGAATACATATTGCTGTGCCTTTAGATAGAGCAAGTTAGTGTTTTACTGAAGCACTTCTTGTGAAACCCATATCTGTCCTTAGACTTTGAACCTTATATAACTGATCTATGGAGTTGAAAGCCCAGGTACTTATATAAAGATGACTTTGTGAAAATATAGCTTTGTGAATTTGAGCTTTAATGTCTAGCGACATGCTGGGGTTTGACCTTGAAGTACTCACAGGAGCTTGGCAACATCTGAAATCCTGATGGTACATATTAAATCCTTTGGGAAAAGTTGTTTAATTTCAGATTTTGTTTCTTAAATGTAATATTGCTCTGGAGGCTTCATTAAGCCAGATATAACTCATATGAGAGTGGATCTCCAGGTATTGACCATGAATGTGTTCCATATGTTCACAGCATGCCCCCTCTAAACACAGCAGAGCTCTGTCTGTGCGGCTTCACTCAGAGTGTTTTGTTCCTTCCGCAGGGCCCGTCTCAATGTTTAAACAATACTACTATGAACAAACAAACTTATTAAAACTAAGTGTATTTATTTTTATTGAATTTCACACTAGTTCATTCAACATATAATTCAATAAAATCTGTTGATGATTATATTTTCAGGTAGTATTAATGGTAAATCCAACTGCCCCAGTGATAGAACTCTATTGTCTTTATCCATATTTCTTATTGGAATTTTAATAAACATGCTCATCAATGAATTATCTATCATTAAAATTAAGAGTTGAGAACATTTTGAGTTAGGTAAATATTGAAAAAGCCACAGTCTTTATGTTTTCTGTATACTTTGTTGATTTATGTTTATTGCCCAGTCACATGAGCCAAGCTTCCTAATAAAGCCTTTAGATAATCAGTCTACATGAACTTCCCCTTTCCTTATAGTATTGCAAAGGAATGAGAACAAAAGGGACAGAGGGGCAGGTGGATTGGGAAATACACAGTGGAAGTGGAACCAAAAGGAAATATGACATAATGGAATGTGTACTTTTTAGTTTTTAAAATTTATTTCACTTTACATGAACTAGCAAAACAACAAGCAAAAATTGTAAGCTTGGGAAGAAATATATACTGAATTTATAGGCCATTTGCCTTAAAAAAAAAAAAATGTCATCTCCTCAGGCAAAAACAGGACAGGATGGAGAAAAATTCTCAGTGCAGCCCTTGCAAATTCACTTGGTCATTGGCAGCTTATTTACCCAAGCTCAGTGGATATATATATATATATATATATATATATATATATATATATATATATATATCACAAAATATTGGCACTGCCAACTCTTTCCCATTGAGACATATCTGCCTTTCATTGTGCAGCTCTGCTTTCTCTGACCAAAGAGAGTATTCAGTGCATAGGTAAATGCTTTTAAAAAAGAAGATTTATGTACATAAAGATATATTTCCTTCTCAATAAATGTTGACATGAATGACATTTGTTGAAACAGGAAACACAAGTAAATATTTGCTTGCATTGTCAATGTGACCCATTTGCTATTATGCAGTTTTTATGAATAGATAATTTTTTTCTTATTCATGTCTGAAGCAAGGAATCCCTTAATATGTTTGAGCATTGTCTACAACATACCACCCTGAAATAATCATAATTACTTTTTTAGTAAATTTTGAACTCAAGTGAAGAACATTTAGGTAAATTCATATATACACTCCAGTTTTCTAACATGTGTATATTAAGTCCTGTTTACTAACATTTTTCCTTTGAAGAACACATAATTCATATTTGATAATATTTTGTTGTCCTCAAATTGATTCATACATATTAGAGATATTACACTAATATGGCACTCAGTCAAATCATTATACAAAAATTTTCACATTAACTCTACATTTGTTAAACTACGTCTAAATAGGTCCACACCCCCTTGTCCTTTTACTGTCTTTCCTTCCCTACATTTGGATGGTGGGCTAGAAGGGAAGAGGGTTACAGCATTTGAGAACCCTTATTAAAAAGTATGTTTTTTAAAAGTCAAAGTCTACATAGTCTTCTTTCTATCCAGTTCTGTTGAAAAATCCAAATCTTATCGTACTCAAGGGAAGGACGCTAGGTACTGATACTGGTCAGAGGCAAGGCAATCACAATGTATTGTAGATTGTGTGTGGAAAAGAACACAGCATCACCTAAGTGCATCCTGGTACTGTTGGTAAACTGCAAATGTATGGCTTATAGTATGTAAGAAGCACTTCATTGTGTTAACTGATGATAGCAGGGCATGGTGGTACATATCTCTGAACCTTAGCAGACAGAGCCAGTAGGAACCTGAGTTGAAGGCAAGGCTGGGTTTGAGACAAGCCTGTCTCAAAAAAACTAAAGTCAGTCAGAAAAACCAAAGGAGAGACAGTGTAAGCAATGAAACACACTCTACAGATTATGCTCCAGCTGAGGTTTTTAAATTTACTCTCTGTTAACTATTATGATAAAAAATTTCTGATCAGTGATAAAAGAGAAAACAGCTCAGATTCTAGAAGAGAAATCTACATACTACACTTGTCTTTTTACTGAAGAAAAATTTATGGAAGCATAATAATTAAACTTAACACTATCTAAGTGAAGTTCTACATATATTCTATATTTCTTTAAAAAATATTTCTTTGGCTTAAATTAGTTTGAAACATTCCATAAAAACAATGGAAAATTTAGAGTGGTTTCAGTTTAACTAGGAGAGTTGGGAAAGTCCTAGATGAACATTTTAGCCGCTCTAAAGCTTGCCATCATTAATTTAACAAATGTTTCATATGTAAATGAAGTAAACTCAAAATAATACATAAATAATCAATGCTGCAAGTGATTAGGTCATCACCATATTAATCAAATTGAAAATAGTGTGATGTTGAAAATAGTAAAAAGTTACAGATGTCTAAGATAACAGGGGTAATGATATTAAAATTATTTCACACTGTTAGATCCCATAAATAAAATGTTAAGCATTGTGAATTAATGAACTAGCTTTTGAATATGATTTTTAGCTATGGGTGGAGTTTGGACAACAACTTGGCAATGATTGCTTAAACTGAAAACACATACACCACATGCCTTGGCAGTGCTTCAACATAATACAGTCCACAATTTAAAAAGACATATTGATGAATACATTATTGCTTAAGATAGAGACATTTATGAGGCAAGTAAGCATCTATCAGTGTAGCCACAAGTTAAATATTGTATGATAATAGTTAAATGTTGTATGATAATAGTTAAATATCGTATGATAATTGCACTGGATATTATTTAGATTTTCAAATAAATTTGAATCAGTGTATCACTTTTAAGTATCCAATATGTAAGAAAATGAAAGAAAAGTTGCTTTCAGAAAAACATTTACAATGTAATAATTAGTGTAATGTTCACTATACATAACATGGCATCAAATATTATTATAGAAACATACATGTACCATGCTTGTAAAAAAATTATAGAGGGGGGCTAGTTTATAAAGGTAAATTTGATTTGCCAATTGCAGGTATGATTTAAAAAGTATTTGAGCTGGGAGTGGTGACGCACGCCTTTAATCTCAGCACTTGGGAGGCAGAGGCAGGTGGATTTCTGAGTTTGAGGACAGCCTGATCTACAAAGTGAGTTCCAGGACAGCCAGAGCTATACAGAGAAACCCTGTCTCGAAAAACCAAAAAACAAAAACAAAAACAAAACAAAAACCAACCTCCCCCCCCAAAAAAGTATTTGAATTTAAGAATGACAAAGGGGCTGGAGAAATGACTCCACAGTTCAAAGCACTGACTGCTCTTCCAGACATCCTGAAAGAGCATCCTAGTTCAATTCTCAGCAACCACAGGGTGCTCACAACCATTTGTAATGGGATCCAGTGCCCTCTTATGGTTGGTTCACAGCCAACCATTGGACTGAGCACAGGGTCCCCAATGGAGGAGCTAGAGAAAGACTAAAGAAGCTGAAGGAGCTTGCACCCCATAGGAGGAACAACAGTATTAACCAACCAGAACCACCAGAGCTCCCAGGGACTAAACCACCAACCAAAGAATACACATGGAGGGACCCATGCCTCCAGCCACATATGTAGCAGTGGATGGCCTTGTCTGGCATGGACAGGAGGAGAGGCTCTTGGCCCTATGCAGGCTTGATTCCCCAGTGTGGGAGAATGCTATGGCAGTGTGATGGAAGTGAGAGGGTGGGATGGGGAGCACCTTCATAGAAGCAGGGGGAAGGGGAATGGCACAGGAGGGTTCTGGAATGGAAACCTGGAAAGGGGATAACATTTGAAATGTAAATACATGAAATATCCAATAAGAAAGATAAATAAAAAGACTTTGATAAGGTAAAAAAAAAATAAAAGAAAGAAAAGGAAATCAGGAAATATTAGATTATTAAAAGCACTGAACAATCAATGCCAAATGTAGTGTGGGGAAGAAAAAAAAGCCGGGCAGTGGTGGCACACACCTTTAATCCCAGCACTTGGGAGGCAAAGGCAGGTGGATTTCTGAGTTGGAGGCCAGCCTGCCTACAGAGTGAGTCCCAGGACAGCCAGGGCTACACAGAGAAACACTGTCTCAAAAAACAAAACAAAACAAAACAACCAAAAAACAAAACAAAAAAAAAACAAAAAAATAAATAAAAAACAAAAAAACAAAAAACAAAACAAAACAAAAACCAAAAAACAAACAAAAAAAACCCCCAAACAAAACAAAATAAAAGAGTGAGTGATTACTGAGTCTTGATGAGTTGTGTCTGAAAAGCAAGCATGGAGAAGTTCTCCAGTGACTTTCTTTTTATTTTTTTACTCCTTTGGCAAGATGTGATACATGTAGGGTTATGTCATGGCACTGTGGGTCTCAACCTTGGTCTTATGAAATAGAGCTTCTCACAGTTAGTCACAGACTTAAATTGGTTGATAGTTGTTTTCAGTCACAAAGAGATAAGAGACTGGTACCAAGGTGCCAATATTGAGCAAGTATTTAGTTGATCCATTCATAGTGACAAACTTAAAACTGTTTTAGAAAATGTCATTCATGAATGTTATATATTTTTATTATAACCCTCTGCCTTCCCTCTTCTACTTCCTTACATACCCCCCCATAACCCCCTCTCACAGTCACACATGTATGTCTTCAGGACTGGTCACTTCGGAACTGATTACCTATCAAGTGGCTCATCCCGAAAGAGACTCCTCAGAGAGTCTGTAGAGATTCTAGCCAATTTAGCAAAATGCTATTAGTAGGCTTACCTCTAGGGTCAATCATTTCTCTAATTATAGATTCTTGGCTAGGTTTACAGTAAGATATGACTTTCCTTTTACTGAGGGGATCTTAAATCCAATCTGACAGCTGATAGCTGCCCTTGAGATATTATTTCATCATTGGACATATCATGCCAGGCTGTTCATGATTGTAAGTCATGGTATTTACAGCTGGGTAGAATTGTAGATAACTTTTCTCCTCAGGCAGCTTCTATAGCACCGTCTAATAACAAGAGTTACATCCCAGGGATGGTGCTTCTGAATCAGAACCAGCTTGGTTTTTGTAAATTGCACCAAAATATGTGGTGTTAACTGTAGAATCTTGCTTTGAAGTGTTGGCAAACTACCAAGAACAATCCCAATTGAGAGAATGGGTTTTCTCCGACCTCTGAACAAAATTTTAAGGGTTCTATCCAATTCCTAGGCTTCTGATAGAGGCATTATCTCCCTATGTGTGATAACTCCAGTCTATGTCTATACCATCTAGATCCATATCAATATCTGTATATATATATATATATATATATATATATATATATATATATATTTGTGTGTGTGTGTGTGTGTGTGTGTGTGTGTGTATTCTCATCAAAGCTGGATATTTGGAAAAGCCATAAGGACTTTTTTATTATTATTATTATTTTCTTTATTTACATTTTAAATGCTACCCCGGAAGTTCCCTATACACCCCCCCCCCGCTCCCCTACCCACCCACTCCCATTACTTGGCCCAGGCCTTCCCTT
>NC_034601.1:57902262-57907192 GCF_900095145.1 Mus pahari | reverse complement strand
ATAGGGTTGCAGACCCCTTCAGGTCCTTGGGTACTTTCTCTAGCTCCTCCATTGGGGACCCTGTGTTCCATCCAATAGCTGGCTGTGAGCATCCACTTCAGTGTTTGCCAGGCACTGGCATAGCCTCACAAGAGGCCACTATGTCAGGGTCCCTTCAGCAGAATCTTGCTGGCATGAGCATTAGTATCTAGGTTTGGTGACTGATGATGGGATGGATTCCAGAATGGGGTAGTCTCTGGATAGTCCATCCTNTCATCTTAGCTCTAAATTTTGTCTCTGTACCTATATCCTTTCATGAATATTTTGTTCCTTATTCTAAGGAGGAATGAAGTATCCACAAAATGGTCATCCTTCTTGTTTTTTTTTCTTCTATTTTGCATAATGTATCTTCGGTATTCTAAGTCTCTGGTCTAATATCCGCTTGTGCATATCTAGTGACTTCTTTTGTGATTGGGTTACCTCACTAAGGATGATATCCTCCAGATACATCCATTTGCCCAATAATTTCATACATTCATTGTTTTTAATAGCTGAGTAGTGCTCCATTGTGTAAATGTACCACAATTTATAATAGCCAGAAGCTGGAAAGAACCCAGATGTCCCTCAATAGAGGAATGGATACAGAAAATGTCTACCAGCAGTCCAGCTCAATAGTGTTAGGACAGCAAACACAAATCAACAGCAATGGCATGATCCTGCAAACCTGCCAAGTCTCAGCCAAATGGGCACAAGTTAGCGAGAGCAACCAGGACCCGCAGGGTCATCGGAAGTTCTTTTCCATGCCTCTCTCAATGAAGCGAAGATCAGCAAAAGCGCAAGACCAACCGAGTGTTGCAAAGCTCACTGTGCAAGTGTGATGCTACTGTTCACTGAGTCCTATTTATACTTTTCTCCAAACATCAAGTGCCCACCCATGGGTCTTGCCTCAGCAAAACACTCCATGAGCCTGTCTCAGCAAAACGTCACTGTGAGTCTGTATCACCTGACATATCCAGAAACTTCCACTTCAAGACTATGTTTTCCAAGGTTCTTTCAGGTCAGCTTTCACTCTGTGCGGAAGTCATGCTGTTCTAAGAACATCAGGATGTAATGAAGCCAGGCCATAGGAAAACGTTAGGCAGACTAGCAAGTAGTGCTAGACTCTGTCAGCCCGTCCCTGGGGCCAACCCCGTGAGCAAGTCTTTTGATCTTTTGAGTCTTGGCTATGAATTCATTTTCAGAATTGGAATCTCTCAAGTCCCAATATTGAAAAACAAAGACTAAAACACCCGTCTGTATCCTACTCAAATTCCTGACCAGTGAATGGATAAGCATCATAGAGATTGTTCCAACTACTAAATTTTAGTTTGCTATCACAATGATAATTGAAACACAAGTGATATCTTTAAAGTACCTATAATATCTTTGCCGAGATGAATTATGAATCGTATTAAGTCAATGAGTAATTACTGTTTCTTAAAAGCCTTTGTTACCTGCTAGAATAAAAACTGCATAATGAATGACTTCTAGACATGTTATGACTATAAATGTCCCCAGTGCCTTCATGGAACTATTCCCTCTACTAGAATTTCTGGGGAATTAATATTTGCTTATCAAAAAGCATCTCTATATATCCTTCACATAAATTTATATTCTATTCAGAAAACCAGAATTCTGCCAGCTCAAGAGGTCAAAATTTCTAAATTAACTAATAGTGTTACATACTGAGCTGTTTTAAATACACCAAGGCTGCACTTAGGACTAAATGATTCTAGTTCAAATTGCCCTAGGAGCCTGTCTTTTCTAACTATGTATACACTCATTACAAAGGGTTTTTGTTTTTTTTATCCTATCTCAAAAAATAGGTCTAAGTACTCCTTTTAGTCACAACTATATCTTCAACATTTATCAAATGCCATTTATGATACATTGGTATATAAGTGATCACCTCCAACATTAGACACACTTCCACACTTTTGCCCACGGAGAATTTATAGTGACATGTGATAAAGTTTCTGGAGAGTCTGTTTGGAAATGGCACTTGCTTTTACCCTCCAGGATATGAGCACTGCTTTCCTCTAAGGTTTGCATAACCTTACCATTAGTAACCATTTCTATTGCAACTGCCTTATTTCAACACACCTGAAAATTCCCACATTTGTGAAAATTCTATGAGCTAACTTTGCATGTCTATCGTTGCCTCATAAATCCCATATCTGTAGAAAGGCTGAGAATTTTAAGACATATATTCAAGAAGTAACTGATGGTCGATCCTCTTTCTGTTTTAAGCTTTTCAGGAAAACCCTCCGAAAGGGAGAGAAGAAAAATCCCATTTTGTTCCTGCTATTCTGACCACCTTCGCATCTGACTCCAGTGAGGCTCCCCTACCCGATGCCAAGGTGTGCCAGCTACTCTTGCCATCTCGATGCATCTGTTCTCCAGGCTGGCGCTTCTCTGTGCTTTCCAAGACTGCTCCTGTCTCTCCACAAGGCCCGCTCTCAAACAGCCTGATCTATGCTTTTTGTCTGCCATTCCTGTTTGTAACTGAGATATGTTTCCACATCAGAGAAGCCTCCGAACACATCACAATCCAACAGAGTCTTACTCTCTCCTCTGGTCCTGCTCCTTTAGCTGCCCTTTCTCCTTGTTATCTGAAGCTTCACTACTACGTTGTTCTTTTCCTGTTTGATTAATTCTAGAGTAAATAAGCTTTATGTGCTTTCCTTTTGCCTAGTAACCAATCATCTTAATGAATGCTTTTACATGTAAGAAACAACTTATTCTGAACAGAGGAGGTTGGGTGGACCACACTATGACAAAAATGCCTGAATTAACACGAAGACCAGATGGAGCTGTAATGGTGACAGCGATGTAAGAAAGTAAATATTTCCTTTCCAGACTAAGTACTAAAACTGGACTGCAAATTGGACTGAAACAACTAGGACAGAAGGTAAGATAACATTTCAAAGTCAGTATTGCAGTGTGTTCTATGAAAGGCGGCATGAGAACACAAAGGGGTGTGGCTAACTCTGGAGTTAAAGGACCAAGGCAAACTGTGCAGTACACAAAGCCCTTCCCTCTTTATAGCTTCAGCAAAGGTGGGGTGACAAAAATGCTTTGAAATTTGAGGCTATTTTCATATGCGAATTATGCATGTGCTGTTTTATGACAATCATTCAAATACTTGGCATGGTGTTTTCTGTGTATTTAAAAGACTCCTGGCCATGAAAAATCCCTCAACTTAATCCATCAGCATCAATGGAACCATGCTTTATAGGAGACAGCCTGCATAAGCAAAGTGAAATTTAAAAAAAAATTCAAATTTGTAAACCTAATATTTTTAAGTAACTTGAAAATAAGCACTAGTTCATTCAAATATCACTCTGGGCTTTCCTACTGTGCAGAGGATAATATTTTAACTTTCACCTAGGATTTAGAATTACAGCGTTTTTTTTTTTATTTTCTTAATTTACATTTCAAATGCTATCCTGAAAGTTCCTTATACCCCCTGCCCCTGCTCCCCTACCCACCCACTCCCACTACTTGGCCCAGGCCTTCCCTTGTGCTGGGTCATATAAAGTTTGCAAGACCAAGGGGCCTCTNTTCCCAGTGATGGCCGATTAGGCCATCTTCTGCTACATATGCAGCTAGAGACACAAGCTCAGGGGGTACTGGTTAGTTCATATTGTTGTTCCACCTACAGGGTTGCAGCCCCCTTCAGCTCCTTGGGTACTTTCTCTAGCTCCTCCATTGGGGACCCTGTGTTCCATCCAATAGCTGGGAATTACAGCAGTTTTAATATCCAAAAGTCTTAGTGTCTTAGTTCTCTAATAGGTGCTATAATAAGTTGCTACAATTTGATTAATTTAAACAACAAGAATTAATTTTCCAACCATGTGGAAACCAGAGTCTGTAAATAAAATACTGTCTGGCTAGAAAAATGTGTCAGTGGATGAAGGCACTGACTGTTCTTCCAGAGGATCCAAGTTTATTTCCCAGCACCCACTGGAAGATCAGAACTGTTTGTAACTCTAGTTCCAGGTGAAACAAAACCCTCACACTGACATATATGCAAGCAAAATAGAAATACACAATTTTGTATTGTATTGCCGTTATGTTTTAGGTAGACAGTCTAGAATTGCCTTACTATTATTTATAGATGCTTTCCAGAGGTATCAACATGTATATAGGTGGTCAGAAATGGACATTATAAATCAAACATATGAAGCTTTGAGTAAATAAAGTTATTATTAAATGAATAAATAAAAGATAAATAGATAAATAAAATAATTGTATTTTCTGTATTGAAATAATAACATTATATTATTTTCTAAAATAATGAGAAAGTAAAATTAAAATAGGGAAACTGTAAACTCTATGGAAGCCTCCCTTGATGAAGATTAATGAAATGAGGGGTTTTTTTTTTAACTTTGATTTGTATTATTTATTTTTTCTATAGTCCAACCATGTCAAATTTCTTTCTTTCTCCCAAAGTTATTAAGCAGCATCTTAACAACACCTATCCCTGTTACTGACCCCATTGTCCACTCTAAGCTGTAGATCTGCCAGGATCTTTAGCTTCTTTCACCCTTCCATCTGCAGCCACCTAGAGTCCTGTCTCTCTTACCTTCTGAATCCCTTTGGGATTCACTGTACTCTTTCTATGTCGTCCCTCTTTGTCCCATCATGTTGGTTCAAATTCCTATCATAATTTGATCCCTAGCACCCATAGGTGCACTTGGCTGCCTATATGCTACTAGCTTTGATTATCAGCAATTTTCCAAAGAGAAGTCTACTCAATATATTCTCTGTTGAGAATGTTTTTTTGCTATCCTAGGTTTTTTATTATTCCAGATGAATTTGCCAATCGCCCTTTCTAACTCTGTGAAGAATTGGGTTGGAATTTTGATGGAAATTGCATTGAATCTGTAGATTGCTTTTGGCAGGATGG
>NC_034601.1:57887649-57900292 GCF_900095145.1 Mus pahari | reverse complement strand
AAATAAAGAAAATAATAATAAATAAAAAAAATATTCTCTGATGTAAGTAAATTAAAACTCCATTTCTAGAAAGGCTTGACTTTTCTTATAATCAATCAATTAAAAGTGGTATATCTGATTCTATGGAGACCTAGGACATGTGTCCCAGTGTTACAGTCAACATCACATCTGACTTGCCAGTGCCTATATACTGCAATATTTTTGGAGAATTTTGATGACCTCCAACTTGGAAGGAAACCTGACGGTTGCCATCCTCTTCTGCTTCTGTGATGTAGAGTATCTCTTGTGAGCAGATACCCTTCTGTTCTTTTAAAAAAACCCAAGGGATGATCAGATGTAATTAACAGGTAATCTGACACATTTACTCATTTAGGCACATAAACAAGCACAACATATGTCATATGACTGAGCCGTGCTTTAACCAAAGAACTTTTTTTTTTTCTTTTCAGAAGATGAGCTATCACCATGAGCCAAAAGGAAGTAGAACTTTCCAAATGTACGTGGTTTGAATTCCAGATCACTAGAAGTGCAATTCCACATTCCTGAATATTTGCTACAAACAATGAATTTGGATAATAAAATATGAATTTTGATAGTAGATAGTCAATTTGAGTAAAATTTTTAGAATGTATCATTAAGCCAGTTAGCATTAAGTGGGGTGGGGTGAGGTTTGTAGTACCAGATGTATATTTCCTTGTATGAAGCAGACCTCCAATATAATCACAAAGAAGTTCATTAATCCTATATAGTCATCATCTATTGAAGCAATAGACTTATTTTAGATGGAATTATAGCAAGTATGATCTATAGCTGGGTGGGACTGTTGAGTTTTCTCCCATGACAGCCCACATAGTACCTTACAGCACTATGAAGGCTAACTAAGAAGAATTTATTTTTCTATTTATTTTCAACTTGATTCTTCTTTGTCTGTGAAAAATATGAGAGCCAAAGTATGAAGTGGAGTACGACAAAACACTGCCATCTAGATCCAGTTGGCCATTTCCATCCCATTTCAGGGTATTTGTGGCAATAAATATCTGTACAAGGTTTCTTCTTCAACATTCCACCAGTTATAGGGAAAATTCCAACAAGATTTATCCATTCCCACGGGAGGAGGTATTAATAGTAATCACTGTGGGAGGGGTGTCATATTTTTCGGTTGTGTACCTGTTGGATGACTACTTGGAAAGAAGTGGAGATTCAAAAGGAAAGAAAGAGGGATTGAGAACATAATACAAACTAACTATAGTCACAAATGTATATATTTAAAAGCTCAGAAACCAGGCCAAATACCCCCTCCAAAAAGCAATTATAGAACAATACTAAGACAACTGATTAGGCCAAGTATGCCTTTAATGGTGGTGCATACATTTAATCTGAGCACTCGAGAGGGAGAAGCAGGCAGATCTCAGTAAGTATGAGGCCAGTCTGATCTACAGAACAAGTTTCAAGGTAGCCAGGGATACACAGAGAAACTCTGTCTCAACAATATCAGAGAAAGAGAGGGGGGAAGGGAAGGGAAGGGAAGGGAGGGGAGGGAAGGAAGGAAGGAAGGAAGGAAGGAAGGAAGGAAGGAAGGAAGGAAGGAAGGAAGGTAGAAAGATAGGAAAAGAAATGGAAAAGGAAAAGTAATGAAAAGAAAATTAATTAGAAGATGAATGTGAGGGCATTTATTCAACAGAAATGTATTTGTTAAAATAACTTTTAAAAACAGAAGTAGTTCAATGTCTATGACTAAATAATTATGATAGATTCATCCTGTGGGACTTTAAAACAAATGGGATAAGTCCATACATATTGGCAGGAAATATATCAAGATGTGAAGGTTGAAGCGAGTCATGAAGTTGGTGCTCCCTTCTGCTTTGTTTACACATCTCTTTTATCCACAAATACTATCTTTTACTTATTTGAAAAATTAGAAAGCTAATAAATATATAAATGTGTACATCTAACTAAATGATTTCATAGTGTTGCACTTTATAAGAAAAAACAGAATACCACTGCTGGAGGCCATGTTGATGTCTGTGCTTTTTGCTGCCACCATGGGCCATGTTTGGATCCATGTTCCTGAAGCACCCAGAGGTGTCTGTGGCCCATGTTACTACCAAAAGCCATGCAGATGTTTGTGGTCAGTGCTGCCACCTGAAGCCATGCTGGTGTCCATGGGCTGGGCTACTGCTGTGGACCATAATGCTGTCCATGGCCCATGTTGCCCTAAGCCTGTGCTATGCCACAGAGCTCTGACGGTGTCTGTTGCCCATGCTGATGTTGGTGTCCGAGATCTGTATGGCTACCAGAGGATCAGGCTGAAGTCAGTGGCACATGCTGACACTGAAGACTATGTGAATATCCATGGCCAGTGCAGTATCCAGAAACCATAGAAGTCCATGATCCATTACCCTGCTGACTGAAAAGGTTAAGGAAGCTATTTTTTGCAATGCTATCTATAACTGCAAACTCACAGTTGAGAAACAGGGACATAGATGGCTTCTGTGACAATCCCTACCCCAGCCCAGTCAAAAAAAAAAAAAAGCCTAGACAGAAAACCATTGAAGATAACTCTTAAAAATTGTGATAAAGATGCTGAAGTGTGGCTCTCCACAATTCTGATGGGGGTACAGGTGGGGAAGGACCCAGTTTTCTCTAAGAGGCTGGCCACTGGGAGTTTGATCATGCTCCAGTGAATATGTGAGCAACACAAGTTGGACTTGGTTTGTCCTTCTTCTGTGTGTGGTGGGGGGAGGTCACAAGGGTTGGGGAGGTGGACCTGGGAGGACTGGTGAGTGGGTGTGAGCAGCATTCATGATATGAAATTCCTAAGTAATCAATAAAAATATTATGTTAGGGTAAAAAAAGAAAATAACAAAGAAGCATTGATGATTGACATAGGATTACATGCTAGAATCTGCTTCATCATGGGATTTTTAAAATCCTTAATATGTTCAAATTTTTCTAATTTAAAGTTCTTATTAATTTTAATATTGCATTAGAAAGTATTGTGTATTATGGTCATGTGTATGTGAGCGTGAGCATGCCCATTTGTGGAAGTCCGCTGGTATTCCTCATAAGACATCTGCCTTACTACTTTTTCTCGAGACAAGATCTCTCCCTGGGACCTGGGACTTGCCAATGCAGTTAGGATGGCTGACCAGCAAGCCCCAGGGTCTGCTCCTCCTACTTCTCCTATGCTGGAATTGTACCACCATGCACAGCATTTTTACACGGGGTCTGGGAATAAAAGTGAGATGCTCATTTTTTGCACACCAAACATTTTTACTAGTTGAGCTATTTTCCAAGACCTAGGATGTACTTTTGTTTAATTTTACCAGGAAATTTTAAGAGGCTTTTCCCCATGGTGCTGATTTTTGA
Organism: Mus pahari; assembly: GCF_900095145.1. Taxonomy (NCBI): domain Eukaryota; kingdom Metazoa; phylum Chordata; class Mammalia; order Rodentia; family Muridae; genus Mus; species Mus pahari. The sequence continues at coordinate 57,896,923 of NC_034601.1, read as the reverse complement.
TACAGAAACCAAATCTGTAAGTGTAACAGTTATGCAAAAATAGCTGAATGGGTTTAAAATTTTCGATACACAGACACACACAAACACACAGAGAGACACACAGAGAGAAAGAGAGACAGACAGACAGAGACAGACAGACAGACAGAGACAGAGACAGAGACAGAATACTCTTGTTCTATTATCATTTGCTTCCAAGGCACAGCTCTTAAAAAAATAAATAAATAAAACAAAACTCAATATAAAGAATGTATTAAGCCTACAGTTCAAGCAAGTTACCACTGCCAGAAATAATTCAACATGGGAAAATTCTTCTACAGAACTTACCTCATACACAGTTCTGCTTCCTCAATGCATGCTTGTGGATTCCATTAGAAAAAGAAGACCACAATCACACATACACACACATACAAACACACAGGACTTAAGGGAGTTTTAAGGCTGAATGCTGAAAGATTACATTAAACTTTACTCCATGTCTCCCCCAAAAACGGATTTTAAAAGGAGAGGAGCTGATTTTGATGTTAAAACTTTACACAGAATTTCTTGGTGCACATTACTGTCTTATTGAAGAATATTTCTGTATAAGGTGTTTTTCTCCACCTTTCTCAAATTCCTGGCCACGGTCCTACTTCCTGTTGAAGACAAACATGAACAACTGCTGAGTGAGTCCTTAAGAGTCTGCACACAGAAAACACTTCAAGGCATACTGAGTCCTCCCGCTGAAAGCATTTATAGAAAAACAGCTCATTTTCTGGCTTTGAGTTTAAGTTGGAAGCCAAAGGAATCTAAATTGTGTAGGATGCAAAAAAAAAAAAAAAAAACTTATTTTTTTCCTCTTTTTTCATTTAAAGGAAATATAACTGTTCTTTTTATTTCTGTGGTCATATAATAAAATAAAATAATGAAGATATAGTTACATAATCTAGAAATAGTAGACTATGCTCAATGTCGCAAATGAGTTTTCTCTATGAACTTTGTGTAATTAAACAATAAATATTTAATATATTTGTAAACTTAAGAAAATTATTTAGGGGTTTAAAAAAATAATGATAAATTAGAGCTATGTCAGAAACCCAGTGGGTGGGTCAGTCTACAGGTCCAGGTTGCTGTTGGTGGTGCCAGGGGTTTGTACCCAGCACCGTTGTCTCTGAAAAAAAAACAAAAACAAAAAATGAATCCCTGTATGAAGCAGAAACAGGAAGAAGCCCAAGAGAAGGTGAAGAATAGTCCTGTTCCCAGGAGGATGCTGAAGATGATTCAGCCCTCTGCAGCTGGGTCTCTTGCGGACAGAGAAAAAGAGTTGCCAAAAGTCTTGTCCAAAACCAAGCTTTAGGATGACTCTCAACTGTGGTCCTGAAGCAAAAGAAAATAAAGATGTAGAAGACGTCATCTAGGAAGCATTTGATCTTGTGATTTAAAAAAACCCATCTTCTCAGTATTGGAAAGAAGTGTTAGAAAAATGAAGGAAAGCTCTCTATGAAGCACTTAAAGAGAATGAGAAACTTTATAAAGACATTAAACAAAGGGACGGTGAAATTGCCTGACTGAAATGGAAAAGTGAAGACTTGGCAGAAGTGTGGGAATCCACACAGTACGAAGCAGAGATGTTCGAGGGGATGAGTAATGACCCACGGGATAGCGTTGAGTCACTGGATAGTCAGGAATCTGATTCTGCAGAGGAAACTGTTGAGTATTCGGAAGTGGAAACTGAGAATACTGAAACTGAGTCGTGTGCTGAAGAGATTGTGTCTTCATCCACGGAAGCCAAGCCGCACGCATGAGGCGTGAGGCGCACTTCAAGCATTGCCCTTCAGTATAGCTCTTGGTAAATTAACTGTGTGATGAAAGTGCTGGAGTCCCGGTTTGAGTCCTGGGGTGTTGCTATATTAAAATACAGATAGTATGCGCTTTTCATCTGTTTTATGGAAATAGCATTTTCATTTTCCCAGTTTTAGGTGTGACATGTGTACATTAAATAAACTTCAATTTCCTGTTGAAAAATAGCAAATTATATATTTATTTTATAAACTACATATATGTATTTATATGTGTGTCTATTGGACTGTGAACACATTTACATAACTGTTAAGTTTTAAAACTATTATTGGTTTATAAAAACTAAATTTTCGTAAGAAGACCCAATATGTGAATTTATAAAATCCTCTTCATTTAACCTATAATGTATAAATTCCTGATACTTATCGTTAATAACTCCAGTTTGAGAATGAACACTCATGCTTATAATCCCAGCACTTAAAGGTAAAAGCAGACAAATTCTCATGAGTTTGAGACCAGCCTGGAATACTACCTCCCCATGGTATGTGTGGAATGGCTTATTGGCTAACAAAAAGAATAAAGAATGAATCTGAAAATAAAAAATAAAAAAGATATTGAAGATTACAAATTTTCTCAAGTTTGTGACTGAAAGAAATATGTTACCTTGAATACTTTTTCATTCAAGCCACAGTACAAGTAGGTACAGAGCTATAGTGTAGTTTAGTTAACCCTCCATAGGTGTGTGTGTGTGTGTGTATGTGTGTGTGTGTGTGTGTGTGCGAGCGCGCACGCGCACATGGTTATGTGCAGGTGCATGTATGCACATGTGTATACTCCTAGAGAGCTTCCAATGGAAATAATTAATCATGGAGAAATAGAGAGTGTTTGTTTTTGTGTAATTTTACTACACTTTTATTACTCCTTCAAAGTAAAGTATGTAAAATTAAAAATCACTACATTGTGCTCTTCAATAAGAGAGAAACTTAATCTCCATTTTTTTTTTTAACCAAAGAGCACATCTGGGTCCTTTCAAGGCCACTGAAACTCTGCTCTGATTGTTAGCCGTAATTTCAAGATTGCAGAGGAAATGAAAATGGCAGAGGCAAATTTAGCAGTTCAGTAGTTGGAACGCAGTGCTTTGTCATCAAAATAAAGTGAACTATATTGGTGACCGTACACACGAACAACAAAATGCCTTCTTCTTCTTGTGACCTTTGGAGTTGAACTGGAAATTGTACAAAGCATGTAAAAATGCATGATTTGTCCAGCTAAAGTTTTCATCTGAATAACAATAGTGTCTCTCTGTCATCATCTGGGTCTTTGCAAAGTATCCGAATCTTTAACTCACAGGCGTGTAATCTCATTTCATAGAATCTCACAAGATGCAACTTGGAGAGATCAGTGTGCACTTGTACAAATTACATTAATTTCCTAAGTAATATACAAATCTCCTACACTCTACGTACCCAGGGCCTTATCTTACTCTAAGAGCTGGGACTTTCCTTTCTTTGTGTGTTTAGGACTTGGCACAATGCTCACAGTCAGAAGGCACATTACATCATGTCTAAGGAGAGATTCAATTAAATGAGCAGGAAACATTCTAACGTTATGCCTAAGTGATACTTGTGGTAGAGTTCAAACAGAAGGCCAACTCGAAACTTTGTAGAGGGAGGATAAATACTGGAAAAAGCTGGACAATTATAGAGCAATTTATTAAATAGAAAACGGATGTTCATACCCTAAGCAGTTATTATTCAACACTGAAGATGAGGCAGTCTGACACCCTTAATAATAACCGCAGATAATTCTGAGGTGACTTTAAGAACATCATATTAATTCAGAAAAAAGTACTTACCAGGTATATTCACTAGAATGAATTATTCTCACCAAATTTTCATATTTCATGGTATGTATGTATATATATTTGTGTGTGTTGAAATGAATTATGCTAAAATATATTGTTTTAAGATAAATTTTTACAATTAAGAGACAAATTCAGACCTTTGAACAAAATATAAGACTTATATTATCTAAGAGTGGTAAAACCTAAAGATTGAGAGGGTTTTTTATTATTATTATTTGTTTATTGACTTGGAACATCAACCTATTGACAAAGGAACAGATATTGTAAATAGTAAGACTGAACTGTCTCCTATCAAACACATACACACATACCACACATCACACTCACATACAACCTCAAGAACACTGCGTAGAAGAACCCAGTGTAGTTGGAAGATGGCTGGGTACTAGAGTTACTGTTATACACATGTTGTAGGACCCTTCAGTGTTACAGACGATATACTGAAAGAAGTGTAGCCATTACCAAAATTGCTTTGGAAAATAGCCTACTTTCTGTGGAAAATGGTTGTAGAGTCAGAAGGTAGCAGGAAAAGTTTATGAAGCACAATCATTCCAACTTAGTCAACAGTGTCCAACAAGTGGACCGAGAATGATTACCAGCAGTTCCAACTAAAGCAATAGGAGCCCTTGGGGTTTGAATGCTAAACACGAGTCTGGGCAGATGATATAATAATAATTCCTCCTGGAGACACAGGTTTGAATGCAGAAAAGAAACCGTTTTATTAAGCAATACTATGCTTAGAAGATTTCATAAGAAAACACAGAAAAAAATAAATTACAGTCCTTTTCAAACCATTAAGAAATCCCATTTGTTTTCACATTTAAAAGGATTAGAGTTTGCTTTGGCTTGCATAAGCTATACATGATTTTAGTAAGTATATTTTTTATGTTTAATTCTCAAGGAATGCATCTAAGATGATAAAAGGATTTGTATTCTTGGAAAAATCCCTCACCTTCCCAGCCTACCGTCTAGCAATGCACAGAGAAGGGGTTTAGAGGTTTGAATTGCTTCTGTTTCAGAACTGACCCATTCATCTGCGAGCCTAGGGTATATACTGTATGGCTCATTGCAGAATTTATAAGTTTTACATTAGTACTTGATTTCTCGTTTTTACAGATAAATATCTCACAGTACATAGCATGCCATTTTATTTCAGTAGCATGCTTTCGATCACCTTTATATAATTTTCATACCAACATGTTGCCACGCCATTTTATGTAACACAGTAAATGCCCTACTCCTGGTTCCCCTCCTTCCATGGTAAACATTGGCCTTTCACAATACAAAATGTGAAGCCACTTAATACTATCAATTCATTGATTATACTAAAATAATACTAATTACTAAATTATACTAAATACTAAAATTCATTGATTTTAAAAGTTGATTATCAGTAAGCCATGTCTATATTGTATGATTTAATACTTTAAATATTAATTTATATATATTTCAAATATATAATTTATATTATATATATTTATATATTCAAAATAATTTAAATGTATTTTATTGCATACAATGGATTTTGATTATATTCCTTACCATGAATATGGGTCACGGTTGGTCTGGAGTATGGTTGGCCTACTTTCTCTGTCTCCCCCAAAAGCCTTCCAATATCCATAGAGCCTCAACTAGTACTGGGACTCTAAAGCTCCACCCCTTTCTGTGCTTGAATGTTGACTGGCTAGAATGTTGACCTTAAGCTGGGAACCACAGCTGCTGTGGATTACTGAGTGCAAGGGTCCTGCCATGTATAGAACACATGGTTTTGTTCTAGTCATTTCTGATCTCTGGTTCTTACAATCCTTCCACCAGTCTCTCCTGCCATGTTCTCTGACCCTAGGGAACAGGGAATGTGAGATCTCATATTTGTGACTGAGTACAGAGGCTCTTAGCAACTGTGACATATTTGAGTTTCTATGTTAATTATGAGCCACTGTGCAAAGAAACTTCTCTGATGAACTCTGAGAGATGCAGTGGGCATAGGGAAATTATTTTAGGGGCAGTTACTAGGTCCAATTAGCAGACTAATGTAGTGAGACAGTGTTTTTAAGTTATTCTTTGCTTTATTTATATTACCCTGGACACTCGGCACTTAGATGCTGTTTTTAAGTCTATGTTTCCTCTCATCCAGCCTGTGCTGATTCCACTTGAACGTGCTCTGTGCTGCTCACTTCCATATTGGTCCTGAGGTTTCTGAAAACTCACACCTTTTTCTCGGTTTACAGCAGCATCTGCTGGTAGCAGTTTGAGTGATGTTCTCAGCTTAGGCATTCGCACTGATCTGCTTCACAACTGATGGTTTGCGTATGGAATCCAAAAGCAGACCAGTGACCTCCGGTGATTCTGAGGTACACCTTGTCACAACCTAGAACCCAAACTCCCAATGAACTATCAAACTCTGGTTCCCTTGTAGACAAGTGTTTTTCTGCTTGAAAGTTTTTGGGATTCAAATAAGTGGAATGTCTATTGGAGTGACCTCTCCGGAGAGAGAACAGGGCTGCTGTGGTAGCCTGTGGCCCCAGCCACTATGGGAGACTACTGGAGAGTCATTTAACTCCAGAACTGAAACCAGTCTGAGTGGCAGTGTGCAAATTCACCTCAAAAACATTAATAATAAAGTGAAGAAGAAAGGAAGAAAGGAGAAAAGAGGGAGAGGGGGAAAGGAGAGGAGAAGAAGAAGGAGAGATGGAGAGAGAGGGAGAGCAAGAGGAGAGAAAGGGGAGGGAGAGAGAGAAGGATACCAAGAGAGGAAAACAGAGGGATGGGGAGAGAGGGAGAGGGGAGAAGAAAGGAGAGCAAAAGGAGAGAAAGGGGAAATAGGGAGAGAGAGGTAGAAAGGAGAGAGAGGGGAAGGGTGAGATGGGGGAGGGGAGAGGGGGAGAGAGGGAGAGGAGAGGAATAGAGGTGAAAAATAAAAAAACGGTAAACAGAAAGACCAACCTCAGATTGGCATCTGTGAGAAAAATGAAACCAAGAGATTTATACACTTATACACTTATACATTTCTTTCTCATTTACCTCTATAAATGTTTTTTGGGGTCTGTTTAATTTCAAAATTTTTTCATCTGGGCCTGGAGAGATGATGCATAATTTACAATTCCTTTCTGCTCTTCCCGAGCACAAACATGCACACAGAGACGCATATACATTTAAATTAAAAAATAAAGTAAGCCGGGCGTGGTGGCACACACCTTTAATCCCAGCACTTGGGAGGCAGAGGCAGGTGGATTTCTGAGTTCGAGGCCAGCCTGTTCTACAGAGTGAGTTCCAGGACAGCCAGGGCTATAGAGAGAAACCCTGTCTCAAAAAATAAAATAAACATTAAATAAAAAAAACCATTGTTTGACTTGTTATGGAAATCTCCTGTTGCTACATTGATAACTTCCTACCAGCTTTTACCTTTGGAAGACTGCCACTCTTCCTGTTTAAGCAGACTGCTACTAGATTTACGGCCCTACCATTTATACATTTCCAGTCTTCTTCCCTTTCCAGGTTCCCTTGTTCCAGCTCACAAATGTCTCACATTGTGAGGTTTCACACTAATTTTCTAAGACTCCATCTCTCACAATCATTTTGAATCCTTAATGATGAATGTTCCTGGGTCCCATCTCTCCTTGGGTGGCGTGTACGTTCTGCTAATTAAATATACAGACATGATATACCCTGAGTATGACAGTATGTGCTCACTAGGTGACTTACATCTCTGAGTTACTTTCCTAGGCAGTAAAATAAGATAATAATAGCTTTTTACTTTACATGATTGCATGAGAATTAGCACACTGAAAACAAAAACAGAAATAAGAACTCCAAGCGTTCCCTAGTTATAATAAGCAGGAGCTCTGTGTGAGTCACTTCGAAGTATAGTGAAAATCCGCAATGCTTGCAAACAAGAATGTCTGCAGATATTTCCTTATGCTTCCTACCCTCAACAACTGCATACACTTAGACACTTTTTAGCACAGACGTGTACATAAAGGTTTTTCTATATAGACAAAGCCTCATCAAAGCTCCCTAAAATGTTTCCTTCAAAGCTCTTATTTACCACCTTGCTGGAAGTGCATGTGCAAGACTGGGTTTTTGCATGCCGCGTACTCAGCGCGTGGTGCTGGGGATGGGTTTTTGCATGCCGTGTACTCAGCGCGTGGCGCTGGGGATGAGTTTTTGTATGCCGCATACTCAGCGCGTGGCGCTGGGGATGATGCTTTGATAATGTGTCTTCAGCTCCATCCATGTACCACATGCCCCCATCTGGCCAGGAAGACTATGGAACCACCATAAACCTCATGTCACCACATGCTTGTGCTGCCATGCCAATTGTGTTTCATGTGCTTAAAATATAAAAATATCATTCCAGTAAAACTTCCCAGTATTCCTGTTCTCTCCATAAATAAGTTATGAGCCCACACCTTAAGATTACTTAACGCACTGTCTCTTCTCAGCCGTTGTTTTGTGTGCCTGTACATCTCTCTGTCTCTGTCTCTCTGTGTCTCTTACACACACACACACACACACACACACACACACATACACACACACATGTGTCAGTGAACCCTTAGGAGGAATGTTGTTTACTAAACTCCTAATGACGAAAACATGCAAAAAGAAAAAAGAATCACAAGTTCTAAATTCTTCTGAAAACCTGAACACTTTCTTTTTGTAAAACAGTTTACTATCAGGATTCAAGTTAGGAAAAATACATTCTAAGATTACGCCTCCAGAGGAGCATGCATCGCATTTAATAGAAAGATCCGATGCATGTGAGTAAGAGGGTTAGAGGAGAGGCTCTGGGAATTTCAGAGCACTTGGGCTGGTCAATACTAAGGCTTCAAGGAACACCTGCTGCACACGGCCCTATAGCTACCTTCGAATCCTTAAGCACTCTGAGTACTCCATTGCCTTCACTAGAGAAGCAGTTGCTCAACCCCAAGATAATTTAATTACTTAGTAAGCTCGTGATAAACCAGATAAAATCCTCGCGTGATAGATGTGAGACAAACCTCTTCATAGGGAGTATGACTGCTGTGTTAATTAGACAGCGTCTGATGTATCTGGAAGCATCTTCTGGACCTAGAATAATGCCTCATCAACTGTGCATCTCGTCTGCCATTCATCCATAATCGCTTGGTGACAGCACAAGATCTACCTATGGTAATTGCATGCTGGTAATTTATTTTTTATATCTTTCAGATGGTTTGACTGGAAATTTTAAGTAGATAATAACAGCATTGAGTCTTACAACAATATAATTTTCCCCTCTTTTTCAGACACAAGATGATTGCCTTTTTGAGATAGAAAAATGCCAAAAAGAAACTTTCCAAGATACCTAATCACACTAAGGAAAAAAAAGGTATTTAATAAATTATTTCATTTTGAGTGATAAATCTATTCTCTGATTGCATTCTGTGTATATCTTATTGTGTTTCTATCTTATTTATCCAAGTAAGGCATCATTCTAATGTAGTTTTCAAGTCTATCAAATATGAAATCACATTGATTTTGTAGAAAGTTAAAATTAAGCAATTTCAATTCTCATAGGTTTATTTTGATGATTTTGGTGTTCGGGGTTTTTTTTTGTATTTTATTATTATTATTATTATTATTATTATTATTATTATTATTATTATTATTATT
>NC_034601.1:57881055-57886964 GCF_900095145.1 Mus pahari | reverse complement strand
TAAGGATGATATCCTCCAGACATAAAATAGCACTTGTCATGAGCACGTGGGAGACAAATAACAACAAATGATTAGGTTAGACTACTAAATGTGTCTGAAAGAAGGGCCTATGTATCACTTTAATATGAGATTTGTTTATGTATACCATTAACAATTAAGACATTAAAAGGATGTGCATCGGGGACTGGAGAAATAGTTCCTTAGCTAAGAGCACTTTGACATAGTGGCTCACAACTGTGTGGAACGTCAGTTCCTGTGAATCTTACTAAACTGTCCAATCTCCATGAAGGCATGTACATGTGCAGTGCACATAGGTACACATAGTCAAAGATTCTTGCACATAAAAGTGAATAAAATCTTTGTGTGTGTATGTATATGTGTGCGTGCATGTATGTGTATGTTTGTATGTGACTCTGTGTGTGTGTGTGTGTGTGTGTGTGTGTGTTTTAACCATGCCTACTTCTGCAACTCTTACAGTGAATGAAGCAGGCCATTAGTGTAACACAATGTTAACAATTAGCTAGGTATCATACAGAATACCTCCTTCATTCACATCATGTTCGCTGATGAGAACATTTATATCTTTGATCATGACTTGACTGCGCATGTACTTAGCAGCTGGCAGCTCCACTTTGGTATGCAGGAATCATACACACCTGTGCTAACCAATCTCTTCCTAACGTTCCTACGAATCTCAGTGACCCCACCCCACACATTGGTTTGAGTTAGCAAATTTGAACAACTTATCCAGTGATAATGTCTTATTACTTCTACTTCCTAGGTAATTTCTCTATTCCCTCTTCTCTGTTCTTCCCTATCACTGTCTCCAACCAAGCCTCACTCTCCTGTCCACGTTAGTACTATTCTGATTGCAATTCCAGGGAGTTCTCGACTCTTCTTCCCACTTCACTGCAAAATCTGGGATGAGGCGTCTTCGAACTTCATCCTGGTGACTTTGTTTCCTCATAGACTTATTGCTCTAAAATATTTATAAAATCTTATCACACATCACAAAATAATCCATGTGGTGTCTACCCATCACCCTGACATCACATCTGTTTCCTGTTCCTTGAATAACTAAACTTCACGGCATTTCAATCACATCTACCGGTTCTTTTCCACTGATTAACTTTCACTCATTTTTTCATGTTCAATTTTTACATTACTTCTTGAGAAAAGCCCTACAAAAAATCTTGAAATAAATTATATTCTATACCACATCCCCTTTTCACACTCTATACCTACTTCTCCAAAACTGTAATGTTTATAATGACAGAGAAAACCATGTCAGCTGGAACAAAACACAGCCTTCACATTAAAGTCTGGTACTCACTCAACGTACACTTCTTCTACTCTATAGGAAACTGTGGTCACTGAGTGTGGTAATGAGAATTTCGAACAGTTGACTGGCTTGGGAGTTTATTTTGCCCAGTAACCTCAGCACATAGACAACTTCTAATTTTCCTGAGTTACTGACCCACATACTCAGCCAGCTCTTTCCTAGGTATCTGTAATTGAATGTCAAGATATTTTAAAGAGGATAACTCTCAGAAATGGTGAAAAGGGACAAGTTCTTTGGGTCATATTTGAAGAATGTCAAATATCAAAATTCACCAAAAATATATTAAAGAGCTTATGAGAACTTCCTTGTCTTAAGCATTAGTCTCCACGCTAAGCCAGAAGACTTCTTTGTCTTGAACACGAGTTTACTGACTCCTGCTCAGCAGACAAATGGTTGCCAGCATCTCTTGACTCTGGATCTTTAAGCAAAATATGGCTGCAGTCAGTGCAATGGCAGCATTCAGGTTTTGATGCTGCCAACATGAGGTACCATTTCAAAACGCAGGGATGGTGTTAAACTGCAGAAGATGCTTGGCTATAAAAAAGGCTAGGAACTGAGTTTTTAAATCTTTCCCTTACCAGGATTGCACAATGTCTATTCTCCTAAAACCTGCTTACCCACCACTCCAATTTCCCAATGCCTATTTGTCTCCATCGTTTAATTTGTCTTTTTTTATAGTTTAGCAGAGTATTCACAAAGTACTTTAATATGGGGCTGGAGAGATGGTTTAGTGGTTAGGAACACTTGGTCCTCTTTCAGAAGACCAGAACCCAGTCCCAGCTCCCACATCAGGATGCTCACAAGCACCTGTAACTCCAGCTCTAGGGAATCCCATACCTTATTCTGGCCTCCACAGGCACCAGATGACATATACACATACACACATGGAGACACACACACACACATAAAATAATTGTGAAAATAATGATAATAATAATTAAAACTTTAATATAAATGTGCAAACATAATATGTGTTAAGCACGTTCTGTGTATTTCCATATATATATATATATATATATATATATATAACTAGATATTATTTAAAAGGAAAGTGAACGTATAAGTTATAGTCATTAAGCTAAATTGAAGATTTACCATATTTTCAATGAGAATAACAATTTTATCATATAGAACTCCCTTGTAATGTTTGAACTTCATTTCTTTCAAATGTTTTAATAAAATGTTGAGCTCTTGCTCCTAATGTTTCAAGAGGAATGCTGAATTAATAAAGGCATTTTAGGAAGTTATCTAGGAACTTCGTAGGATAATGTCATCCTAAGACAGCACTAAAGGCAGCAGAACATGAGTGACATGTGTGAAGGCTGTGATTACTGGAATAAAAGTGGTATGCCCTGGCACAAAATCAGGGGAAATTATTTCAGTAGAAATGTGTTTACATGGATTTATTATTACATGAATATTTTTGGATGCTTATGAAATAATACGTTTTCAAATTGTTTTTTCCAAACATTGTTACTTCTATTTATCTCTTCTCTAAAGCCATGCTCTGTCATCCCTTCTTTATGTAATGACCCCATTATTCATTCCCTGTCCCTTCTTCAAGTCTTCTGCATTCTGTTCTGGCCCATCTCCCAATGGCCTCATTCTCGTGTCTACAGCTATTTCAAGGCAAAGACACATATCTGCACATTAGAAGCTCTGGTCCGCAGATAACAAATAACCTCACTCAGTCTGATCTCTTCAAGTTCAGAAATTTACCTGAGAATTCAGAACTGAGTAGAATTACAGGCAGATAGGTGGCATCCATTTCCCAGATATGAAGAAGACAGAAATAATGAGCATCATCATATACATGTGTAAAATTCTCAAAGAATAAGTAAAATATTATATTAAAAATGTGGGTTCACCTTTACATACAAAAACAAAGACAATATCTATCAATAGCCAGTGTTTCAGTCTTAGGTATATGTGTGTGTGTGTGGGGGGGGGTGTTATCCATATAAGCCCATTCCTGACCCACTATTGACAATGTTTGAGACTCCCAAAAATATGGTTTCCTTTCATTAAAACAAATCAGACTTCCCATTACAAATTTACTTATTATAAATAAGTCTAATTAATAATTTGGGGTAGCCATCCTAAACCCCTGTGGCTTCCTTTCACTTTGTGACATTATTGCACACTTATAGCAGTAATCTTCTTACAGATGGGTTAGTAAAAATTTCTTTTTGTTCACATTTTCTGAACAACTTAAGGATTTATGTTAGTGTTTTTTATGTTGACAGAAGTCTAATGCTACCCCATAGATTTTTAAAAATTTTTCTATAATAAGAAAATCTTCAAAATAATGTCCTAATATTTCCATTAAATTCTACTATAAAAGTAGATATCAACCATCCTTGTTCAATACATGCGTGTCCTCAATAAGAAAAGCTGCCCAGAACAACAAACCATGTTTCTTATCATCCTTTTTACCCACCAAGTTCCTGACATTGCTGTGTGGATATGATATTTTTCAAAAAAAAAAGTCACAAGATGCATTTAATTTTATTTTATTGCTTTCACATTGAAGTAACTACTGATAGCTGATGTCATAAATATGTTCAGTTCAGCTTCATAATATGACAGTTAATGCCAGCTATATTAAACTAGGATGATGTTCCAGAAAATTCCTTCAAGAAGCATTGATTACTTGCTTTATTGTGTTGAGAACATTTTATAACTTTAACCCTCTGGATTTCATAATTTGGCATTGGCGCACACACAAAAAAATGTATAGAATTTGGTTGGTTTTTTTTTTTTCAAAATAGTGGTATTGGGTTTTGCTCAACAGTTAGGAAATAAAAATTATTTTACAGCAAACACCTATACTAAGAAACATCATGTGCAGTTGGGATAAATTACTGGTTATATGAGTTATTCTCATAAATAGACGTAAGATAAAAGACACACAAGTGATTGCTCAGAGCAATGTTTGGCACTGCTGTTTCTCTATTGTGTCTGCAGGAGGAATTTCTTCCACAATTGAGGTTGATTCCAAGTCTCCTTTGCCCTCTTTTAAGAATATTAAAATGTTTAGCTTGTCATTTTATATATTATCACAAACACTTTAAATATGCCAACGATAAATAAAAACCACAAATTTCAGTTCATCCTTCCACTAATTGCTAAAGTGATCTATATTTGACTTTCCTTCATTTCACTGTCCATCTCTTAACATGACAATAATGATTATGGTGGGGGATGGTGGGAGTAAGACTTTTTAAATATGCATTAAACTGTCTGTTGCATTTTTTTCTCCCTAGAAGTTCCCCTTGAGGTTATTCATAAATGATCAAATCATGGAAAGAGCAGTGATCCTCCCTTCTCCCCGGAATCTTTGGCCATGGCCCACAAGGATGAAGGGTTCAGAGTCAAGGAGCAGTGTTTCAGACAGACCATGACTACAAACAGAAATGACAACATTCCCAGATGAGCTTTGGAAAGACATATAAACTTTATTCAGAGTGAATCAGGACTTATATAGTTTTAGGGGAGGGGGTAGGAATGCCCAGGGTAGACAAAGGTCATTGGCTGAAGGCTAAGGTAATGAGATATACGGAGAGGCATTCCAGGACTCTTGGGTGCTAGGTGAACAGGTTTCTTAACTGGAGAAAGGAAGGGGAACTTGTCATCTCACCAAGGCTATGTGATATCCTGCAAGTAGAGGGTGCAGGGATTTCAAGCTCCCCAAAGGAGCCCTACTGACAAATGGAGTCTCCCATTTTATAGCAAGCTTGAGACTTTCAGGTAATGTCAGACTTTGACCTTAGCCACAGGATCTCCCCTACAAAAAAACAGCTACTCTTAAAACTGTTTCAAGCTACAGGATTATCATTTATTCTGGGATTTCAAATACATGGAATTACTCACTACTTATTCTTTCTAGGGATTTTTTAATGTTTTGATGATGAAGATCATTTATGTTGATATATTAGTTAATTCTATATTGTTGATGATGCTATTCTGTTCCATATAGTCAGAAAAAAATGTTAATTTTCCTTTGATAAAGGGTATTTTGGATCTTTCTTCTGAACCCCAGTGGGGGCAGCTGAGCGCTCCTGAGAACTCTCCACACTGCAGGTCCTCGGGATCACTGGTGAGTGGAACACAATCAACTCCAGAGAATCCAGCAGGGACTTGTGCCAGCAAGAACAGGAAAAAGGAACACTGTCCGCCCAGAGGTGGGGGTTCCTGTCCAGACAGCTGAGCACTCAGGAGGACTCTCCGCACCACAGGTCCTTGAGATCACCGGTCCTCTGGATCACACAGGGAGAGTCGACCTACAGGGAGGGCTCTGACCCCAGGACTCAGAAGAATCAGAACTCCAGACTCCTGGATACCTGCCTTGCAAGAGGAGAGCTTGCCTGCAGAGAGTGCTCTGACCAAGGGGATGCAGGGGAGAGTTGGATTCCTAAGAGTGCTGACAGAGGCTAACAGAATCACAGGAGGAACAAACTCCAGCCAGAGACAGCTTGAAAATTAACACCAGAAATTTCCAGATGGTGAAAGGCAAACGTAAGAATCTTACTAACAGAAACCAAGAACATGGGGCACCATCAGAACC
>NC_034601.1:57857801-57880565 GCF_900095145.1 Mus pahari | reverse complement strand
TCTTCGCCCTTTGCCTGTTGGAAGCTTATGCTCTCCCTCTCAAGAGCATTAAAGCTTTGCTGCAGAAGGATCCTGTTTGTGTGCCGCGTCGTTTCTTGCTGGCGAGAAGGTAGCGCGGGACAGACGACCCTACCCCATTCTCCCTCCCCTTGCCTCTATGAGGGTGCTCTCCCCAACCACCCATCCACTCCAGTCTTCCTGCACTGGCATTCCCACACACTGTGGCATTGAACCCCCTCAAGCCCAAGGGCAGCTCCTATCACTTATGTCTAACAAAGCCATCCTTCAACATAGGTGGCCAAAACCATGGGTCCCTCCATTGTACACTTTGGTTGGTAGTCCAGTCCCCAGGAGCTCTCCAGGGGCCAGTTGACACTGTTGTTCTCGACCTACCCCCATGGGACTGCAAACCCCCTCAGCCCCTTCAGTCCCTTCTCCAACTGTTTCATCCTCTGTTAGGGGAAATATAGGTTGTTTCCAGCTTCTGGCTATTTTAAATAAAGCTGCTATGAACATACTGGAGCAGGTGTGCTTATTACCAGTTGGAAGATCTTCTGGGTATATGCCCAGAAGATGTATTGCTGGGTCTTCCGGTAGTACTATGTCCAATTTTCTGAGGAACTGCCAGACTGATTTCCACAGTGGTTGTACCAGCTAGCAATCCCACCAGCAATGGAGGAGTGTTCCTCTTTCTCCACATCCTCACCAGCATCTGCTGTCCATGAATTTTTGATCTTAGCCATTCTGACTGGTGTGAAAGCAATTCTCAAATTAATTTGAAATAATAAACAAACAAACAAAACAGGATAGTGAAAACTATACTCAACAATAGAAGAACTTCTGGGGGAATCACCATCTCTGACCTCAAGCTACAGAGCAATAATGATAAAAATTGCATGGTATTGATACAGTGACAGGCAGGTAGATAAATGGAACAGAACTGAAGAAATGAACCCACACACCTATGATCACTTGTCAAGTCCAAGTGGATCAAGGATGTCCACATAAAACCAGAGACACTGAATCTAGTAGAAGAGAAAGTGAAGAGCCTGAAGCACATGGGAACAGGGGAAATTTTCCTGAACAGAACACCAATGGCTTAGGCTCTACGATCAAAAATAGACAAATGGGACCTCATGCAATTGCAAAGCTGCTGTAAGGCAAAGGGCACTGTCGATAAGACAAACAGCAACCAACAGATTTGGAAAGGATCTTTACCAACCCTACATCTGAAAGAGGGATAATATCCAATATATACAAAGAATTCAAGAAGAACCAAATAACCCTATTTAAAAAATGGGAAACAGAGCTAAACAGAGAATTCTCATCTGAGGAAACTTGAATGGCCGAGAAGCACCTAAAGAAATGTCCAACATCCTTAGCCATCAAAAACATTTTATACGGCATATTTAGAAAACTACTAGACAGTTGTCGGCACATACCTTGGCTCAGTCAAAATAATATTCTTGATAAAGTTAATCATTGAAGTACCATAAGAAAGCCCCTTAGGCAAGACATCATGGCCCACACCTTTAATCCCAGTTTTCTAAAGACAGGGGCAAGAAAATTGCAGTTTGTTTGAGACCAGCCTGTCTACATTACATAGTGAGTTACAGGGATAGCCAGAACTATGTAGAGAGATGCTGTCCCAAAACAAAACAAAACAAATCTCCTAGTCTCTTCTCAAGAAAAAGAAAACCACAATGTAACTTGAATTTACTGGATTGCTTTGGAACTGTAAATATACATTTAGGTTAGAAAATAAATAATCTGAGATGATGGCTCCACAGCTCAGAGCTCATGTTTCTGAGGACCTGGGTTCAAATCCCACCTCTAACATATCCACAACAATCATAGCTTCAGTTCCAGATGACCCAACACCCTCTTCTGATCTCCTGGTGCCTCTACCAGGCATGCAAGTGGTTCACATGCAAACATGCAGGCATGCAGGCAAAACCCTCACACACTCACTAAAATAAATAAATCCAAAAAAAATAAAATCAAAAATGGAAAGGGTCTACTTTTTTACTGTTATTTAATTTTATGAACTGAAAATACCAGTTTGCTTTCATCTGAAATTCTTAATGCTAACCCTGGCTTTTCTTAATGCAATGTATATAAGTTGATTTAAATTTTTAAAAAATTATAAACACTATAATATTCTATTTGCCTAAGGAAAATATTTGGTCACCATTATAAACAAATACACATAGTCTTAAACTTCCTGAGAGATATTTTAAATACATTTCCAGTATTCTGAGCTCCAAACCTTGCCCAGCAACTCCTGTGAGGAGCTGCATGGACCTTAAGTAACACTAGAGAAAGGCAAATTGATTGATGGTTTGTTATTTATACACATTAAATCACATGTGGAGCTAATTATGCTAAGGCTAGGAGAGAAACTAATTGCAGTTTAATTTCATTTATGTTCTTTCATACACTTATTCTATTAGCACGAGATAGAGGCCTCCTTGCCCCAGCTGAAATGGACCGTGAAGAAGACAATCTCAGGCCTTTTGTTTGCATTTAATTATTTTCCCATCATGCTCCTCATTCATTTCCATCCTTAGAAAGTGCCTCAGTCCACCTAGGGAAGGTTTACGTGTGTGACTGTATATAGCTGTTCATTTATATCACTTAATAGTCTATCTATCTGAGTGTAAACTGACCTTCTTATTTATCCTTAAAATTGCTGATTTCTCCCTTAGTTACAAGATGAGGCTTAGACTCACATTTCCAAACTATTGGTTGTCAGCTTGACGTTATATGGTACTCCTCTAAATCGCTGTGTCTCCCTTGCCATTTCTACATTCACTCTCATGATGTTTGTTCCGTTTTTATTCATGCCTTCATGTTTATTTCATTTATTTATTTTATTTTGTTCCTGCCTTTTGGGTTTTGATCTCCTTCTTACATAAAATTCCTAATTTCAGAATTTTTCCTAAAATTTTCTTGTCAATATTCTCAGAGGGTTTTCTGTTGGTGCTCCTAAAAGAAACCATGCTTAAATTCAGAAATTTCACCAGCAATGTGGCTTTTTCTTAATGTTTGTGATATTAATGGTATTTCATTAGTTCTGCTTCTAGATTTTCTTTTTATGAGCTGCTTTACACATATGTGCATGAGTGTCTATGGAGTATGTGCACATGAGAACAGTTGTCCCGAGAGACCTGAAGAGGGTGGCAGATCCCCTGGGAGTGGAGTCACAGAACGTTGTGAATTCCCTTTCATGGGTGTTGCAACTGAACTCAGATCCTCTGATAGGGCAGATACTCGTACCCACTGAGCCTCCTTTCCCGTCTCTCAGATTAAGTTCTCGTGTCTGTATTTGTTTTATTTTTCAATTTTCCCTTTTGTAATCTTGAATAGAAATAATGTTTTAATTTTGTTTAATTATAAAAAGTAATTAAGGCACATGACGCTACATGGTTGCTTAGAGTAAATGCTACATATTTCTAAATGTAAAGCATTTTCCGTGTCATGATTTTATTTTCAAAAGAGTTATGGAATTTCTGATAATTCCTTAAAGCATTTGCACATGTTTGAGCATTGTTAGGAAGAGTTAACATTTCTAACAGATGATTTCTTCCAAAGCCTTTAAAAATTTCCACTAAATTTCATTGTAATTTTTTCATACAGTAACTACTTACAAATTTATTTATTTATTCTCTCAAATTTTAACATTGTTTATCCTTAAGATAGCATAGAAACAATACATTTAGAAAAGATATTCTCATGCAAAGACACACATGTGCACACACACACACACACACACACACACACACACAGGAGCACACAGCATGCACATGCACCTTATTCCTGAAACCACCACAGCTTTACCATAAGTAAGGTTGCATACTTGAAAGCAAACAAGTAGTCGGTACTCTGTAAGATTTTATCTTACCATAGATATTTCAACAGTTCTGATTCTTAGTTCTGATTCCCTAGTGAATGAACACCAAGACTCCCTTGATAGATCCAAAAATACAGTCAGAATATTACATATATTACAAATCCATGAGTTCTCAAAATGTTAAGCCTTTCATCTGGTAGCACATACTTTAAGGAAACCACCCAGTTGCCTAGAAGCTATAAAAATGTCCTAGCTTCCTTTAACAAAGGGAAGAATTTACATGAAGAATGAGTTTGTTTCTGTTCAGTGTTTTTCCAAAACATGGTGGAACTGATTCATTGCCCCAGCTGTTTGGCTTATGTTTCTTCCTGATAAATGTAATCACAGAAGCTTCCACTGCAGTGTCAATGTAACCAACTTTCCACAGATATTAATAGCAGTAGAAGTAACTGTGCCCTCTGGAGAGAATAGTCCAATCTATTTCCAGCACCTGGAGTCAGTTTTGGAAAAGACAGAAGCCAGCCTTGACTCAGATTCACAGATAATCATTCTTCCCTCCAAATCTATTCATTTCCAGGAAAACGGTTCTTTCATTTGGGATGGAGAGGAAAAAAAATAGTCTATAAAACTAGTGATTATGTTAACTACTAGTTGTCAGTTCCCAGCATAGACATCCACAATTTTTGTACAGTTGAGTTCATCATATCCCAGATGGAAAATAGTCATGAAGCAGGAAGTGTACTGAGGTCTAGGGACACTGAACTCCTAGGTTCCAGACCAATAACTGTCAAAACCCTGAAGAGGAAAGCTTGAAAGGCAAGTTTGACAAAACCACATCTGCCTTTCCCAACTATTCAGTCTAGGGCTTACTTCAAAATCTAACTCTTCCTGGATATACTGTTGAAAAAATTTATATAAAATTGTTGCATCTTAGACCAACTAGAAAAGGAACTTGGGAAGTGAGTCCCATCCATTAACATTTTTTTAAAGTTCCTCTGAAAAATGTAAATCACAGATCAACTTAATCATTCTCATCTTGACCTTAATTCTATATACAAAAGCTTTTAAAAAAATATCCATGTGACAGTGCATTTAACAAATGATAGTTGTTACTACAACATCTACAATGCCTCATCTCCTTGTCTCTCTAGATGTTGATTGGACCAGGCATCAGAGGATGAAGTGTAGGCTTGGAGCTCTCCACTTGGAGTTCTCCCAACTGTGCTAATACAAGCTTGGATTTCAAATTTACATCAGGCTGTACTGGATGTCATCTCTTTAAAGAACAGTGGTTCTGTTTTGAACACACACTCTGTCATCCAACTTACTGAGAACACTTTGTTTTCTGAAACCAAAACAATGAGGTGGGGTACCTCACTTCCTCTCATGATCTCTAACATGAGAACAATAACAGATTTCTTGCTAGACTCAGACAGATCCAGTTGTAAAAATGTCTGGGAATTTATGCAGCATAATGACAGTGGCCCATCTCCTCCACTAACCATGTTGCTGACCCAAGACTTCCCCACCTGGAATAAAAACAGATTCTTCAACAACACCACCAACAACAACACCAGCAACACCAACAACTTTAAATCATACCAGCCTTGATGCCTTCTCTAAGGTCTTATATAAACTTTTCCTTTCCTTTATCTGTGGCGGGCCTGTGGGGAGACTGTTTAGATTTCATTGTTTTTCTTAAAGCTGCAATACAAAGTTAGGCTTCTGTGTTAGTTTTATCACAGTCTTGTGTATATCTTAGAAAAATAAATACAGGAAAATTCAGAATTAAAAATTCACTTTTACTTCACATAAGAAAAATCAAGTTAAAGAAAGACAAATAGAAAGAAAGACAGACAGACAGACAGAAAAAAAGGAAGAAAGAGAGAAAGAAAGAAAGAAAGAAAGAAAGAAAGAAAGAAAGAAAGGTAAACATAAACAAAATTTTGCTTCTAGTCTAGACTATAAAACATACTACCCAAGAATGGGTAAAGAAAATGTGTTACATTTACAAAATAGAATATTACCCAGACTTTTAAAAAATGAATCATGAAATTTGTAGGTAAATTGATAGAACTAGAAAAAAAATCATCCTTAGTGAGGTAGTCCAGATCCAGAAAGAAAAATATGGTATCTACTCACTTATATGTGGATATTAGCTGTTAAGGAAATGATAACCAAACTCCAATAGATAGAACCAAAGATGTTAACTATAGAGCAAGAGACTGGGGTAGGGCAAGGTGGCAGAAAGAGCTGGTAGGAAAGGGAAATAGAACTAATAGTTATAAACAGATGGAGAGCTGAAATGGGAGGATCAAATAGGGAAGGGAAGAAAGAAAAAGATAAAGGAATACAGGAAGAGACAGTTAAATCTGAGGGCTGTTTGAAGTGTAGTATGAAAAACTAACACAGTAGAGTCTTCATGAAATAAAATATATACATAAGTGAAAGGGATGTAAAAGAAATTAACAAATAACAGGGGAGACTGTCTTAGTCAAGGTTTCTATTCCTGCACAAACATCATCAAAAAGAAGCAAGCTGGGGAGGAAATGGTTTATTCAGCTTACATTTTCCACATTGCTGTTTATCACCAAAGGAAGTCAGGACTGGAACTCAAGCAGCTCAGGAAGCAGGGGTGATGCAGAGGCCATGGAGTGATGTTTCTTACTGACTTGCTTCCCCTGGCTTGCTCAGCCTGCTCTCTTATAGAACACAAGACTACCAACCCAGAGATGGTTCCACCCACAAGGGGCCTTTCCCCCTTGATCCCTAATTAAGAAAATGCCCCACAGCTGGATCTTATAAAGGCACTTCCCCAACTGAAGCTCCTTTCTCTGTGATAACTCCAGCCTGTGTCAAGTTGACACACAAAACCGGCCAGTACAGGAGACAAAGCTTCAACTTGCCACCTCTCCTCAGCAAATGAAGCTTCCAGGACCAGAATTGAGTTGCATCTACTTGAGGTTTTGGCCAAAAGGTTCCCATGCAAACCCTCAAACAACTTGAACTATAACCAAGACCACAGGTTTCCCTTAACAACTAATGGCAAGTCCCCTGTTGCTGAAGCCAACACCTACAGAACTTGGTGGAGAAGATAAACTCATTCTTACAAACAGCCTTCAGCAAGGTACTCTGCATGCTACCAAAGGAAAAATATAAACCCTAAGCCAGCCACAGAATCTTTGATCTACAATGGTGTCCTGCCTACATACGCTAAGGTAATAGTGGCACAAAGCTTTTGGGAGTAACCAACCAATATTTGAAGGTGGTATCAGCTAAGTAAGAGCTAATTTTCTATTCAAGCCCATAGTCATTATTTCGAACCGTACGTTTGGAGTGAAAAGTAGAAAATAATCTACTATAAGCTTCTCCCACTCACCTGCTAAAGTGCACAGCATTCTAAAAGCAAGTCATGGGGACGCTTTGTTTTGTTTTATTCCAGTTCCATTCCATTCCCTTTCCAATGACAAACTGTGTCTGTATTCATGCTCTCAACCAAGAAAGAAGCAATACAAAGTAGACAAAGATTGGATTGATGAGAGGACTTATGGGACCATCTGTGTACAGAGACCACGATGTCTCAAAATATGCAGAACAGATAAATCAAGCCAAGTCTCTAAGCTTCTGTAAGTTGTAATCACATAATTACTTCTTTCATATCTAAAGTAAAAGGCCTCAAAACCTGGAGACCCTCTGGTGAAGATTCAAGCACCCAAAGGCCAGACATCTTGGAGTCCTTGTGACCAAGACTGAGAAATAGGCTGTCACAGCTCCAGAAGAAAATAAAACCTCGTGTTTCCTCTATCTTTGTTCTGTCTTAGACCTTAGCTGATTAGATGGTACCTGCCCTCATTAAGAGGGGATCTTGCCCACTCTTGCCACCATGCTCCAGCTCAGTCACCTCTGGGATCACTTCCAGAAACATCCCCAGAAATAATGCTTTGCCAGCTACACACATGTCGTGCAATCCACCCAAGTTGGCATCTAAAGTTAAATAGAAAAGTGCATTTCTAGATATCTTCTTTGATGCTTGATCCATGGAACCAGTGTATTGCCATCAGGTAACTGTCGGTTGACATTTTATAAAGAAGGTTTCATAGTAAGTCATTTTTCACTTCATTTTTTTCTCATGCTTTACCCACAAATCTCACTTCACAGATGAGAATTTGTGATTACAGGACTATCTAGCTGATGTTAGTGAGCTCTGGAGGTGGAATAGAATCTAAATATTGTCTCTTCTGGTTAGGTGATTTCACATTCTGGTGGATATGTGAAAAATTATAGAAGAATTACTGAGAGAGCTGAAGGAACCCAAACAAAATCAGCAAGGGAGAGTTAACCATCGTTCAAATGGGGTGGGTGCTCCTGTGTCAGCCCACCAGCTACACAAAAGCAAAAGATCCAAAAGCCCTCTGCCATTTCTTAAATCTCTCTTTCTTTTTTAGACTGAAGAATGCCAAGAGTTCTCCTCCTGGACAGAATCCTATGTTGCTATTAAACTTGAAATGGTTAGTCTAACTTAGCCTCTGAAGGACATTGGGCTGGAGCCAACACTTAAGCTTTGAGAGATTTCAGGAACCTACCAAATCATTGAATATGTGAGAGCTCTAAATAAATCTCAGGGTGATTCCTGAGAAATTATTTGCCCTGCAAACGAATAGTTCATCCTCATTCTAAAAGCAAGAAAATAAAGCATAATGAACAGGCATGTTGCCAAAGGTAAGTTTTACTTATTGCAAATAGGTTATGGTAACTATAAATACATGCAAAATGTAATTGCAGTTACTGTGCATATTTTGATATTTTTAAAAGGCATGTGAAGATACAAAAATCTTGAATTTGGCTTTGCTTTGAACATTCATTCTTAAATACTTTTATTGAAAATATTATGGGGCCACATGAACATTTAGGAAGTTTTAGATATTAATAAATTACAATTTAAAAATTAGTAAATACAGCAAGCATTAAAATTCACTCCCCTTTGTTCTGTATTACAATCATGTTTTTTAAAGGAGGGTATTTTTATTATCATTCTACTGGAAGGGAGAGAAGAAAATAATGTCAAAGAACATAATGTGTGTGGTGGCTTGAATACATATGGCCCCCTTAGACTCGTGCATTTGAATGCTTGGCAATAGGGAGTGGCACTATTAGGAATTGTGTCCTTATTGGAGGAGATATGGCCTTGTTAGAGGAAGTATGTCACTGTGGTGCTGGATGTCTGGAGCCTTAAATGCTCAGGTTATGCCCCATGTGACAGAGAGAGAGAGAGAGACAGAGACAGAGACAGAGACAGAGACAGAGACAGAGACAGAGAGAGACAGAGACAGAGACAGAGACAGAGAAAGAGAGAGAGAGAGAGAGAGAGAGAGAATCTTCTGCTACCTGCAGATCAAGATGTAAAATTCTCAGCTCTTCCAGCACTATGCCTGCCTGATTGCTGCCATGCTTCCTGCCAGTTTCAAGGACTGAATCCCTGAAACTGTAAGCCAGCTCCAATGAAATGTTTTCCTTTATAAGAAATGCCTTGGTCAGCTGGGCACACGCCTTTAATCCCTTTAATCCCAGCACTTGGGAGGCAGAGGCAGGCAGATTTTTGAGTTTGAGGCCAGCCTGGTCTATAGAGTGAGTTCCAGGACAACCAGGGCAACACAGAGAAACCCTGTCTTGAAAAACAAAAAACAAAAAACAAGAATTGCCTTGGTCATGGTGTCCCTTCACAGCTAGAAAATCCTAAATAAGCGAAAGTATAATTTACAGAAAAAGAGAGAACAAAGAAAATGAGATTTTAAAAAATGTAACGAAAGGAATTATCACAAAATGGATATGGGCATTCTTTCCAGAAGAACTGTATTTTAGTACATACAGGGGAAAGGGTGTTTTCCCTTTTCCCACTATGTACAGAGAAGCTCCTGATGGCCTTGCTCAGACCCGAAAAGGAAGCCCTTTTTTCTACTCCTGGAAGCTAGCAGCATTCTCTGGTCTACCCCGTGTTAATTCAGTTTTTAATTTCTAGCCCACTGGTGTTCGCCAGTTGGGAAAGTAATCAGGATTGGCCACCTCATCATAATCATCTGTCTAGCACCAGGGACAAAGGAGTCCTCTCCACCTTCTATGACTTGTAACCCAAGAACCCTGGGCACAGTAAAGCTAACACTGTCACTTTGACCACTCAGATGACAACTGATTAGTCAGAGTAACATCAGCTCTTCCTGATCTCAGTGGCCTATAGAGAACAATAAACTCCTATTAAGATGTTTGTAATGCCCCTAGAGGTGTTGCTGGTGTGCCTGCTCTGTCTTATGTGCATCAGTAGGTGCCAGAAGGAGAGAAGCTATGGTCTGACCTACGAATGTCAGAATAATTAGTAGCTTAGTAGATAAACATTTCCTGAGAAGAAGTCTCCTAAGACAATGACAAGGGGGCCTGGACAGAGAGCTAGCCTGAGACAACCGCCAGTCTGGTGCCACAGCCGGAGATTAGAAGAATCATGCCAGGATCTATGGGCCAAGGGTGAAAACGAGCCTAAGATAGACAATTCTCACACAGGGCCCTACGGGCAGACAAGGCAAGGAATGAGCTCTTAGATGACAACCAGACTGCTGGCATAGGGCCCTGACAGGGATCTAACCAGAGATGCCAGTCTGATGTGAGACACGCCCGTGTGGGTGGGCAGACAGTGCCCAAGATGACCCCTGTCTGCATCCATAATGCATGAGCAGGGCATGGCACTCCTTAAACCACTCATGAGTAATCCCGGGCACCACTATGAAGGTGGTGGAGAAATGGAAGAGAAAGAGAAACACAAGGATGTAGGCTCAGTGATGAGAGGCAGAACTAGAGACTCGAGAATAGTGAGGAACAGCCTGATGTGAGTAGCTGGTATTGCCACCAGGGACCATGATGGGGTCCTAGCCTGTGCTGCCACCAGGAACCATGTCTGAGTCTGTGGCCCTGCAGCGGCAGGAGTCTGTTACCAACAAAGCCCCTGAAGGGGATGGACCTGTTCTGGGCTGCTGCTCTGGAGAATGTTGATGTCTGAGGGCTGTGAAGAACTGGTCCCGCCCTTAACCTGGACATTCTGGGAGAGCTCATTCTGGAGGTATGAGAACATGAGACCTGATCCTGCCGTTAGCCAGCTGCAGTACTCACAGGCCTACACGTTGTACACAACTTGTGGCTGAATCAGTCCCATGAATACAACTAAGGGATGATGGTGTGAACAAGGGAGAGATACCCTCCTCCCCGCTCCCCCTTCACCCTCTGAGTAAGTCTGGAGACCTGTCCCTGAAGTGGGGAGTGAAGGAAAGCTGGCCCTGCCCCTCATCTGCACAGCGGGATAATGCTGAGCCTGGTTGCAAGATTGGGGTGGAAGGGATTGCTGGTCAGCAACCCTGAGGGCATGACCAGCTCAGATACTTCTCAGACCCAGATCCAGGGCTTTGAATTGACCAACTCCAAGATAGACCTAATCAATGAACTGCTGGAGTCTGTGAAAGGGGCAGGTCCTACAGACCCACAACTACAGGATACCTGAGAGACTTCTCAGTGAAGTGCCAGTACTGAGAGAGTAGCAGAAGCCAGAGACCTTGTACCAGACAAACACGTCATTGCAATGAACATTTGCAAGTAAGTGTGGACAAAAGGGTATATTGTGGGACGTACTGTGACACACACTACAGTTTCCACAATGAGATCTTTTCCTCTATGTTTGATGTTAGGTTTTAGAGGTGGATGGAGGGTACAAGGGGAGGGGGAGATGAGTGAGATTGGAGTACATGATGAGATTCACCAAAAAAAAAAAAAAAAAACACAGTAAAAAGATTTTTAAAAATAAAAAAAAGATGATTCTATCACTACTGGATACTTATACATGCCATAGGGCACTAGAAAAAAATCATAACTTCTAATCTACTTAGAGAATAAGAATTTACTTCTAGGACTTTATACTGCATAGACTTGAAATGAAATTGCTAGAATTAGAAAGTCTGAAGATGAAGCACAAAATTTGTCAGCTTTTCATTTTATTTACTTTCTTAAATTTTGTATATTGCTATTTGTGTGTGGGGGTGTACACACATACACAGTTGTGGCCTTGTGGAGATCAGAAGACAATCTCTGAGAATCTGTTCTCTTTCTACTTTGTTGATACAAGATGTCTCTTGTTTCTTCACAGAATATTGGAGAGTGTACTAGCTGGTTTTGTGTGTCAACTTGGCACAAGGTGAAGTTATCACAGAGAAAGGAGCCTCCCTTGAGGAAATGCCTCCATGAGATCCAGTTGTAAGGCATTTTCTCAATTATTGATCAAGGGTGGGAGGGCCCATTGAGGGTGGTGCCATTCCTGAGCTGATAGTCCTGGGTTCTGTAAGAAAGCAAGCTGAGCAAACCAGGGGAAGCAAGCCAGGGGAAGCAAGCCAGTAAGTAACGTCCCTCCATGACTTCTGCATCAGCTCCTGCTTCCTGACCTGCTTAAGTTCCAGTCCTGACTTCCTTTAATGATGAACAGCAATGCAGAAACATAAGCTGAATAAACCCTTTCTTCCCTAACTTGCTTCTTAATCATGATGTTTGTTCAGGAATAGATCCCCTGACTAAGACAGAGATCAACTAGCTCCAGCTTCTTCCCAGTCCCTCAATTCACCACAGGATTCAAAAAAGCCATAGCATCTGCATTTTTTAATGGTAGTTTACGGTTTGAATTCACTGACGGTCATTGGGCTTGCTCAGCACATTCTTTACCCACCAAGCAGTCAATCTTGACAACCTGATATTTTCTTCTTGAGAATTCAAATGGGTCACTTGATTCTTCTGTTTAAAGCTTTCCTTAACATGACCATGAATAATCTGGCATTTCATCTGCCTCCCAAAACATCTCCAAATATATCACTTTTACTATCTACAGTTCTGTGCACATACTGAGAATGTCACACAGAATTATTCTTCTGCCTCTCTTATTTACTTATTTCTGACACATCCCCCTTATGTCTAGTTTAAACATTTCCCTTTCACGTTCAGTGAACATGTCACCTCTATTTAGACATCCTTTGATTATCATCCAGACTACACAGTGATCATCAGGAAATGTTCTAATTGCACAATTTACTTGTCATTAATGGCATTCAGCGTTAGTGTGGCCTGTGTTATGTGCATGCGTGAGACATGATTTGATGAATGTTCTTACTTTATAGTCATGAAGCTAGAAGGCAAGTCTAACATCTTCACTACTGCATTCTTTTTGTCTCAGGAATAATTCCTATTAAATCAATACTAAAAATGATAGTTATTTGGATGATTGGATGAAAGAAATACATTTTTACCAACTGAACTTTCCTATCCCCTTAAATTATTTATAAAAATAACTTCGGCACTAGAGAACAATTTAATTTTAGCACAGAGGGTGTTTTAACACTTAAATTCAAATCAATTGACAAAAAACATAAAGTTTTTCACACATAAACTAAAAGTTCTTCATTATATACCTAAAATGAGTAAAATTTATGTTTTATCTGCACAGAATGATTGTCTCATAGATAGGATATAACCTTTCCACAAGAATATGCCTTCAATGCCAGCTTAGTAATGAACCCTGATTTCTGGAGCTGAGAACTGCATGTTAAAGAAAGCTTCTGAGCTTCTAACAGAGGCTGTCATAACTTGGAACTTATTCCGAACATTTCTATTCCTGCCCCCAAAATCTGCCTATAATTTTCTAGATTTATTTTGTTAGTTCACACCCAAACCTAGCATATTATAGGATGAACACTGGAGCATGTGAGTCTGAACATCTGAAGCAATATTCAGGTTTCACATGGATAATAGGAAGTGCCTGGCTGTCTTCCCATGTACAGGCTCCATTCTGTTCATCATGTATGAAGATCCAACATCATGTAGCAATAAATAAACTTGAGATATCATAAGTTATACACATATACATTTAAAAAAACATAGTGGTATGTAGTGAAAATTTTTGGAATATTGGTCTGTTTGAAAAACACAGAAATATTACTATAAGAATATGTTTTCATTTTAATCCCATGGGTGGGATATGGAGCTGCATCAGATTGTCCACAGCAGCTGATTATGATTTGCCTTGTGCTCTAGCAGAGACATGATTTTGTCAGCTGTAGATAGTCTCTGCAATTGTGTGATATTTGGAATTCTGGCGACTTTTCAGAGGGTATTGCTAGGACCTGGTGATATTTAGTATATGCTTGGCCTGGGGGTACACTATTAGGAGCTGTGGCCTTGTTGAAGTAAGTGTGGTCTTATTGGAATAGATGTGTCACTGTGGGTGTGGGCTTTAAGACCCTCATCCTAGTCCTGGAAGCCAATCTTCTCCTAGCTGCCCTTTGGAACAAGAGGTGGGTCTCTCAGCTCCTCTAGCTTCATGTCTGCCTGGATGCTGCCATGCTCCTGCCTTGAATAATGGACTGAACCTCTGAAACTGTAAGCCAGCCCCAATTAAATATTATCCTTATAAGAGTTGTCTTGGTCATGGTGTCTGTCCACAGCAGTAAAACAGTAACAAAAACAGGTCCCAAGAGGAGTGGTGGGTTGTTGGTTGGTTGGAGTGTGTAGTTTCTACTACCCCACTTTAAGCTCTAGGTGGACCACTCTACCAGCCACAGTCCTGGTTCCCTTGGATCTTTGGATGTAAGACACACACACACACACACACACACACACACACACACACCTCATTTTTAACCTGCCTTATGTCTCAGTGGCTGGGCTTTCCTAAGCCTCCCACAGCTAGTGTGCTTTACTCCTTGCTCAACACTCTAAATCTGCCCTTAGCTTAGTTGGGTTTCTAATCTCCCACCAGGGGAAGCAGCCAATTGCCACTCCACCCGAGATCTCAAATGGCTAGAGACTCTCTCTCCCTCCAAAGCAATGGCAGATTCCCTTTCCCCCTCCTGTGTCTCCTAGTCTGCCTGCAGGGACCTGGAAGTCTCACCTCTTCTGCCCAGCCATTGGCTGCTGACATCTTTATTGATCAAACAAGATCCAATTGGGGACGAGGGTCTTCAGATTTCACACACAGATTCCTGATCAAACCATCAGAACCACCCCCATCCAGTTGGTTGCTGTTGGTCAGGGTATATTAAGTAGTCGTGCATAAAGAAGAAATAACAAAAAGAAATCAGATATCCTGTCAGCAAAGACCAAACTTGCCCCCAAGGAACTCGATGCTCTAATCAGCAGGAAGCTGTCTAGCAATCCCGCCGCCCCTTTCTGAGTCCTGACTTTACTGGAGGATCTCTTTCCTTCCCTCTCTATTTTTTCCATCTATTATCTAGTTGGTTCAAAGGGTGAAAGAAAAACAGTGGATAAGGGTGGCAGAAAGAAGAACCCACAAAGGAACCGAAGACGAGCTATAGTTGTGGTCAGTTATATTAACTATTGTATCATAAACATATAAAAAAAGCAAATTAAATCATATCTCCTCTGCAATATTTATTGTTCTCTGTTTAGTCCTTTGAATAGGACTCTAGCTTTGGACTTGGTGTTACTATTTTCAGAAATAATTTATAAATTGAGACAATGACTAAAAGGGGTATTAAGAGCCTGATGTTTATGGATTTAGACATAACAACTACCTAGGTGCCAATCACTGAGGCTCAAGAAGAGTCAAGATGGTATGGAAGTCTATGTTATGTCTTCTCATCATGCTATCATCTATTTGGATGAATAATCATTTTTAGTAGATGTGGTTCCACAGACACAAGAGCTGATTGTTGTGACAGACAAATGCCAACAGCCTGCTCTTAAGTTCATATTCTGAGTTGTGACAGTACACACTATTTTCCTTTTTGGCATTTATGTTGAGTTTTTGTTTTGGAATAAACTTCCCCGTAGATTTTGCTATTATATCTGATTCATAGTCTGTATAATCTAATTTTAGACAACTTTATAACAATAGTCAAAACAGTAAGGAAATGTTGATTTAACTGAAGCCTTTACAAATTCTGCCTTAAATAGATGCCGAGTGAAACAAAACTATACTCACTGTTGTTTAAATCGATTTTTTTAATGTTTACATTCTTGTATTCATATTATATGTCTTAGAATATGTCTTAGTTAGGGTCTCCATTGCTGTAAAGAGACACCATGACCAAGGCAACTCTTTGGAAAACCTTAATTGGGGCTGGCTTACAGGTTCAGAGGCTCAGTCCATTATCATCAACTCAAGAAACATGGCATAGTGCTGGAGGAGTTCTACATCATCTCGTTCCAAAGCCAAGCAGGAGAAGACTGTCTCCCATGTGTCTAGGAGGCAGTTCTCAAAGCTCAACCCCACAGTAACTCACTTCTTCCAACATGGACACACCTACTCCTACAAGGCCCCACCTCCTAACAGTGCCACTTTCGGGGCCTAGCATATTCAAACCAGCACAGAATATAAAGGGCTGTATTAATATACCAATGAATTTCTTAGCCTTATTGTTATAAATAAAACACAGGAAAGGCAGGTACATGCATTCTCGTCTATGGTACCCTGTAACTACTGCAAATTCCAACTATCTCTTTCTTCCAATAAAAATAAAAATAAAAATAAAAGTAAAAATAAAAATAAAAATAAAATAGGCTTCAGGCACGACAAGGATGTACACCCATGGAATGGGCTATGCCCTGGGAAGTGACAAGGACAAAGCTTGTCTCTGCATAGTTATTTAATGCTCTGAAGTTTTCTTTACTTTGAAGTGACTTGTAATATGAAGTTCAGGATGCCTTCATTCTCGTGGTACACACTGAGAACAGTCGACGCCTCTTTAAAAATAGAAACCTGGGAAGATTTGAAACTGACTTCACAGGTCCTGTTTAATCCTGTTTAAATTTTTTGATAATATAATATAATTACATGGTTCTCTCTTCCCTTTCCCACTGGTTCTCAATCTTCCTAATGCTGCAACTCTTTAATACAGTTCCTCGTGTTGTGAGGTGACGCCCAAGTCATACAATTCTTTTCCTGGCTGCTTCATAACTATAATTTTCCCACTGCTATGAATCATAATGCAAGTATTTGTGGAGACAGAAGTTTGCCTAAGGGTTATGACCCTCTGGATGAGAAACACTGGCACAGGATATCAACTGGGAAATGTTCTTACAGGGACAGCAGCATCTTCACATGGCAAACACGCCATGTTTATCAAGTTTCCATAGAGAACCACTTCCATTTCACAGCATGTCACTACTGTAGAAGGGGAGGTTGGTAGACTATACATGGAAAATATTATTGGAGTTCGTGTTTCAATGTCTGTTTCTTTGGAGTGTCCACCCTGTGGTCTTGAAGTCAGATTGAGTGCCTTTCAGCTCCATTCTGACCCCCTCTTTGTGAAAACAAAACTTAGGGAAGAAAATCTTTATAGAAGAGAACTCAGTGAGATCCTTCACAGCTGCAACTGCGAAGAAATGGCTATGTCATTTCGTCTATACATATGGTGAATGGATTTTTCTATGGAAATTGTAATCAAGCAAATGACATTTTAATGCTCCTCAATGCCAGGATTTCTGCATACAAAGAATAAGAGGAAGTAAGAAACGTGTTCCTCTTTACACAAAGGCCATACCTATTGGGGGAAAACATTTTATTAAACAAATGAATTTGTTTATTCCTCCTATTAGCCAATAGAAAGAAAAACGTGATGATGCTAAATTAATTCATAACTTAAAAAGCACACCAAGTAAAGCATGAATACTAAGTTTGAGAAACAAAATAATTACATTAAGAACACAAACATATAATATTTTTGCATTTAATTTTAAATAACCAATCTTTACTCCCTTAAAATACTTATTAATTCTATCAGCTACATTATAAAAATTACATGTTTTAATATAAATATGCTGACATTTAAGGATCTATAATGAGACAAATTCTAACATTGCCATAACTTAAAATATACCTAACAAATATTTAATTAATTTATATATTATATTCCTAAAAAAACAGATAACTTGAATTTTATGGTTAAAAAAAAAACACTGAAAATAAGACCAACAAACAAGCTTCAAAAGAGGAAATAATCTAAAGACAAGCAACAGCATTGTGTTACATCACGAATGTCCAAGTTAAGAGAGCAGAGAGAGTATTATGTATGATGGTACACACTCGGAAAGCTGAGCCAGGAAGATTGAGGGTTTAGGTCATACTGTGCTATACAGAGAGTGCGAAAGCAACCAAGGCTATAGGCTAAGACCTTATCGCCAAAAAATAAATAAATAAAAGCAATAAGTAGAAAATAAATGCAAACAAAATGTGAATAGCAGTCTTTCTGATGATAAATATAGAAATAGTCTAATTATATTCAACCAAAAAAAAAACAAATACATACAAATAAGTAATAACGCATATGCTATTGGGAAACCATTGGAGAATGAGATATTAATTCAGTTTGGGAATACAAATAAGTGTTTGGAAGTGTTTATTAAATAAAGGAAACTAAATTAAAATAATGTTTGAATGCTTCAGGATAACAACTCAAAGTATGGGACACAAGATGTTTAAGAATACGGTATCAGTAAAACACTTGTAAAAGAAAATGTCTTCTAAAGAGCATTAACAATATGCTCACGTCCCTTAGAGGCAGTTCATACCTGCAGTCCAGCACTCACAGACCTGGGGCAGGAGGACCCATGGTCGGTCACAGCCAACCTGTGCTACCCAGTGAGTTTTAAGCAGATGTTGGCTTCAGAGTATGAGCCTGTCTCAAAAATAAGAAAGCAAGCAAGCAAGAAAAGATAATACATTTTTAAACAAAAATAAAATAGCACAACTATCCTTATGCTTATTTTCAATTTTCAATTTAGTCATAGAAAATAACACAGGAATAGCAATCCTCCACAAAATATAGGAGCTTTTATATTGAGCTACTTTCATATGTCTGTCCCTAGAGCAAGTGATAAATTAGTTATTAATATAGCTGTCTAGTATAAATACTACACGTTGACTCCTTATAGAAGTATTTACTTAATACACAACATCATCAGAGCCCATTTTAATTAATCCTGTCCTCCAGACTTACTAATAATACGTAGGAGAAAAACAAATTCAAGCTCTTAGAATAAAAATCTATGAAACAATCCAACATACACTAACTTTCAAGAGTAATCAGATTATTAACTATGGATATTAAGTACAAAATCAGTTTTAAATTTCTCTGTTCACAAAACCTGTCAGGACCTAAGATCCAGAAAGTTGCATTTACTTTTCTGTTTTTTTCACAATTTCATATCATATATATATATATATATATATATATATATATATANATTTATTTATGTATATGATGAGTATACTGCCACTCTCTTCAGACACACCAGAAGAGGGCATCGAATCCCATTATAGATGTCTGTGAGCCACCTGGTAGTTGCCGGGAATCGAACTCAACCTCTGAAGAGCAGCCAGTGCTCTTAGCTATCTCTCCAACCAATGTTAAGAATTTTTAAAAAGAGAAGGCACAAATGAAGTTTTGTGAGAATGGAGGCTGTGACTGGAGGATACGTCTCTAACCAAGGAATGGCAAGGGTTGCCAGCAGCTATCAGATGTGAGGAGATATATATATATATATATATATATATATATAGAGAGAGAGAGAGAGAGAGAGAGAGAGAGAGAGAGAGAGAGGAGAGTCATAGTATCTACATATCTTTCCCTGTATAAACTACTGTCATTCAAAATATTCTCTAGGGATAACTCTGCGATTCTTTGGATTTGAAGCATGTATTTTCCTAGAGGAATCACTACATTTTACTTTGAATATTTAGTTGTTATATTCAAGTGTCAGAAAATTTCCAAAGAACATTTCAGTATGTGATCTGATAGCCACTCAGAAATTCATTTCTATGAGCGCTAACTCTCTTTCAGCAAACAATAGGAACAGTTTATTGGTTGTCTTTTGATACATGAACTGAAGAAAAGGTCTGTCTGGTTATATTATATAATTTATTATTTTTTTATTTATTATTTTCTTTATTTACATTTCAAATGCTGTCCCGAAAGTTCCCTATAGCCCCCCCCCTGCCCCTGCTCCCCTACCCACCCACTCCCACTACTTGGCCCTGGCCTTCCCATGTGCTGGGTCATATAAAGTTTACAAGACCAAGGGGTCTCTCTTCCCAATGATGGCCAATTAGGCCATCTTCTGCTACATATGCAGCTAAAGACACAAGCTCAGGGGGTACTGGTTAGTTCATATGGTTGTTCCACCTACAGGGTTGCAGTTCATAGATGTTAACTATCATGTAATAAGCAGACCAAACTGGTCAATGATACCCATAACGTATCCCTGAAGTAATAGATGAGTTACTTGAATGTCTGGTGCTGAGATCTAAATTCAGTAAGATAATTGGCTCTCTAGGACAAGAAGCCCTTAATACACAATATAGAAATCAAATTTGTTCAGCCTGTGGGTTGCAGCTTTCTTCCTTTCCTAGGGGTAGCTGGTGAACAGGGTGATGCCAGGAGATGGGCTCAATTTTCAAAAAGTTGCACCTGTGACTCAGGCTGCTGCGGGTCAATGGCAGACACTGAGGCTAAAATTACAGAAGCTGTAAAACTGTTGACAGCAGAACTCAATTTTATTGCTTTCTCGGTCTATTTCAAGTGAATACATGAAAGAAGGGTTAACCACTTACAACCCAGTCTGCAGAGATGGCAGGAGCATGAAGCCACAACATTTTGGCACTTGTTTTAATTTGTGTTGTTAATTTTTATTTGACTAGTAAGCAATCTTTTACTGCCTGGCACAAATGTGGATGTTTATACCTCACTGATACTTTACAGGTGAAGTCCCATTCACATTTGCACAGTTGTTTGAGTGGGCCTGTTAAATCCAAACCCATGTATGTTATAATCCTTTGCCTAGAAAAGTAAACCCAGAAACTGTGGCACCCATGAAGAGCTTGTTAGAAACACAGAATTCAGACACCCCCATAGACCACTCAGTCAACTTCCTATTCTAAAACAATTTATATGAGCTGCATGTATGTTCGATTCAGAATTTTTTACAATGGGAAAAAAAATCAACTGAACTCCATGAATCTCTCTCCTCTCCATGTGATGTATTTGTGAACATGCATGACAAACTGCCGCCTTCACGCTTCGTGTATTTCCGAAAGGCAGCACTCTTAGAAGCATGGCTAGGAAGTAGAGCATATCAAATTTGTTCTCATCATGATTCAGTTGTTCCATAATTCCCAACTCTCATCACCATTGCTACAGCAGCAAAGATAATTACATTGTCACATTTTACTTAAAATCAAATGTATCCGTCATATTATTGTGCCTTTATCCATTCAACAAATATTATCTGAATGCTTGCAAGAGCATTTTCCATATTTTTAGCTGCTGTTAGAAGTAACTGGAGGGCTTGTGGAACTACCAACTACTGGCTCCGTTTCTCAAACCATCTGATTCTTAGGATTCTGCAGGTACTCAGACTCAGTGACTCTAGCAGTCCACAGCTGCACTTTCATAATCACTGCTCTGACAGTGTTGGACATTACTAGGTGCTCAGGAGATTAAAGTTGGGATAGGACACTATGTTTCCTTACAAACTTACTGTACTTAGTAGTTTTGTGTCAACTTGACACAGGCTGGAGTTATCACAGAGAAAGGAGCTTCACTTGGGAAATGCCTCCACAAGATCCAGCTGTAATGCATTTTCTCAATTAGTGATCAAGGGGGGAGGTCCCCTTGTGGGTGGTGCCATCTCTGGGCTGGTAGTCTTTGGTGGTTAACAGCTATGTGGAAATTGTAAGTCAAATAAACCCTTTCCTCCCCAACTTGCTTCTTGGTCATGATGTTTGTGCAGGAATAGAAACCCTGACTAAGACAAATTGGTACCAGCATAGTGGGGTATTCCTGTGACAACCTGACCATGTTTTAAAGAGGACAGTGGAAGGACTTTGGAACTTTAGGCCAGAAGATCCATTCAGTGTTAAGAGCTCTGTGAGATGTGTAGGAGCTTGGAAGATAATGTTGAGAACAGTGCAGAAAATGGAGGCCTGGCTTGTGAAATTTCAGAGGGAAAATTAGAGACTCTTTTCAGGGCCATTGCTATTTTGATTGTGAAGATTCTGTGGTTCTGGTTAGCTGGGGCTGAAGAATCAGCTGTGATTAACAAGATACCAGAACTTCTAAAGCAAAACTTTTGCATTATTGGGACTATTGATGCTGGTTAGCTGGAGCTAAGAAATTACTGGTGATTAAGAAGAGACCAGCATCATTGAGGTGACATCTTCTGGGAAGTGTTTTCTGAGAGCACAGAGGCTGTGTTTCAGAGATAGCAAAGGTTGTACCTTGGGCTGTGACTGGATTTGGTAATGTGTAAGAGTTACTCAGATGGTACTGGACTTGAAGGTATGAAGGGGTCATGCAGAGCAGCTGAGGCTTGGCACTGTAAGAGGCCATGGAAGACCATTGGAGAAGGTGAAGCCTCAGTTGCAATTGATGGCCTAGGACTGTAGGGGTCATGCAAGGGAGTTGAGGCTTGGCACCATGAAGAGAGCCTATGAGAGGCTATTGATGAAGCCAAGTTACAGTGGAAGACAGCAGTGTTTGAAGATGCCAGTACCATGAGATGACCACTAAGAACAGCAGCAGCAGTAGAGTACAGGCAGCTGGAGCCTAGAAAACAAAGTGTGTGCTACAAAGGGCATGACTGGAGAAGTGACCCAAGCCCTTGGAGGAGCCCAGAAGATCTTGAGTTGGATCCCAGACATTGGATAGTTGGAGATTGATTTTTTGCTTTTGATTGTGACTGTGCCCTGATATTTTTCCCTCTTGAAGGAAGAAAGTNNTTTAGTGGAGCCCACAGTTAAGAGATTTTGAATTTTAAAAGATACTGGATCTTTTAAAAGGATTGAACTTTTAATATGTAAAAACTGTGGGACTTTTAAAGTT
>NC_034601.1:57837886-57857426 GCF_900095145.1 Mus pahari | reverse complement strand
ATAAGAGAGAAGGCTGAGCAAGCCAGGGGAAACAAGCCAGTAAAGAACATCCCTCCATGGCCTCTGCATCAGCTCCTGCTTCCTGACCTGCCTGAGTTCCAGTCCTGACATCTTTTGATGGTTAACAGCAATCTGAAAAGTGTAAGTCGAATAAACCCTTTCCTCCCCAACTTGCTTCTTGGTCATGATGTTTGTGCAGGAATAGAAACCCTGACTAAGACACTTACTTATTGGGTATCTACAATAATTACACTAATATTGTAATATAATAAATGATCAAGAAACAACTACAAAGGCAGAGGAGATGGCTCAGTGACTAAGGTATTTGCAAATGTAAGCATAAGGACCTCAGTTCAACCACCACAAACACACAACACATACACACTTGCACACACAACACACAAAGCATGTAACACCCCCCCCCACACACACACACACTATACCAGTGAAAAGCCAGGCACTCCCATTGTCTGGGAGCTAGAAACAACTACATCACTTTGGCTCTCTGGCCAGCCAGACAGGTGTTCTCATAGAAAGTCTGCTCAGTTACCTTAATTTAAAAGACACTGATGTGAACTTTACCTCACTATCCCTTGCCCTCAAGCCTGGAATTTTAATGCTGTTCTAAGTTTCTCAACCATTATTACTTTGATCATGGAATGATTGATTAGGAACAGCACACACTAATGGAGCCAGAAACTTCATTCTAAAGACTTACAGGGGAAACATGATGATAACCAAATAATGACAAAAAATAAAAATAAAATAGTAAAAAATAAATCTCTGCCTGCAGAGCCAAACTGATGAACTCCTTCCTCTAAGAAGTAGAACATAGTCTTGTCTAACTCCAAGGCAAAGGGCGGAACACACAGGTAGGGGCTGGGGTGCTGAGAAGAAGCAGTAAAGCGAGAAGGTTCTTAGTAAACACCGAGGTGATTCTACTCTGAAGTGTGTGGAGTGTTTTGCTCAGCTGGCTGAGCAAATCTCTAGATCCCTTGATAAGACACTGGCATTCACATAAAACTTTGAATTTCTGCACCAAATACATGTACAATGTCACAGTCTCCTGAAAGTCCAGTGAATCTACAATTAGGAGATCTCTAACACATAACCTGAGAAGGACAGAGACCAGAAAAGGACACAGAGGAGAACAAAGGAAGCAACAGGTGATTGGGATACCTGAGAAAATAAAGCACTTATTTATCAAGTTAAAAAAACCTCATAGTCTAGTTTCTACTGCATAAGCTCAACAGTCTTAAGGACCCACAGCATTGGACACCTCTGTAACAAAGAAGTCAGGGAAGCAAAACTGTAGGAAAGATTAGGTGGAATCAGTCTTCTCCCGGATGAGTCCTCTGACAGCTTACCTACTCCCAGGTATTCAGCCCTAAACACACAAGTGGAATCAGCATGATATGTGTATACTTTTGCATACATATGAAAATATGTAATCTCTATAATGGAGAGGTCATGAATTTGAGAAGTCACTGGGGAGATGTGGGAGAAATTGAAGGGAGATGAAGAGAGGACCAGGATGTAAACTACATGGTTGCAAAACTCTTGTCTGAAATTCTCAAAAGAAGAGTTTTAAAGTATTTGAGTTAAAACAATAAAATCAATGAAAATTATAAGTATAAAAGGAATTGCTACAATCATGCCAGTTAGATTTACTATGAAGTAAAAAAACAAACAAACAGGCTATAAAAATCAGAATGTGGGCTGAGTTTAAAAGATGAAGATCAGCCAGGATTGATGGTGATGAACACCTTTAATCTTGGCACTCAGGAGGCCAAGCCAGGTGGATATAGGTGAGGTGAGGCCAACCTCTTCTACACAGGGTGTTCCAGAACAGCCAGGACTATGTAGAAAGACCGTGCTTCAAAACAAACACACAACCAAAAGCTGAATTCCAGTGTCAAGCAGTCAGCCCTGAAATCATATGCACAAGGGACATATAGGTTCAACAGGTAATATTTTAGAATGTATGTGTATATATGAATGTATATATGCATGGAATAACAATTAGTGTAAAATAGCCATGAATTTAAAAAAAGTGGAGAGGGGTATATGGAAGCATTTAGAAGGAGGAAAGGGAAGGGAGAAACGTTGTAATTAAATTATAATGTCAAAAACTTTAAGTGGTAAACTTATGTTTAATATAAACAAGTTATATTGAGAAGTAGTAAATGGACGGAAATGAAAACAATTGATGCAAATAAATAAAATACAAGCAATGTTATCATAATATACACAGTGGCATTCCATTGGAGAAAACCTATTTTCCTTATGAAGTTGGATGCATAGAGAGGTAGGGAGGGTCTAAGAGGAGTTAGGGGAAGGAGAAAACGTGATCAAAGCTTATTAAATGAAAGAACTGTTAATGAAACAGAAAGGTGTGTTAACAACAATAGAAAGATGTATTAACAACAATAGAAAGATGTATTAACAACAATAGAGAGATGTGTTAACAACAATAGAGAGATGTGTTAACAACAATAGAGAGATGTATTAACAACAATAGAGAGATGTGTTATGCTACAGTA
The DNA here is from genome assembly GCF_900095145.1 of Mus pahari. Lineage (NCBI taxonomy): Eukaryota > Metazoa > Chordata > Mammalia > Rodentia > Muridae > Mus > Mus pahari. The sequence goes on along the minus strand of NC_034601.1, from coordinate 57,854,883 downwards.
CTCTTAGTTCTGGGTTCTTCACCCATACAACATGCTGCCAGTGTTCTGGATCCTGAGCAGGAGGATGCTAAAACTGGATGGCAGTGTAGAGTCAGCACTGCGATCGTCAGCAGTACAGCTAGCGCTTTGTAACTGCTATGTGGGTCTCCTCAGTGAGGAAGAAACCTGTTTGAGACCTTAATCTCTTATCTAGGAATTTTAATAGGCTGAATAATTTGTTCATGTCAAATATTTGCCTTAGAGGAAAAACTCAGAGTGAAGAGGTAGGACATGTTTTATTAATATTAGTTAAACATGCCCATATTTGTGTCTTAATCTATTGCACTTAGCCTTGACGCTTTGCTTCTTGACAAGGTTGAGTGTTAGTCTCACTGTGAAAGGGTGTTATCAATGACACTTGATTGGAGCACGTGTTTTCAGAGGTTTTAAGGCCCATCTGTCTAAGAAACATCATTTAATTTTCCCTAATAAACATGGTATAAAACATTAGCTGGTTAATCCGTAAAGTAATTGATCCTGTCCTTTCTCAAAGACTTGAGATTTGCTTTGCTTCAAACACAGTTTAAGGGAAGAAAAGGTGTGATATGTGGCTATATGATGTAGACTGCTGTGGAAAAGGAAACCAAAGAACTAAATGTACATGTGGTATATACAAGCAAATTATATATACATATATATTACACATATACATATTTATTATTAAACAGTGTTCGCTATTAATTTTCTAAATGCCTTAAAATTCCAGCTCATTGAAGTCAAAGAAACGTGTACAGAATATGCTTAATTCTGGTGTCTTTTTCATGGTCTTTCTTATTACCAGTTTCAGACTATTTCTCTAATTGCTTTATCCTTTCAGAACAAATTTTATGAAAATAATTTCATGCAACAGTAATATTTCTTATTAGAATAGGCTTGGGCTGTTACAGTTATACTACCAAGTTAGTTTAGGTAAGGCCATGATAATTCTTGTGTGCTTTCCAATTTTATTTTTATTTTTATGAATGTGTGTATCTATGCAATTATACTCCGCCATTGTTTCAGTACCTGCAGAGGGCAGGATAATGTGTAAGGTTCCTTGGAGCTAATGTTACAAGTAGTTCTGAGTCACCTAAAATAGGAGCTGGGAAGTAAACCTTATGGTTTATTCTTTAAAGGTTTTTTATCACTAGCAATTAACATCTCCAACATTGGATTGTTCCCTAATAGTAATACCAAAACCAAAACTACTTTCAAGGAAAAAAAAGTTATCTTTGGATATTCTCAAAGGAAAAATTATCCTCATAGTGGGATGTTTTCCTTTTCTAACAGAAAAGAAGAGAAAGTAGTCAAGGCATAAGTGTAGCCAACAAGTATATTCAAATAGTTTTACATTGTACCTTGACGCAGATACAGTAATCCATGATTTAGAGCAAATGCCACCTTCCCAGTGACAACTCCAAGTTCCCAACCTGTGATTTCTAAACTTACCACTGACAAAGCTGTCTAGTGAGGTTTGGAGGAATAATACAGTCGGATAGATGGCCTTTCAAACTGGAGAAGTTTGTATCTGGAATAAGAAGTTTGCCCTGCCAATGCAGTGAGCATGTGAAAATAGCGTACTTTCTATTTAATTCGACTTCTTCCATTATTTACTGAAACAGTGACTGTGAAATGGCTTGCTATTATGCTATAAACAGACAATGAAGAAAATACAGACCTAAAGCTCTCATTAACTATCCAGTGGCATGTTGTTACTTTAGCTGTGACTTTCCCATAGGATTATATTGTTCACTGATAATTCATGCTCTACTGATCATTAAAAATCAAACAATCTAGGGAAGTTGCTGGAATGGGTATAGTAAGAAATTCCCCAATACAGCCACACTGTAGAAAGAACCATCTAATTAAAAATTAAAATAAGCAAAAGCAGAGTGTCCAGCTGCTTAGGACAGTGAAGAACAGCAAGGTTTTATAGCAGGTTAGGTTGTCTAGCAGTGGGCGGGGCTGCTAGACCACTGGAAAAGCAAGGTTATTAGGGGACTATAGGACAGTTGAGGTTAGCAGCATTCAGCAAGCCTTTAAGGGCTTCTGAGAAATCTTTAGGTTTCTGTTTCCTGGAGAAAAACAAACAAACAAACAAACAAAACAAAAAAATACAAAAAAAAAAATTAAGGTGGATATCAAGCTTGCCATCAGCACTGTCATTTTGGGGCTGGCCTTGTGACAGTAAAGTTCCCAGCGGTTTGAATGTTTGTGTTATCCCAACATTTATATGTTGAATTTTGGCACAGCACTTACCACATTAGGACAGGGAGCCCCTGTGGAAGTGAAGAGATTGTAAGAGTAGAGCTTCATGACCGATATAGGCCTCATAAAACAGCCCCGAACAATAGCCCTGTCTCTCCCATGTGTAAGAACACAATGAGATGTACCATCTGTAAACCAAGAAGGGGTGCATAACCAGATAGAATTTTCCAGTCCATTCATGTTAGACTTCTCAGCATTAAAAAAGAGTCAAAAATAAGTTTCTGTGTGAGCCACCAGATCGTAATGTTTTGCTGGACCAGCCTAAACCAGAGATTTACTGGGTTGAATGTCTCTCTCAAAATTTATGCGCACTTAAAACATGCAAAGGTGGCCTTACTTGGAAAGAGTTATACAGATGTAATCAGGCTATGACATCACATTTCCCTAAGCACATAGAAAATCCCTTTTCATTAAAAGAAAAGGGTATTTAGATGCAGAGACACAAAAGAAGAGAGAACTCTATATGAATGCAGAGGCAAACATTAAAATTATGTATAAGCCAAAAATTAAATTAAAATGGAATCATTTTAAGAAAAGACTGATGGCAGCTACCCAAAGCTAGGAGGGAGAACTGTATGAAATCTCTTGTTCTCAAGGCCTTCGGACAAACGAACCCCAATGACATCTTGATTTCAAGCTTCCAGCTTCATGAGATAGGAAGGGAAAAATAGTTATTTTGCTAACTAGGCAGTTTATGAGTACCCCACAAAGCTTACACTGATGAGGTGGGCAGCTTTGATGATGTTGCCAACCCCTGTCCTTCCATGTAAGAGTCAGATTTGCTAGAAGAAAAGGCTGGCGGCAGCCTGCTCTGTTTTCCCTGAGCCTTGCTGTTATTTTTGCTCATTCAGAAAAACCAGATGGTATTAACATGCACGAAATCCCATCAAGTAGCCACTAAACCACATTTTCACTAACACATCTTCAAATTCTTTTTTGATGGGACATTTTCTTACATTTCTGATAAATTATTTTGAATGCTAGCTAATATAAACTTTAGTGTCCCTGCACTTTTTAAGAAGACGTAGGATCCGTCATTGTCTGCATTGTCTGCTCTAACTTAACAACTGTTCTGCTTCAAAAGAGGAGAGGCAAAAAATAAAAGATGCTTTGTTTTCACATCAGAGATATTGAGGCAACCGACTTGCATCCCAGTTCCACCTAGCCCACACTCTCCTAAATGCACCACGGAGTTCAAGACTGAGCAGAGAACAAAGAGAAGCTTACAGTATCTCTCCTTGAAAATCTAAACAGGGATGCAGAGTTCTTCCTAGCTATACTTGAGTTTATTATTATTATTATTATTATTATTATTATTATTATTATATATTTTCTTCATTTACATTTCAAATGCTATCATCCCCAAAGCCCCCTATACCCTCCCTCCCCGCCCTACTCCCCCACCCACCCACTCCTGCTTCCTGGCCCTGGCATTCCCCTGTACTGGAGCATGTGATCTTTGCAATACCAAGGGCCTCTCCTCCCATTGATGCCTGACTAGGCCATCCCCTGCTACATATGCAACTAGAGACACAGCTCTGGGGGTAGACCCTGACATAGCTCTCTCTTGTGAGTTTATGCCAATGCCTGGCAAATACTGAAATGGATGCTCAGTCATCTATTGGATGCAACACAGGGCCCCTAATGAATGAGCTAGAGAAAGTACCCAAGGAACTAAAGGGGTTTGCTACCCTATAGGAGGAACAATGATATGTACTTCAGAGTTTATAATGGGTGTTATGATATCTGCTAAGTTGGTATACACAAAGTCAGAGCTGGAAAAAGGTCTATAACATTAGGAAACACACTCATTCTGATTGATGTTAATATTTACTTCATAAGAAAGAAACATGAGACACTATGGTTATCATTATTAGATATATATAAATATAATTCACGGGAATGTATGTCTTAGATCCATAATTCATGAACCTGATAGTCGTGCATTGATTCTCTTTTTAACAAGTTCATTTCAGAAAGAATTTGCATGAGCCCACATTAACTGATGCCACACAGCTAGCTAATAAAAGACTTTTTAAAAGCTGTCTTATTGAGGAATCTTCTAGATCTAGGCAAACAATTTTCTTTCTATAGTTAGTTTATAAGGAGAAAATGCCATTATCTTCTGAAGAAATAGCTGGGAATGTGATACCCACCTTTAATCCTAGCACTTGGGAGGCAGAGGCAGCCATGTCTCTATGATTTCCAGGTCAGGCTGGTCTATACAGTGAGATCTAGGACAGCCAGGGCAATGTAATGAGACTGTTTTTCAGCCTGGGATGTAACTCTGTCATATAGCAATTGCTTACCAAATGCAAAGCCCTAGGTCTGATCTCCAGCACTGTGAAAAAATAATTATTTTCAACATATTCAAAATGAAAACATCCATTACCTCTACTTTTATATCTGAGAATTAAAAAACATAATAGATGGCAAATAGCTTTAAAACAAGATTTATACTCTTATTAAATTCTAGTCACAAAACCTTTAAGCAATGAATATGATTTCCTTTTATTCTACTTTAAGAGAGAATAAGGATGTTAAACACTATTATACTACTTTTACATTTCATGTTGAAAGTGTGTTCTAATTCCACAGACTTAATAAAGAAAACAGGGGGCATAGTTTGTATTTAGTGATCTAAGAGAATTTCAAAAGAAATGATTAGCTGTGTAGTTAATAAGTTAACTTGTATTATAAGTAATAATCGTATTTCTTCTCCTTTTCCTCTCTCTCTCTCTCTCTCTCTCTCTCTCTCTCTCTCTCTCTCTCTCTCTCTCTCTCTCTCTCTCTCTCTCTCTCTCTCTCTCTCTCTCTCTCTCTCTCTCTCTCTCTCCCCGTGTCACTTTTGAAATTTAAGAATAGACTGTGTAGTTCACCGGTTTCTTAGACCATTCATAACTTCAGAGATTTGCAGTAAAGATTCAAGAAACTGAGCAAAAGACATTATAAAGACCACTACCCTTGCAAAGCAGAATAGGATTATGAGTAAAAACCAGTGCAGCGAAGATATGCTTAGAGCTCAAGCTTGAGTGTCCATAAATCCTTTGTTGGTGACACCCTATAGGAAGTGCTTAGTTGGCCCATGGTGTTAGGTACCAACCAGTGATGCTCGCCCAAGCATAGGAATGTGGAATTGTTTACTGGGAAATTAACTGAGGAGACAACACTGACTGTCTACATGACTGTCCTTAGTACCATCTTGTCTAAAGGTCAAGACATGATCTTGGACTGAATGACATTACCCAGGACTTCTGAATAAATCATATTCTAGCATAGATTATCAAGAATGGCTAGGCACTGTTCATGCCTATGTCACACAAGGTGTAGTGACTATATTTCAGGAATGAAAGACATGAGAATTTTATTATGTAAGATGTGAAAAACCCAAACTTACTAAATAAAATTACTGAATTTAAAATCACTGATAAGATACTTTTATTAAAACAACAATTTCTAATATAACAATAATTTCCCAAAGATAATTACAAACTACTAAACTATAAACTATTTTAACTTGGAGGAAAACTTGAATATTTGGGGGGGAGGGAGATTAACTCAGTCAAATAAAAACAGCAGATGAGTTGGTTCCCTGGATCAACATTAGGTGGCTTAGATCAAGCTGTAACTCTGGCTTCCAGGGATTTGACACCTTCTACTGGTCTCTTCAGTCACTCTCACCCATATCATACACACACAAACACACACACACACACACACACACACACACACACACCATCTTTTTTAAAAAGAAGACACGTTAATAAAGGCAGGAAGATCATTTCTTTTTTGTACATAAATTATAGTCACATGCTGGATATGAACAAGAATTACATTCAAACCAACATCATCAAAACATTTCTTTAAAAGACCTATAAGATATTGTAGGAGCCACAGAGCCCATTGTGCTAAGGCTCTGCCCATTATTGGTACCCTCAACTTACAAGGCTTGTCTTAGTCAGGGTATCTATTCCTGCACAAACATCATGACCAAGAAGCAAGTTGGGGAGGAAAGGGTTTATTCAGCTTACACTTCCATACTGCTGTTCATCACCAAGAAAGTCAGGACTGGAACTCAAGCAGGTCAGGAAGCAGGAGCTGATGGAGAAGCCATGGAGGGATGTTCTTTACTGGCTTGCTTCCCCTGGCTTGCTCAGCCTGCTCTCTTATAGAACCAAGACTACCAGCCCAGAGATGCCAGGACCCACAAGGCGACCTCCCCCCTTGATCACTAATTGAGAAAATGCCTTTCAGCTGGATCTCATGGAGGCATTTCCCCAACTGAAGCTCCTTTCTCTGTGATAACTCCAGTCTGTGTCAAGTTGACACAAAACTAGCCAGTACAATGCTCTTACCTAAATTTCCAGAAAGACTTGCAGTTTTAGTTCCAAAAAAGAAATCAACAAGTCCAAACCACATGGAGTCTCAGCACTGAGGGGGGAAGTAGACATGAGCCCTCAACCCTAACCAGGAAGCTATCTCCAATAGGCAACCATTGGTAAAGGAAAAATTAACTTCTCCAGTGGAACCACACTTAAGGGCCAGCATTATGGCCAGTGTACGTGACGGTTCCAAATGTAACACAGTGGCAGTTTTGGAGATTTTTTGTCTCATATTGGATATTTTTCTTTATACCTTTCTGGTCTTTTACTTATATATTATGGTTTCCTTTTTTTTGTGGAGAAAAAAATGAGAGAGAGAGAGAGAGAGAGAGAGAGAGAGAGAGAGAGAGAGTTTCTCAGGTTTTTGTTTTGTTTTCCTTTTTAGTTTTATCCTATTTGTTTATTTTGCTTTATTCTGGTTTCTTTTGATTTGCCTATTTGCTTTCTAAAGTGAATCAAGGTGCGGAGTTCAATGAGTGGGGTTGTAGGGAGGATCTGGGAAGAGATAAGGGAGGAAGGAACTGTGATTAAAAAATATTATATGAGAAAAATATTTTCAATAAAAAATAGAAAGGAAACAATGATCAGAAAGCATGTCCTTTACGATAAAAATGACCTTGCAGTCTATGGCAATAACAGCAAGGGATCTGCGGCCCAGAACCTTCTCTGTAGTACTCTTTCCACCTCATTCATCCTGTGCTGCCTCAGCCCTGGGATAACAGGATTTCCGAGGGAGGGGGAGCACCCTCATAGATTCAGGGGGAGGGAGGATGGGATAGAGGGCTTCTGAAGGGGAAACCTGGAAAGGGGAAAACATTTGAAGTGTAAATAAAGAAAATAGCCATGAAAAAGAAAAAACAGTGTATCATTGCAAAATATTCAAGCATATTTAGACAAGATGTTTATCCTGAAAAGATAAGTTACCCACAAGCTTTTCCAGTCCCTTTACTGATAATAAATAAGTTATCTCTTAAAAATGATAATGGTTACAGCAGTCGTATACTTGGATATAGATGTGGAAAACTCCCTTTAGGACCACAAGTAACCACCGCAACACATCCTACATTGAATCACTCAATCACAAGGAACTGTAATAAACTGGAGTCTGCAGCCAGTCATTTAAGATGGTGTCCTCTCAACCTGCTCCTGCTTTGCAAGTGTATTGGTCCCTCAATGTCTTGCTTCCACTTGGAGGCCTGCAAATGTAAGACTGGCTTTCTGATGTGTTTGGAACTCCGTGCTGGGCTCTCATTGCCAGCACTAAAACAGTAAGTCAACTTTGGGCTTTGTTTGGGTGAAGGCTTGGTCCATCTTTGAAAGCCCTTTTTGCTCTAACTCTAACACAGCCCACAGAAATCACTGTTGGCACTGGCCCTCACCTGTGGCCTCATCTTTTCATGGATACTATTTTTGCCTGGAGTTTCCACTTTTCTTTCTCAAAGATTTATAAATGACCATCTTGCAATTTGATAACTAGTAAAACAACAACAAAAACTTCTTTATATGTGGGCATCATATTCCATAGCAGCCTGTATGTCTCTATATTCCCATTTTTCTCAGATCAATGAGTTTGGATGCCAGTATCCAAATATTTTTATTGTGCAAGTTTTTTTTTATTATCATTCAAGTAAAAGTTCATTTGCTCTTATAAATTAATTGCTGGTAAAAGAACAATCCTATCTTGGAATAATATAATACTTTGACTGATTTTTTAATCAAATCAAATATTTATTCAATGCAATTGAATACAATAAGAACTTAATGACATATGCATATCTTTTAGAAAATATTTGCAAGGGTTTATCATTGAAATGAAAAGGAAAATCAGATTTGATAGCCAAGTTCTGATTAATCTTCACATTCCTTGAATTATGGACTTAATTATGTCTTTGAGAATTATGTCTTGATAAGTATGAGGGTGTTTCTGTGATAGAGTTAATATTAAAACTATGAAGGAAGCAAAATAGCTAGCTGGAATGATCAAATGTATTCATTGTTTATTAGAAATACCTTTGATGTAGGCAAGAGGGTTTGTGGACATGGGGAGGGAGGGGAAGATGCACACACACACATTGTGTGCACTCATGTGGAGGACAGAGGATAGCCTCTGGCATTGTTCCTAGAGTTTTCAGTCAGACCCTCTCATGGGTCTAGAGCTCACTGAGTAGCCTAAGATGCCGGCCAGTGATGCCCTGGGACATTCCCAACTCCATCACGCCAACACTCGGGTTTGGAGTCAGCACTACCACATCTGCCACTTTTGGGCATAGATGCTGCAGATCAGGTTCAGGTCCTTGTGCTAAGAGGCCAACCATTTTCCCTAAAGAGAAGTCTCTGGAGTCCCCCGGGGCCCTGCATTTTAAAGAGGCCTCCAGATCATACAGAGCAGAGGTAGCTTGTTTACCGCAGGACCTATTTTGGCTCTTGGAACTCCACGTTCAGCACTGAGAACCTGGAACACTGAGCATCGGCTCCCATTTCTAACAAGGCCTCTGACATCAAGAAAATGTCTTTAATGACCATTGCCTACTACACTCTGCCAAAGAGAAGCTGGTAACAATCAAGTATCAAGCAAGCTTGTGAGTGGCACGGTTGCCCTGTCAGACACAAACACTGCTTGGAGTGGAAGCAGCCCATGAATGTCAGAACTGCTGGAGTAGGGGGCATAGCATGCAATTAATTATGAAGCTTTACTGTCAGCATAAATGTCATGAATTCTCATTTAAAAAAGCATTTCCCACTGGTACATAGGTCCCTAACAGTCACAATGACATAGAGGACTGTATGATCATAAACAACCTCTGTTTTTCTTAAGTTTGTATTTGTGATCTATATTTAACAAGATATTTATATTTTATTCTATTACCAAATGGGCAAAAGGTTATATTTAATAGAATTATGATCCAATTAAATGTACAAAACTGTTATATTAAATTATTCAGTTAAATTTATACTAAAATGTAGAAATGTTTAATAACCTCAATACATGTGACAGTATTTTACTTTAATGCATATGATAATATTTTACATAAATAGATTGTAATGGAAATGTACACAATTTATCATACTTTGAAAACATAATTAGTTATAGGATTAAAATGACTTTAAATTGAAATAATGGAAGTATGCAAAAACAAGATAGAAATTAAGAAAAACCCTCAGAGAAATGGCGTGTTTATATTCGTGTATATTCTTTAAAGATTAGTAAGCATGACCAAAATCAAATGAGCATAAAGGACACTGCAAGTGATTAATTTAAGAAAACCTAATTTCTTGCAAAAATCATGAAAATTAGAAGGAAAAGTATTTCATCACATTCAGAATTTGAGAAGGTCTGATGAAACTATGGTTAGAGTTAATCAATCTTGATTAATGGAATATAAATTACATCACTTGCATATAAACATAGTGTGTAATTGAAACAAAATGAGGTTAAATAAGCATCAAGTTATAATTTCCAATAAATACAAAAATATATGATTAATTAGTATTAGTTCAAATTTAACAAATAAAATTACGTCTTTATTGTAGATTGCCAGGGAGATTTTATATATGAAACTTATAGAAAATAGAAACTATATAGATTTAGGAGACTTTATTTCAAACTGTGGTACAAAACTGACTAACCATGGAAACTCTCTACAAGTCATGAGATGAATAATGACACACTCAAAAGTGGAGATACTGAAAACTCTCATCCTCTAAAAGGAGGAGAGAAGCCACAAATCAGAAAAATCATTAACATTACTTGATTTACCTGGATCAGGAACAAATCTTGTGAAACTAATTGTTATTGTGTGTGCCCTGTTGAATTAGGAAGAAACAAAAATAAGGTGATTCAAGTTAATGTTCTAAAGACTGACCAAAGCCCAGGCCATTGAGGTGAAGACTTGACACAAAAGTCGATGTTAGGAATTCATCTTAAAAATAATTCTTCCCTATCTTTATACTTGTAGTTATTTCTCTGATGCTCTGTGGACAGATGAATATTCCCCAGATGGTGACACTTAAAAGTCAGATAGGTCAGCCATACTGCCTATAGATAATCTGCCCTAAATAAGGGTTGGGTCTGAATTTTGAGCATAAACTTTGAATTACTCTAGACTGCAAGGAGATCAACTGTGGGAGGTGTGGGTCTGGTGCAGGACTTGGTGTATTCTGTAACTGTAAAGGCTTCTTCTCAAAGGATGGCTCTATTTTCTCAGAGAAGCCTCTAGAATAGATAACTGAGTCACCCTTCATAAGTACCATGTGGGCATTTTTACCTGAGCACGGAGGCTTTTAACTGGGAAGAAAGTGTACAAATTTTTAAAATTAAACTACTGTAGGTAATTTATTTCTCACATCTCCTCATAACCCACAGACAAATTCTAAGAGAAAACACTATTGATTTTATTTTGTTATGCCACTGAAACAGATTTGGCACTTACAGTGACTCTGTCTGAAAGTCGCTTCAGGATTGCACAGCCCTTGAGAAAGTCGGAATCCTTCAGTGTTTTAGTTTTTTAATCTGTAAAGGAGTGAGCACTATTACTGAAGTTAACAAACAATATCAACAGGTCTTACAACGTCTTGACATGCGATAGGAACAAAAGATAAATGGCTTCTTCTTTTCATCGCTTCATTTAGGTTTCTGTTAAGACTTATTGGTCTCTGTATGTTGTCTGTCCTGTGTGCACATACGGCAGCATATATGGGAGGGGTGTGTACATTTGTGTGAGGGTGTAGGGGCCAGAGAAGGGGTAGGAGTCCTTCCTCTGCCATCGTCTGTCAGTTGCTCTAAGTCAAGGTCTTTCCCTGAGGTGAGGAAGGAGAAGCTATGGTCAGAATATAATGTATAAAAATAACTTTAGGGTCTATAAAAGATTAATGAAAAAAAATTGCAGCCTGTTATTTAAAAAAAAAAAATCTAAGTGAGCGACTGGTAAGATGACTCCGCAGTCAAGATTTCTTAGTTCTCAAGTATGAGAACTTGTATTCGGATTCCAGCAACCACAATATTAACCTAGCATGCTACATGTGCCTGCACCTCAGCTCTGAGGTGAACGGAGACAGCAGGATCGCTGAGGCTGGCTGGCTTCCTGTCTAAGCATGAAAATACAACCTAGACTAATCCTCATCAGAGAGGCTCCACCTAGCATCCGAAGGAAACAGAAACCTAAGACGGCACAGAAACATTAGGCTGAATTTGGTGAATCCTGAGGAAAGACTGTAGGAAACAAAGGAGCTCAAAGTGACCACAAGAAACCCCACAGAGTCAACTAACCTAGGCTCTTGGAGGCTCAGAGTCTGAGCTAACAATCAAGGAGCCTGCCTAGGTCTGACCTGGGCTCTCTGCGGAAATGTTACGTAGCTTGTGTAGCTCGTGTAGCTTGTGTAGCTCGTGTAGCTTGTGTAGCTTGTGTACCCTGGTCTTCTTGTGGATCTTATAAAGGTAGGAGTGAGAGAATTTCAGTTGATTTTGCCTGCTTTCAGGAGTCTTTTCCTCCTAGTGGGTTGCCTCATCTAGCCTTAAAACGAGGGGCAGTACATAGTGTTATTGCAAGTTGGCACACCATATTTAATTGATATCCTTGGGAGGCCTGCCCTTTTCTGAAGGGAAAGAGAGAAATGGATGGTGGGGGAGGGGGTTGGAGGGAAAGAAGGAAGAAAAACTGAAATCAGGATGAAATATAAAAGAGAATAAATTTTAAAAAATTTTAAAGAAACTTCAAAATTAGAAATTATAATATACAAACAAAAGACCTATAAGCTTGAAAAACAAATGCCCAAACAATGAGACCAAATAAAAAAAAAAAAAATCCAAAAATACTGAGTTTATTTTGTGTTGGCCTTCTACTGATGTGTATGGGGACTGCATTAGTTTCTCTGTATCTGCCAGAGAAACTAATTTTTCTTTTGTGAGTGGTTGTTAAATTGGAGATAGCTTCTTGATAGGATCTTGAGTCTACTTCCCCATCAGCTTGTTCAGGCCCTATTTATGCTGTGACAGTCTCTGAGTTCATAAGTATGTGCATCAGTTCTGTTGTGTCTGGAAGACACTGTTTCCTTGGTATCACCCATCCCCCATCCGTCTGGATCTGACACATTCCCCATCCCCAGCCCCCCCTTCTTCCACCAAGTTCCCTGAGCCCCTAGGGGAGGGATTTGAGGATTTAGATCACTAGTTACCTGAGATTGTAAACATTTCTCTTTAAGAAAGAGGAAAAATGAAAATCTCTTCTCTGCTATGTGAATCTCAATCTCTAAAAATAAACCAAACCAGAGAATCTACAAGCCTACACAAAAATCGGCATTCCATCATTCTTTTCAAAGTATGCTTAAACACATTACTTAAATTTCTACATCTAAAAAAAAAAAAAAGAAAGAAAGAAAAAAAAAAATGGGAGTTTGAACTAAGTAATCATTAAGGTGCTCTAAATTTCTAAAAGAATAAATGTATTTTTGAATACTATATAACACTTTAATCGTGTGTTTTAAAAGCATTGTGGTTATGACTGTGAGGATTTAGCAACCCCATCTTTTTATCATGTATATTTATGTTCACCTGTTTGCACTCACGTGCATGTGAATGTCAAAGGCCAGCTCTCTTTTCTCCTACATCAGTCCCAAGGATTGAACTCAGGTCATCAAGTCCCTTTATCTCCTTCAACCATCTCAATGACTCTAGCAATGCCCTCCTTTAGAAATGCATATAAATATATTCTTGTTCCCTGAAGAACCTCTGAATACATTTTATTATTGATTCATAAATCAAGGTTAACATCATGGTCATTAAATGTCCTACTGTTCCATAACACTGATCTAATGCATGTGATGACTCATTTTTGTTAACATGGTTTGATTAAGTAGTCCCTAAAATATTAGTGAAGCACACCCTTGGTGTGTCTGTGGGGACTGTTACAGACAAGTTTAACTGAAAGGAAACACCTGCCCTGAATGTTGGTGGCACTGTCCAATGGACTGTGTCCCAGGCAAAAGGAAAGGAGAAAATAGAGATGGCAGATGAGTGCTGAAACTTATCTCCCACTGCTTCCCAGCCTGCCAAGATATAAGAAAGCAGCCTCTATTTCTCTGGCCATTGTCCCACGCTGTCCCTGCTAAGATGTTTCACCACGCCCTCAAATCCTGAGCAGGATAAAGCGCTCCTCTTCGGGTTGCTTTCTGTTGCGTGTTTGGTCACAGCATATAGAGAAGTCATTACTACAACAGGCCTTATTATTATTATTATTATTATTATTGTTGTTGTTATTATTATTATTTAAAGTCCCAGGAGAGTGTAGATACCCTTTCAAGTCAAAAAAAAGTATAAATTCTTATTCATTTTTTTTCTTTTTCAAACAAATTTAAGCTAAGCATGGTGGCTCCCGCCTGGTCTCCAAGCACTGAAGAAGCAAGAGACAGAAGTGTGGTGAGAAATTTTAAGGCACCCTGGGGTATGGGGCCAAGCCCTGTCTCAGAAAATAAACAAACATAACACTGGAAAAATAGTTTCCCAAAATTTACCTTAATCATTATTCAAGTTGTCCAGCAGGAGACTGGAGAGACGGCTCAACAGTTAAGAGCATTGGCTGCTCTTAGAGGTTCAATTCCCAGTCCCCACAGAGCACTTTACAAACCATCTGTAAGTTCAGTCCCAGGGGATACAGCAACCTCTTCTAGTCTCCAGAGGCATGAGGCACGCACATGGTACACAGACACACATGCAAGCGAAACACTCACACACATCAAATTAATTAATTAACTTAATTAACTGAACTCATACAAAAGACAGTGAGATTCTTGTGATGGAGGACAAGGGTATCGCCAATTTAAGGTCTGAAAAGCCTTGGCCAGAAGACTGAAGCGAGCATGCCTATGTAGGCTCACAGATCCTTGTCCGCTCAGTCTTCTACAAAGATGTGCACCAAATGACGTGTCCCTGGAGAAAGAGTATTGCCTTGGCCCTTCACTGGTATAGAGATCCAGGTTATCAAATTTAGGTCTTTTTTTTTAGATCTTTGACAGAAAATGAAAGGAAGTAACATGTATTGTACACTACTTCATTGAAGCATGCTGGCTCATAGCTTAATTGCTTTTCAGATTCATTCAAAGAGGGATAATCAAATTTCCTGACACAACAATTGGATGCACCATTGCCATAGCACTGGAGAGAAAGAGGCAAACTATCCACCTTGCATTGATCTGGCTATCTCTCTTTTTTTATTCTTCCCCCCCCCCGAATATTGTGTGGGGCCCAGCCTATTAGATGATGTCACCAGCATTTCACAGAGACCTAAACACTACCTTAGTTTCTACTCCGATGGCTTGCCATTGGAAAGAGTAAGAGGACAGAATGGGGGCAGGAGGGAGATGATGCTTCGAGTTGTCTGACCAGCCCAAGAGAGACATTTTCAGATGGAAATGTTCTGTGTTGACAGTAGTAACTAAGAATATTTTACTAAGTGTGCAAGCAAGAGAGGCAGTTACTAATCTGTATTTACAAGACGTCCTTTGTGCCTCTCTCCATAGAGTTAGGTGGGTAGCATCAATGAAGGAACCAGCTATTTCTGTCATGGATTTGGTCTTATTAACTGAAAATTATAAGCCTTTGAGTTGTGACTTCCCAGGAGTTGCACTGGAGTAATGCCTTTGCTTATCTGCATAGAATTAAAGAAACCATTAATAAGAACTTGAAAAAAAAATGCTGTGGCTTTCCTAACACATGCACCAAGAATGTGGTTTTAATATTTTATCTGGGAACAAATTAAGGTATCAGCCCCTTAATATAAGGAAACCTCTTAATAAACAGGAAGTTTCCGTAAGAAGCTCTATCAATGAATGATCTATTACTCCACCTCCCCCTGCCCTTAAATCTTACTGTCTAACATCCTCACTACTTTCTCCATTTAAACTATTTCTAAACTTCTGACCATTTTATAACTTACAGAGCACTCCATGCCCGCTACTCTCACTATCCCTTCATGGGATTGCGTTGGTCAAGCACAAAAACGAGAAGTATTTCTAAAGATGAGAACTACCCAAAGGTTTCTTGGCTAACAGAGGCAAGGGAGAAGGCAGCATTTAGAAGCCCCGAATCTGATTTAGCTGCTGGTTGAAGTCTCAGTGGGGATTTGATTCTGACAAGGGTGAGTCATTTGCTGCACAGCTTCCTTATCTACAGCTTTGCTGCCAGCATAGGTTTTAGGATCAAACTTCTCCCACCTTTCTCAAATGCTAGAGAAACTGCAAGAGACAAATCATAGCTTTCTAAATGATCTTTTTCAAATTGTACATTTGTTTTAAAGTTTTGTTTCTTTTTTTTTACAAAATTGGCCAAAATAGATTTTTTTTTTTTCTCTGTTCTCCCTTGTTCTAACAGGTCTTTTCTGCCAGATATTGGACATGCACTTAAAACTAGAATTGAAGTATTATCACTGGAAAATACATTCTTTTCTGTTCTAATGCTTAAAACTATGCTGGCTGCTGCAACTTCCATCCTGCGGTAACATGCAGTGCTTGGTAGCTATAAATGGAGCCCAAAAATAAAACCATAAAGTTACTTAAAAGATTATGAAGGCCAGGGAGATAGTTCAGTGCTTACCTGCCTTGTAAATACAAGGACATGAATTTGATTACCAGATGCCACTTTTCTTTTTTTTAAAGCCAGGTAAGATGGCATGTGCCTATAATCTCAACAATGGGAAACAGAAAAAGATGGATCCTGGATCTCACTGGCAACCTAGACTCGATGGATCCTGGATCTCACTGGTAACCCAGCCAAGCCTCTTTGATGAGCTCTAGTCCAATAAGAGAAGCAGCTTTAAAATAATAAATGAATCAAATGAAAGATGAAACAACACCTCAAACCTACACATACAAATATGCACACACCACCACCACCACCACCACCAACAACAACAACAACAACAAGCAGACAAAGCAAACAACCAAAAGAATATACATATTTTTAAAAACAATACTGATGGAAATATAGAGTCACAAATTCAAAAGGTTGGAGACACCTATTAGAGAAAATACTTTTTCTTGCCCTTGACTCAAATAAACTCTAATTTGGTATGATGTCAGACTCGTGCTAAGAACTGTGGGTTGCATTCGAACCTAGATACTAATGCTCATGCCAGCAAGATTCGGCTGAAGGGACCCTGATATAACAGCCTCTTGTGAGGCTATGCCAGTGCCTGGCAAACACCGAAGTGGATGCTCACAGCCAGCTATTGGATGGAACACAGGGTCCTCAATGGAGGAGCTAGAAAAAGTACCCAAGGAACTGAAGGGGGCTGCAACCCTGTAGGTTGAACAACAATATGAACTAACCAGTTCCCCCTG
>NC_034601.1:57818245-57837839 GCF_900095145.1 Mus pahari | reverse complement strand
TGAAAAAAAAAAAGAACTGTGGGTTGGAGCAGTGGCCTCCAAAGGGTTGTGTGTATAATTGTAGCATATATGAAGGTGCTCTAGGTCTATCAAAATTGAGACCTAGGGTGAGATGCTGAGGGTTAAGCTCCCTGGATACACACCTGCCCTCAAAAGAGACTGCAGGCCCTATTCATATTCTGTCTTCCTCTTCTCCTCCTCCCCTACCCTCCTCCTCTCCCCTCCTCCCCCTCCCCTTCCCTCCTCCCCCTTCCCCTCTCCTTCTCTGTCCTCCTCTGTCTTGACACTCACTCGTTCCAGTATATATTGTCATGATTCTCAGCAGAGACCCCAAGCCAATAGTGCCACCCAACCTCAGATTTGAAACTACAAAGCCGGGATTCAAAGTTCTCTTTACTTCTTAAGACAACTTTGTTATATGAGACGAATACATTTAGGAATTTCTCAACTAAAGCAACCGAGAAACGATCCTTCCCTTACGAGGTTCAAACTTCAAGCATACACACTATAAATAAATAAACAGATATTATTCAATATAACAGATACATGCCTAAAGGAAAATAATACTTCATGATAAAGTAACAAATCCTACCTAAGGGAGGCACTAACTCCACGGTGGCAATGGTCCTACCTACTTTTAATCAAGACACAGAAGTTTACATGTGAGCATATTAAAGATGCAAACAGATAATATGCTCAGCAAATGTCAAGTAAATCCATGTGTATCAAATAACAGTATAGAAAAACATTCTGTGAATGATAAAAATGAGTAAGCAAGTCAGGAATGTGGTAGTACATGCCTGCAATCTCAGCACTTAGACAGTAGAGGCAGAAGAAGCTGGAATTCAAGGCTATTTCCTCAATTAACAACTTATTCAATGAGTACTACAAATGGCCTACCTTCAGATTTGGGGGGGGGGGGGGGGTGGTAGCTAGCCTGCAGTATTTTGGTAAGATGACCTACTCAATTTGAAACAGTTCTCATTAAATACTGAGATATAGTACCCTTTAAGAGTTATGTAAAAGTTTCAGCAAAATGTGAAATATCAATTTTATGTTATAGAAAATTATTCAAGCTCTAAAAATATAAAGAATTTCAAAGTCCCAAGACTGAAGAAAGGGCAAGCAGTTTAGGAGTGGCCACTTCCAGGCCACATATTTTGAAGATAAGAAAGACAGGCAGGCAAGATGGCTCATGGTGTAAGATGGCTGGTTATCAGACCTGAAGACCGGCATTCCGAGCCCGGAAGCCACACGGTAGAATGAGAAAACTGACTCTTGTGTATTGTTCCCTAACCCTCACATCTGTGCTGTGGCGCATGCAGACATGTGTTCTCTCCACCACACACACACACACACACACACACACACACACACACACACAATTTTTAATGCAAAATAAAAGAAAAAAAAACTTTTAAAAACAAGTACAAGCAAAACAAAATTGTGAACCCTAAACACTCAGCAACGGTATCAAGGTTCTGCATTTTTAAATGAGAGCAACACCTGCTGCATATCCTAACATTAACCATTCCCTACTGATAACAGCATTACTCACAGAGCAGAAGCAAGAGCTGCTGACTTGAAGGACCTCATTCTAAAAGATGCAAGGCTTCCAAATGCTTCAGTTAGTTCTTAGCTTATTTCCATGGGGTACCACTGTTTCTGTGCCATAAATAAAATGCAGCATTTTGAGTGGCCATGAGGTTCCCTATAGCTTTATTGATTTTGCTCTCCGTAATAGCTGTAAATCACACATACAGTCATGGCCATAGGTTTTCACCTTGTACTGACAATCACCAGCTCTCGTTGAGGACGTTCCTCCAAGAATAAACTTCTTACTTTCAGTTAATTTTTTTAAATGTATGAAGAATGTTACAAGACCTCACAATGAACACAAACAGATAAATTCCATACAATCTCAGTCTCCTGAGAACATAAATAAGTATTTGGAAATCACATAGTCTCCTATCCATTGGTAAAATCAGAAAAAAAAAAATCATTCCGTCACAGCACAGGTTCCTTTTTCTTAATTATTTTGTTTATTTACATCCCAAATTTTGCCCCTCCTTCTGGTCCACCCCTCCCAGAGTTCATCCCCCATCCCCCCTCCACTTCACCTCTGAGAGGGTGTGCGCTCCCAGTTCCTACCCCATCCTCCTTCTCTGAAGCATCAAGTCTTTGCAGGACTAGGCACATCCTTTCCCACCGGGGCCAGACAAGGCAGTCAGCTCTCTGCTACATATGTGCCAGGAGCCTTGGACCAGCCCATGTATGGTCTTTGGTTGGTGGCTCAGTCTCTGGGAGCTCCCTGGGGTTAGTTGACACCATTGGTCTTTCTTATGCGGTTGCCATCCCCTTCAGCAACTTCAGTCCTTCCTCTAACTCTTCCATAGGGGTCCTCAACCTCAATCCATTGGTTGGCTATAAGTATCTGCATCTTTCTCAGTCAGCTGCAGGTAGAGCCTCTCAGAAGACAGCCATGCCAGGATCCTGTCTACAAGCACAACAATGCATCAGTAATAGTGTCAGGGTTTGGTGCCTACCCATGGAATGGATCCCAAGTTGGGCCCATCACTGGCCCTGCATTACTTCAGTGTCTGCTCCATTTTTGTCCCTGTATTTCTTTTAGACAGAAGCAATTCTGGGTCAAATATTTAGGAAGTGGGTTGGTGTCCTTATTCCTCCACTGGAGCCCCTGTCAAACTCCTGGAGGTGGTCTCTTCAGGTTCCATCTCCTCACTGTTGGGCATTTTGACTAAGGTCACCCACACTGTCCTGGGTGCCAGTGTTTTATGAAGAAATTACATTAAAATATAAACTGAGTCTTTGCTTTTATGTAATTAAATTGTTGAAGTCACAATTCTCCCCATTACTTTTTTCTTCTAAAACATCCCAAAATCATATATACAAAAATTACAGCTCATGACTTAGTGAATAACAATAAAATCTCTTTTTTTTTTTAAAGAGAACTTGAATCCCTTCAAAGTTTAAGGTTGCTGAACTTTCTTCATTCTTTATTCTTCAATATGTTTTATTTTTTGAGGAGAATAACAAAGAAAAATACCACTAAAGTGATTACAGTCTATGGAAAATAAATTATTCTCAGTCAGAAATTGGTACTAGGCATGGATGTCTTGTAGTGAAACGCACATTCATTCAGAAGGTGTTTGTTTACTCCCATGACATTTGTGTCACTATTGCTCTGTTTGCCAGAGCAAATCATTTCTGTAACTCTAAAGGTTCATAACTGCTGATAAGGTAGATGAATGCTTTTCTACTCCTGTGGAATGCATAGCAACTTTCAAAACTGAAAAGGAGTACCAAATTAGCTTCTCCATGGTTTGTGTTTCTAGTGTGTGATGACCTGAGGTATAGTCTTAGCATCAAATTCTTGAGGTGACCATGAGCATTGTCAAAAGCCTATTTACCTAGTGATTTGGGGACCTAAATTCAAAAGAGAAAACTTATTCTTCAAAGTGGGCTTTTCATTTGTTAATCCATAGTATTAATCTGAATGGACATTCATTGTTCCCCCATTATAGGATAATTCCATTTTATCTCTTTTAACACACATGTTTGCATGTGTATATATATATATATATGTATATATATATATACATATATATATATACACACACACACACACACACACACATATGTATGAAAGTTTCTACAATATTAGGTTCCTGTATGACTTTTTAAAACGTTTTTGGTGTTTTTTAATCGCTTCCCATACTCCCTCCTTCCCCCTGTCCTCATATCACTACCCCAATAACCTATTAAAATTTTGTAATACATTGCACATACATATAACTACAACCAGAATTTTTATGGTAGATCTCCCATTTAGCCTATGTGGTTGTTAAAAATATAAAATGTACTCTAGAAATCCAGTATGCATACATCTGTTAGAAGAAGACTGCACAATAAGAATCAGAAATCCAATTTGTAATGATGTACACTAAGTGAGACTTATTTTCCTATATGCTAAGTGTACAACTGGAAATGACTACAGTTCATTCAGTTGAAAGAAAAATATCATCAAGGAATTGCTTCCTTTCTTTTCCACGACGCCTTCTTTAGCACATTAATTTACCTTATGAATAGTAGATTAAGGTAAAAATTGGTCCACAGACATTCTGCCTGTCTTAGATGAAGAGACAGGGAGAGAATGAGAAGGGATGCTGGTCACCACCCTGCTCTAGCCAAGAAACGAAACTCCTGCATACATAATCATTGAGATATTATTGGTTATCATTAGCAACAATGAAGACTAGAGCAAAGAACAGAAATCTAGAACTGGTTGAGCCTGCACCATTATTTCTTGGGCCTCTGTCAGTTTTTGTTGCAAACAAAGAAAAAATAAGATTGTGAAAAAAGAAAGGAGATAGATGTTGAGTGGGCAACAGCATCTGGACAAGACTTAAAGCATTCTCTATCCTGACTCAAGACTAAAAGTCCATTTCTCTGGTTAAAAAGTTTAGATTCTCTATAAATTCAAAATGAAGGGCCATGGTTCCCTTCTACTTTGTTAAAACAGATTGTGTGTGTCTGTGTGTGTATGTGTCTGTGTGTCTGTGTGTGTGTGTGTGTGTGTGTGTCTGTGTGTGTGTGTGTGTCTGTGTGTCTGTGTGTGTCTGTGTGTGTCTGTGTGTGTAAGTACTATCAGATAGCAATGGTGGAGATTTAGATAACTGAATAGTTAAGTGAATTCATATATAAGTTACTAACTTTCAAAATCATGAATGTCATAGCACTCGCTGCTATTAATAATATTGAATAACCGATGATCGCCTATAACATACGGTGTCACAGTGATCCTTCTATTCTCTTAGTCTTTGTAAAATCTATGAAATCAAAAGGTGGGCCCTTCTCTCATAGAGACTATCACAGAGGTATTTGCACATTCATGTTTATTTTTAGCACTCTTTGTAATACCAAGAAACAGGGCCAGCCTAGATGTCACAAACAAAAGAATGGATAATGAATATGTGATACATATATGGGTGGGGGATACATAGGTGTGTTTTATTTAGAAATAGAGAAGTATTGTGTTGCTTGCAAGAAAATATATGCAATTGGATATCATCATGTTACATAAAGTAAGCTAGGCCTGGTGGTAAATACATGTACTGTTCTTGCACAGAGGACCCAAGTTCAGTTCCTAGTACCCATGCTAGGCAGCTCACAACTGAATATAACTCCAGCATCATTATCACTAGTATAGCCAGTACTGTCTCCTGGACTCTACTATTTTACATAGATAGATAGATGATAGATAGATAGGTAGATAGATAGATAGATAGATAGATAGATAGATAGTTAGATAGATAGATAGATATTGACAGTATGTATATATTATGTAATATATACCACATATATAAAATATATACATAATATGTATATAATGAATGAAGGCAGAGAAGAAATGGCCTAAAGATGTGAACAAGGGGTGGTAATTGTGGCTAAGAGAACAAAATACAACTTGTTTTCTCTCCTATGCAGATCCAAATACAAACTATGCATACATGTCAACATTAAGAATACTTAAAGAAGCAATCGGTGGGAGTGGCAGAATAGTAAAGGAGCAAATATGAGTAAAGTTAACAAAGTCTATTGTTTAATATGCCAGGTAAAATAATCAGTCTTTTACAATTTTTAAGAAAGAAATGCAAATTGAGTACAACAATGAAAATCTACAACCTCAGCACTCAGAAGGAAGAAGGAAGACCAGGAGTCCAGATTCATCCTCAAAACTGTGCAGTAAATCCACGGTCAGTCTGGGCTCATGAAACATTGTCTCAAAACAAAAAAAAGCAAAAAAAAAAAAAAATTCTAATGGCAACAATAAAATAAAGTCAAAGTAACAGACAAAAGAAAGGAATAACTATCAAGAGATTGCTAGACTTGGAATGTGAGCTTGAAGTTTGAAAGAGAAATAAGCATCATCAAAATTCCTAAAGGGAAAAAATTCTCATAGGTTCCCTGAACTGTGTGTTCTAAAATCTGTGAACAGAACCTCCCGGTAAGTACTCAGAGAGCGATGTCTAATGGGAAGGCTCTTAATTACACAGAAGGGTACTGCCCAAATTAGAGTACACCTTTTTAACGGTATTAACTTGCATGACGCAGGCCAAAATTCTTTTTCTTATTAATCCTTTTCTTTTTTTCCCAACTCTCTCATTGTTTCGTCTTCTCAAAAGGGGGTAATTACTGCTTAGGCTGAGAAGAAGCTCCTAGACTACAAAGCACCAAAATAAGAGATTTTCAGCAGGAAAGATAAGGAAAAATTTCACCATTTTTGGACTTTCTGTGAGCCTCTGACATGCTAATAAGAATGCTTTCTTCAAGGGAACAATTTGCCTACACAACCTTGTAGACCGTGCACATGAAGCAATTTATGTTGGAGTAACTAATTTTTCAGAGATTTTAATTTTTACATGAAAAACAATTGGAGAAGTTCCGCACAACCTGTCTTAGTCAAAAGCATACATGAAAAGCATTGCTGAGCTGATGGGACTATACTCTCCTAATGTCACTGCAAGACAATTAGGAGACAATAATCTAGTAAGTATCATGATTATTTGCAAATACAAACCAGTAAGGCAATGGAAAATTCAATAGAATTAAATAGCAGAAGATGGCCTAGTCAGCCATCATTGGGAAAAGAGGCCCCTTGGTCTTGCAAACTTTATATGCCCCATACAGGGGAACGCCAGGGCCAAGAAGTGGGAGTGGTTGGGCAGGGGAGCAGGGTGGGGGGAGGGTATAGGGGACATTCAGGATAGCATTTGAAATGTAAATGAAGAAAATATCTAATAAAATAAGTTAAAAAAAAGAAAAGAAAAGAAAAGAAATGACCATCCAGAGACTGACCCACCTGGGGATCCATCCCATTTACAATCACCAAACCCAGACACTGTTGTGGATGCCAACAAGTGCTTGCTGACAAGAGCCTGATATAGCTCTCTCGTGAGAGACTCTGCCAGTGCCTGACAAATACAGAAGTAGATGCTCACAGCCATCCATTGGACTAAGAATAGGGTCCCAGTGAAGGAGCTAGAGAAAGGACCTAAGGAGCTGAAGGGATTTGCACCCCCATAGGAGGAACAACAATATGAACTAACAAGTACCCACAGAACTCCCAGGGACTAAACCACCAACCAAAGAGTACACATGGTTTTACTCTTTTTTGGACTCACGGCTCCAGCTGCATATGTAGCAGAGGATGGCCTAGTCAGACATCAATGGGAGGAGAGGCCCTTGGTCCTGTGAAGGCTCTATGCTCCAGTGTGGGAGAATGGCAGAGCCAGGAAGTGAGAGTGGGTGGGTTACTGAGCAAGTGGGGGAGGGGGTAATAGGGAGACAGTGTTTTTCAGAGGGGAAACCATGAAAGGGGATAACATTTGAAATGTAAATAAAGAAAATATCCAATAAAAAAAGAAGATGGGGGTCACATATGAGAGAGAACATGTAGTATTTTAGTTTTATATTAAAAATATGAGTTAATCCTCCCAATATAACACTTCCAAGGAGTATTCATTTTCCTGAAAGTTATGTTATTCCATTTATCTCTATGACTTAATAAAATTGTATTATGTATGTGCAAAAAAAAAAAAAAAAAAAAAAAAAAAACCTTAAAAGATGGCTGCTGGACCTGAGAGAACACTGAATCTCCTTCTCACTTTAATTAGCAATAAGCCAATATGGAAAGCTATATCCCCAACTGGCAAAGGTCAGAATACACTAAGGTTTTCACTGGCATGTGTTAATTCACTTTATTTTTACTGTATCTTTTTAGAAAATACATATCTCTCTTGTCTGGGTTTAACATAACGATCATTAGTTATGTGAACAAATACGTATATAAAAAATTTAAGTCACTTCAGAAGCCAGTTTGACTGATTTGCAATTATCTTAACTTGCCTAGTGGCTAACAGTATTATGAATTTTAAAAATGCCTACATTAAGTCAGAGTTTGTGGATTTTATTATGTATAAATTATTATTTGCATTAAAAATTAACATATGAAAGTTTACATAGTTACCTATTAAATTGCAATGTGCATAATACAGACATTAAACTTGTAAAGTCTGTTGAAGTTAAGCTACAGCTAGTGACTATCAAAGATATGCCTCTTTGCCTCCACATTAATTGCAAATAACTTCCATCTGAAACTGGAAATTGCTATAGTTTCATAACCATTTAAAGCTGGTCCAAATGGCATATGTGGTTGGCACAGACTAGGTTAAAAAGCTCATATTTCCATTGAAATGTTATATGCTAATCATCTGAAACTGTATATGATAATCACAAACATTGCTCCACCATGCCAACGTCTAAATTATATGCTACTATATAAAGAATAGCGCAATAAAGATAACATTGATCTATATAATTAGTGATTTACAATTTACTACAAATTAGGTAGAAGTTATTTCACCTTTATTCTTTAGACAGATGTCTCTAAATGTTTTATTTACAAAATTAGCTGACTACCATCATTTTGGACACATAAAACTTAGCCTGAGATAAGGCATTATTACAAAATCAGAACTGCTACATTTATGAAGTCACAATGTTAGATACTTTTATATTACCATGTGTGCCATTCTAAATTTTCTGACATAGTATCAAAAACAAAAATTTACTTTTTTAAAAGTCTTTTACCATTCAAAATATACTTGAAACAATAGGTTTAATGAAGAGGCAGAAACACATGCTCTTTATGCAGCTGCTTCCTTTGTGCATAATAAGGCACATAGTAAAGCAAAGCCACATCTTAGAGGTACATTGTGTAGATCTAGGCATTGTTATCTCCATAGAAAGGATCATGTCATCTAATCACTATAGAGAAAGTGAGCTCTGTGACAGAGCACAGAGATTTCATCAGTGTGAAGGGAAGAACACAAGAGTAGAGAAATTGATATGTTGAATGCACTCTAGAGACACATCTTATGATGAAAACTTCCCTTGGTTTTGGGGGACTGTTTAGTTAATATAAGTTTTCTTGGCTTCTGCTCATCAATGGAGTCATAGGTGTCTGTAGAATAGATGGCCATAAGCTGCCCTTCATAAATGTATCCTGTGTCAATGTTTGGGGTAAGGAGTGAGCTTTTATTCATCACAGGGAGAAAGGCCAGAGCCGTGTTAATACACAAGATGTAGCTCCAGTGCCAGGAATGCTGTGGCCATCTTTATGTTCCCTGGCAACTCACTTTCAGGTTTCATCAGGCTCTTGTGGTTCAACCTGTGGTGTTCCCTGAAGACTGAAGCTCAGTTACCGAAGCTGGTGGGCTCCAGGGAGGTGGCTGGATTCTGAAGGCTGTGGCTCAATCAATGTATTAATCCTTTAATGAATTCATAATATGGTGAGATTATTCTGGGAGGCAGGAAGCAGTAGATGACCAGGAAGGGAATCGTTGGTTACCTTTCTGCCTCTACTGCCCTCCACCTCTCCACCCTCCCACCCCCTGCTTCCATCACCTTGCTCTGCCTCACAACAAGCCCAACAATATAGCTGAGAAGTGTGTGCTGAAATTTCTCAAACTGAAAGCCAAAATCTTTCCCATCTTAACAAACAGATCAGAATCCACCTTTAAAAAAACAAAATCCTCAAATGATCCTTGTGAATTTTAAGGTTTAAGAAACACTGGGCTAAATTTTGTCCTCTCCACTTTTGAAAGGCCAACTTATGAGTTCATTAAATGTTACATGCTCAGTTTGTTGGCACAGACCTCTAGCAAGGATTATAACAAAAGGAAAAGATGAGGAACACTAGAAAATGAAATGTTGATTGCACAAATAATCCTTTTGATAAATACAAGAATGTGGTTTTTAATAAAAAAAAAAAGGAGCAAACAGTTCTCGATGACCCAGTGTATTTAAAATAATAAAAATAATGCTTAATATTTAATGAGAGTTTCTTACATATCCAACACTGTCCTCAGTTCTGCATATGAATTAATTTACTTATCATTTATTATTTAGCTTCATTAACCTCATGCAATGGAAGGAATGCTATTTTAATTGAATAGATTAAAAGACATAAAAAGTTGGATAAATAGACCAAATTAAATCACAAGATGAATTGAGATTATTTTAAAATCCAAGTTCAGGTAATGGCCTTTCCTACCAGTTCTAACAATAAAGAGCTTAGGTAATTGTTGCATTTACAGTCCCTTGGCTGAAATGACTCTCTAAAAAGCAAACAAAACACCACCAACAAAAATTATATATTCTTTTCCTTCCTTGTAATTGAATCTCAATAAAAAGGTAAAGAAACAGAAAGTGTCTTAGAGATAAATAAGTTAGTCAGTTGTATACAGAATGGTCACATCTACCAATATTAGGACAATCTAAAATAAGAATCATAAATGATTATTTATGAAGTATTAAAGGGGAAAATTTCTGGAAAAGGGAAAATTACTTTATCTACAGCAGAACTGTCTCAGAACTGTCAAAGTCTCATTCCTACGGTTGCATTTTATGTTAGGTCTTTAAAGAATGAGCCAGCCTATGTAGATCTCCATATTGTATTGGCTCCCCCATTACAAATATACTCAGGGGAACCTCCAGACTACAGCATTAGCCACCCCAAAGAACACAAGGTGAGAAATCTTGAGAGTGTAAGAGATCTTCCCCAACCCACAGACTGCACAGTTAGGTGTGGTCAGCAAAGTATCGGGATACAACAAGAAGACAGCTTCTAGAAGGAAAAAAAAAAAAATCCCAAGGAACAACTGGGCGCTTTGCAGAATCTGGTTCAGTGACAGCCTAAATAGAAACACAAGACACCAGTTTCAACTTTCCTCCCCCACCTCACCTGGCAGACTCCAATTATAGAAAGCCCAGAAGCAAGCTGCTCCAACACTTCATCTTTTTTTTTTTTTTTTTTTTTGGCTCTTTGTGCTTTTCCCTTCATGAATGAGCCAACAAGAGTAGTGTGTACACTAGGAATAGCCCCAAATAAAGAAGGAAAAGGTATCCAAAACAACAGATGCATGGAGCGTAATACAAGAAAACAAGAAAGATGAAAATAAAAGACAACATGGTATATACAAGAAATCTTGTCCAATTACTGACTCTAAAGTCTTACTTCTAAAAATGGTCAGTGATTTCAAAGACATCAAACAACCAGATGAATGAACTAAAAAAAGAATGAGAATAAAATAAACCAAAGATGTATGGAAGAAAGAAAAATTGCAGAGGAGAAACTTGGGAACAAGGATAAGAAATCTGGGGGCAGGGGGAGAGAGGGAAGAAAGAAAAGAAAAGAAAGAAAGAAAGAAAGAAAGAAAGAAAGAAAGAAAGAAAGAAAGAAAGAAAGAAAGCATTTGTTTTAAAAAAATCAAAGAGAAATGTTGGAAATGAAAAGCTCAGCTGATCAAATAAAAACACATTGAAAAGTATTTCCAGTAGACAGACAGAAGCTAGAATATTGCGGTGGAAGACAAGGCTAACAGAAGAGTCCTTTTAGAAAGCAATAAAGACGATTTAACAAGAAAAACCCTAGTTCTAAGAATCATGAAATGATCTTATAATTATAAATCTTGAGATTCTGTGGTGTAGAAGATGCAACTGAGATTTATTTTTAATGTCATAGAAAAGTCTATTTAATGAAATTATAGCAGAAAACTTCCCAAACTAGGGAAATTCATGGGCATTTAAGGCCAAGAGGTATTTATAATCTCAAATAGACATCTCCAGAGAAAAACCTCTTCACAGCACATTACACTCATCTTGCGAAAACAATAAAACAAAGAAACAATATTAAAGACTCCAAACAAAAAAATGTGAAATAATTTACAATGTCAATTCATCAGAGTAACTTCAAACTTCTTAGCAAAAGACCTAAAACCCAAGGTTTCATACTCTGAAACTAAATAACTGCTGAGCAAGATTATCTTTAAAATCAATGGTGAAACAAACATATTTGAAAATAAGCACAGACTGAGGCAATTCACAATCATCAAGCTAGCATTGCAGAAAAAAAAGCAAATAATTGAATCCTACATAAAGAAGAGAAAGAAACATTTTTCATTACAAGAACATAGGAAAGAATAAATTCCATTCCAGAAAGGATGCTTAAAAAAAAAAATCCATAGAGAAAGTGTGGTAGAAAGACCCTGAGATCAGAATGGGAGTCAAGAAGCAGACTGCTGGCATGTTCTCTACAAACGGGAAATAGAGATATAAAACAGGAAGTGGGGACTCTGCAGTCAGGAAGCAGAGACAAAAAAAAAAAAAAACAGGAAGTGGGGACTAGTCTATAAAACTTCAAAGCCAGCTCCCAGTAACATACTTCTTTCCCCAAGGCACTATATCCCAAAGTGTCCATACCATTCTGAAATCACATCATCAACTGGGAACCAAGTGTTCAAACACAGGATCCAAAGAGGGATGATTATCATTCAATCTGAAGCAATCAAGAAAAGAACCAACAAAAAAATACAGAAATCAGAAAATTACTCTCAATAAAATATCCTATATATGAAGTCTTAATTCTTCAGTTATACAGAGAACAGACTATCTGATTGAATTAAAAACAAAATCCAGCTATTTATTGTTTAGAAAAAAAATTCCTCAATGTCAAAAGTACACACTGACAGAATTTCTTAATAATAAAATCAATATATCCAGAAAATAGAAACCAAAACTTAGTCAGACTAGTTATATTTACATTGGGTAAAGTAGACATCAGAACGAAACTAGTCAAAACATAAATAAAGATTATTATATATTACTACAAAAACAATAATGAAAATTTAAAAACCTGTAAATATACATGTACAATACATTGTTGTACTCAATAACATTTTTTTACAAATACTGAAAAGAGCCTTACTGTTTCTGTCTGTGCCCAGAGCTGATTATGTGCCACAGAGAGCCAAAAACCAAACACCTATGGGAAAGAGCTGGTCTCTCAGGAGTGTGGACACGCTTGTGATAACAGGTAAGACCACCACTTCTGCTCAGAGGGTCCCTGGCCCTCAGGACACAGGATCTGAGGAGCAGCCTGGGACAGAAGCCTTTCAGTTTCCATCTGTGCCAGGAGCTGATCCTATGCCACAGTGTTCCATACCAAATTCCTCCTAGAGAGAACTGGTCTCCCAGATGTACTGGCACATCAGCTTGTAGGAGGGGCAAACCACAGTTAGAGACAGCAAAATCATCTAACACCAGAGATAACCAGATGGTGAGAGGCAAAGGCAAGAACATAAGCAAAAGAAACCAAGGGCCCATGGCATCATCAGAAACCAGTTCTCTCACCAAACTGAGCCCTGGATACCCCCAACACACCAGAACATCAAGACTCTGATTTAAATCATATTTCATGACGATGATGATAGAGGACTTTAAGAAGGACATAAGTAACTCCCTTAAAGAAATAAAGGAGAACACAGGTAAACAAATGGAAGCTGAAGAAAAAACACAAAAATCCCTTAAAGAATTACAGGAAAACACAACCAAACAGGTGAAGGAACGGGACAAAACCATCCAGGATCTAAAACTGGAAATAGAAACAATAAAGAAATCATAAAGAGGACAATACTGTAGTTAGAAAACCTAGGAAAGAAATAAGAGTCATAGATGCAAGCATCACCAACAGAATACAAGAGAAGAGAGAATCTCAAGTGTAGAAGATACCATAGAAAACACTTATACAAAGTCAAAGAAAATGCAAAAAGCTCCTAACCCAAAACATCCAGGAAATCCAATACCCAATGATAAGACCAAACCTAAGGATAATAGATATAGAAGAGAGTAAAGAGTCCCAACTTGAAGGACAAAAAGATATCTTCAACATAATTATAGAAGAAAACTTCCCTAACCTAAAGAAAGAGGAGCACATAAACATACAAGAAGCCTACAGAACTCCAAATACATTGGGCTAGAGAAGAAATTTCTCCCATCACGTAATAGTTAAAATATCAAATGCATAAAACAAAGAAAGAATATTAAAAGCAGTAAGGGAAAATGGTCAAGTAACATAAAGACAGACCTATCAAAATTGCACCAGACTTCTCACCAGAGACTATGAAATAGTCTAGGAGATAGACTAGGAGATCCTGGGCTGATATCATACAGACCCTCAGAGAACACAAATGTCAGCCCAGACTACTATATCCAGCAAAACTCTCAATTACTGTAGATGGAGAAACCAAGATATGTCATGCCAAAACAAATTTACACAATATCTTTCCACAAATCTAGAAATACAAAAGATAATACACGGAAAAGGCCAATACAAGGTGGCAAACTACACCATAGAAAAAGCAAGAAAGTAACCTGTTAACATACCCAAAAGAAGATAGCCACACAAACATTAAAAAATAACAGGAAGCAACAATCATTATTCCTTAATATCTCTTAACACCAATGGACTCAATTCCCCAATAAAAAGACATAGACTAACAGACTGGATACATAAACAGGACCCAACATTCTGCTGCATACAGGAAATGCACCTTGGTGTCAAAGACAAACACTTTACCTCAGAGTAAAGTGCTGGAATTTTCTAAGCAATGGTCTCAAGAAAATTTCCCAATTTTCCAAGTAAATGGTCTCAAGAAACAAGATGGAGTAGCCATTCTAATATCAGATAAAGTCAGCTTACAACAAAAAGACATCAAAAAAGACTCATACTCATCAAAGGAAAAATCTACCAAGAAGAACATTCAATTCTGAACATCTATGCTCCAAATACAAGGGAACCCACATTTATAAAAGAAACTTTACTAAAGCTCAAAGCACACATTGTACCTCACACAATAATAGTGGGGGATTTCAACATCCCACTCTCATCAATTGATAGATCAGGGAAACACAAAATAAACATAGACACAGTGAAACTAACAGAAGTTATGGAACAAATGGATTTAACAGATATCTATAGAATATTTCATCCTAAATCAAAAGAATATACCTTCTCAGCATCTCATGGTACCTTCTCCAAAACCGACCATATAATTGGTCACAAAACAGACCTGAACACACACAAGAAAACGAAAATAATCCCATGCCTCCTATCAGATCACTACAGACTATGGTCTTCGATAGCAAAAAAAACAACAGAAAGGCCACATACACATGGAAGCTGAACAACACTCTACTCAATGATAACTTGGTTAAGGAAGAAATAAAGAAAGAAATTAAAGACTTTTTATAATGTAATGAAAATGAAGTTACAATGTGCCCAAATTTGCGGGATACAGTGAAAGCAGTACTAAAAGGAAAACTCAGAGCTCTGAGTGCCTCCAAAAAGAAACTGGAGAGAGCATACACTAGGAGTTTAGCAGCACACCTGAAAGCACTAGAATAAAAAGAAGCAAAGACACCCAAGAGGAGTAGATGGCAGGAAATAATCAATCTTAGGACTGAAATCAACAAAGTGGAAACAAAAAGAACTATACAAAGAAACAACCAAACCAGGAGCTGGTTCTTTGAGAAAATCAACCCTTAGCCAGACTAACCAAAGGACACAGCCACAGTATCCAAATTAACAAAATCAGAAATGAAAAGGTAGATATAACAACAGAAACTGAGGAAATTCAAAAAAAATCATCAGATCCTACTACAAAAGCCTATACTCAACACAACTGGAAAATCTGGAGGAAATGGACAATTTTCTAGATATATACCAAATACCAAAGTTTAATCAGGATCATATAAACCATCTAAACTGTCCCATAACCCCTAAAGAAATAGAAGCAGTCATTAAAATTCTCCCAACCAGAAGAAGAAGAAGAAGAAGAAGAAGAAGAAGAAGAAGAAGAAGAAGAAGAAGAAGAAGAAGAAGAAGAAGAAGAAGAAGAAGAAGAAGAAGAAGAAGAAGTAGTCATCCAGGGCCACATGGTTTTAGTGCAGAATTCTATCAAACTTCAAAGAAAACCTAATATCGATATTCTTCAAACTATTCCACAAAAGGAAACAGAAGGAATACTACCCAGTTGGTTCTATAAAGCCACAGTTACGCTGAGTATTCTCCCTTGGAGATGGAACGGTTTCTGTCTAATCAGGAACTTGCCACAATTTCCTTTCTTAGCGAACTTCATAAAAGATTTTTTTCTACTTCTATCATGTTTAATGTTCTAAATAGATTTTAAAAACTGTTCGAGTGCATATTACTTTTAGCTTCAGAAGATATCATGTATATTTAACTATTATGAATTATTTTGATGACTTAAAAAATCAATACTGAGTTGCATATTTTAAAATAAATTTTCTTAGTTTAATAGAAAAAAAGTACTGAAAAGAACTAGTCATGCAGATTAAGATGAAAAAGTGACTTTACTATTCCACTGTTTTTAATATGTTGATTATCTAGGCAAAAATATATTAACAAGGAATCTTTAAAAAGCACCATTGACTGTATGGTCATATCAGATATCTACAGAATTCCATCCAGCAGCTGCAGAATACATGATTTCCATTGTAGGTCATGAGATGTTCCATTAAATAAAAAAATCTTAGTCCCAATGTAAGTACTAACAAATCCCGAATAAGTAACAGTGATCTCCTGTATGTTATCAGATTACAGTGGAATTTAACTGGAAATCAATAGCAAGAAAAACTGTAAAATACTTGAATGATGAGGGATACACTCCCGAATGGTTACACATTTTCCCAGTTAAACACATAACTTACTCCTACTCAAAGCTTTGCTGATATTACTTTCACAGTGACATCTTATCTTGCATTTAAAAGTCCAGCTCTTCCCATCACACTACCTACTCAGTCCCCACCCTTTGTTTTTATGGGCAGCAAAGGAGATGATTCTGATTATGTAAACTCCTTTAAGTCTGAATGAGATACTGCTTTTATGTATTTCTGTGCTCCTTTGTATTTTTCATATCCAAAGTGAGATGAGGCCAATTTGGGTATACTGTCTTCAAAGGCATGATTTGTCCTGTTAGTCAAAGTCCACATCCCACTTTCTGGCTAAGCAATAAAGAAAGTTAGCATTGCTAATGTGCTCAAGAAAAAGGTTACGTATTTTAGAAGGTACAGTTATTGACTGAAAGAGTTTCTGTCAACTAGAGTCACTTGTGAAAATCAACTTTAAAATCCATGGTTATGTATTGTGTCCTCAGGTAAGAAGTAAGCTTTTATTGCTTGTTTAATTACGTCTGCATAATTGAAACGATGCTGCTCTTCATTGTCCCTTTCCTCCAGTAAGACAGGTTGTCTTTGTCTCTTAATATATTCATTCCCAGAACTTCCAACAACACAATTTATAATTAATAAATATGTTAAAAAGCTGAATACATAATAAATGAGAAAGCAGTACCACATATGCAAGATAAAGCATCTCTGAGTAATTCAGTGTACTCTAAGTCTGTATACAAAGTTTTGTTTAATAAGTAAACTGGACTGTCGGCTCACTGAAATATGTGCTCAAATTAAATAGATGTCTGGAGAAGGTATTAAAAAAAATAGAAGTAAAGAACTCTTTCTCCTAGCATGAGGCAGAACTGTTCAAAGCAAGGCCATTAGAATCCCAGCTACATCCTAACAGTAGCTCTCTCCATTCCTTGTGAATGGAAAAGCCAAAATTAACTCAAATTTAAAACAATGATCAAGAACAGAATACTCTTTACTCAGAATATACTTTATTAAAAGTAGCAGAGAACTTAAGAAATGAAAATTCTAAGGAATTAAGTTCAAAAGAAGCAAAAGTCAAGAACAAGATGCTAAGCTGTTGGAAGTGATACTAAAAAAGAATTGAAAAGGTTGACAAACTGCTTTAAATATCTTAGATATAGGTAGGAGGCATTACAGTTGTCTATGGGTTTAATTTGTTTTATTTACCTTGTCTATGGGATAGTATTGGCTTGATTTGTCATAATTATAGCTTATTTAAAATGAAAAATACAATTAAAGATTTAGGACAGAATTTTACCTGTAAGCAAATGTTCATGTGTACTTCTCCATTCCTTATATTGTGATTATTTTCTTGATTTAACTCATGGAGAAAGTTGAAAACAATGAATGTTTGATAGCCTCTTGGGATAGTTATAACTTGGGATAGTACATTATAAAGATTTTAATATCCAAAATGTGATAGTTTCTTAAAGACAGGTTGTAACAGATAAAACATCAACAAAACAAACAAAAGTCAGAGTGGATACACCAAAATCAGATGAAATAGACCTTAAGCTAACAAATATAATAATATGTTAACTGTGTTTGCAGTGACACCACCTTATGGGTCAAAAAGATCGCTCGATGGGTAAAGTGGTTTATAAGTAAGCATGAAGAACCAGCTTCAAATTCTGACAAGTGTAAAAAGCCAGACATGTAGCATAGCATCTGTAGTTCCAGTATACCTAAGGATATGGGAAATGAAGATAGGAGAATCCCCAAAAGCTCCGAGCCTTTGGAACACACCAGTCTACAACAAAGAGACATTGTCTTAAAATTGTCTTTGACCTCCACATGTGTTGTGTGTTCACAATCACACACAATGGTGCACAAACATACATTCAAACATATTATACATAGACTTTAACACCAATCACATATATATAAACAGATAGATAATAGACAGAAAGACAGACAGACAGACAGACAGACAGACAGACAGACAGACAGACAGACAGACGGATAGAATACCTGTTGTGTATAACATGAAGCGATTGGAGAACATTCTTCTAAGAGAAATAAACTTGCCCAAAATACAAACATCAGTGTTCTCACCCATATGTGAGAACACAACTGAATTGTTTGTTTCAGCAGAAAGAGAACAGACAATATCAGTTTTTAGATGCTCAAGCTCAGGGATGGGAGAGATGATTGCTAAATAATATAAAGCAGCATTTTGACAGAAGAAATAAGACTTAAGCATTTTTTAAGTCTATTGCAATGTTCATAGTGTGATGAATATAGTTAGCAATACTGCATGATTTATTTCTAGATTGCCAAAAGTAAATATCTAAAACTGTCATCACAGGAAAAAAAAGCATTTGAAGTGATGAATATGTTAATTAGATTGATTTAATACTATATGAATTTCATGAACTATAACATTACTTTTTACCATATACATTCTCAATTATAATTCTGCAATTGAAAATAAACATGGTTTGTAAAGGACAGACCATAGCACTGGAAAACATCTTTGCAAATTGCATAGCCAATGAAAGACATGTCTAGACTATATAAAAACTCTTGAAAGTTAGTCAAAAGAGAAGAACTGATACAATGGAAAATGGGCTAAGGATCTAGACACTTCTCCAATTGTTCAGATGTCCAAGGAGCACATCTGCCTTGTCCAAGATGCAGATGTCCAAGAAACAAATGCTTGGGGTCATGTGTCATCAGAGGAACACAAGCTCAAACACTGATGAAGCATCCACTAAGATAGAGACCCAAAACACAGACAAGAGAGCCAGCTGTGGTGGCACATGTTTGTAATTCCAGCACTCCAGAGGCAGAGGCAGGTGGGTCTGTAAGAATCTGAGGACATCATAAAATTGCAAAGCTTCTGTATGGCAAAAGACACTGTCAACAAGACAAAAAGGCCACCAACAGATTGGGAAAGGATTTTTACCAATCCTAAATCTGATAGAGGACTAATATCCAATAT
>NC_034601.1:57812324-57817029 GCF_900095145.1 Mus pahari | reverse complement strand
GGGGGGGGTTATAGGGAACTTTCGGGATAGCATTTGTAATGTAAATAAAGAAAATTTAAAAAGAAAAAAAAAGAATCTGAGGACAGCCTGATCCACAGGATGAGTTCCCAGACAGCCAAGACTGCGTAGAGAGAGCTTGTCTCAAAATACAAAAAAAGTTCAGACAAGAACGTTTGCAAGAACATATAGAAATGTGAGCCTTCATAGTAAATGCAACATACTGCAAATGATTTAAGGCGCCTCTCATGGCTCCTGAACGGTCTAAATGTGGAGCTACCAAATTCATATAAATATTTTCATATACATAGAAACAAAAGCATTTGATTATGCAAAAACTGTACATAAGGTTTACTTATATACATTATATAAATTGCATATTTTATAAATTACTAATTGAAGTAAAAATCTAAAAACATTTCTATGCCCTTCACCTGAAAATTGCTGAGTAATTTAGATAAAACCATAATGGAATAAATAAAATTATATAAGAGAAAGGAACGAAGTACAGATACATGCCTCAAAGTGGATAAAACTTAAGACGTGCTAGATGAAAGGAGCCAGTAGCGAAGTGCTGAAGATGATGTCATCTGATTATATAAGCTGTGTATTATAGGCAAACCTATAGAGATAGGAAATAGATTAACGTCCTGGTACAAGAGAGTAAAGCAGGCAGGATCCAGAGTGACTGTTAATGAATCTGGGATTTCACTGGGGAATGATAAAGATGTGATAAGATTGTTTGTGATGGTGGTTGTGTAACTCCAAGTATACTAGAATCCATTTAACTGTGAATTTTAAATGGATGAATTTTATAGTATATGAATTATGACCCAACATATCTGTTAAACAAAACCAAAAAATCTATACCTGAGATATGAGTTTATTATATCAGTCAAAAAGCAAAGAAATGGGAAATGCATGAAGAAAAACAGCACAATTGGGGATGGGGCTGAGCAACAAGAAAATTTGGGAAATTGTATAAGTACTAAATCAGAAGTAATGCCTGAGGATGAAGTTCGACAGTAGAGGGCTTGCGTAGCACTTGGAAGGATTTTAGTTCAACTACTGGTACTGAAAAAATATATAATACAATAAACAATAAAATGTAATATTCGCAAAACAGTATCATGCACCTACTCACCAGGACTTTAAGTGGTGGCAGGGGCATGGGAGATGACACCACCAGGAAATTGTTTGCCAGGAAAGCAGAAGGACCTGAGTTGGTCCCCAGCCTCCCTGGCATCCGCAGGAAAGCCAGTGTGGCCGCTGCAATCCCAGAACTGAAGAGGCATAGACAGGAGTATCACTATTGTTCTCTGTGAAGATTACAGTAATACCATCCAAATTTTATTACTTAAGTATTGTTCCTGACTCTATGGAAGGCAACCAGTATTTCTGTTTTATATAAAATATGTAACAAAAAGCAAAATTTTCTCATTGTATACAGAAATAGGGAAAAAGTAGATGTAAATATCTGGCCTTAAGAGCACCCATCAAGTTTCTCAGTGATATCAGCTCTAGCAGTCATTTCACTACTAAGAAAACAAAATTCCAGAACAAGGAAAAATAAAACAAGATGTGTAGAAAATTAAAGGTTAATGGGGAAAAAAAAAGGTGAGAAAAAAATCAGAAAATATGCTGTTGAGAGAAATTAATTCTTTGTTCTTCTGTCAGCTTTAAAATGGACACTAAAAGTGCAAACCTGACATACAAGCTGTGTATGTTGTAATGTCATATTATAGCACATAATAGCACATAATTAGGATCCAACATTCTCCAATTTTTCAGAGAGTTCCTCCTTTAACTTTGACAGGTTAATTAAATAGTACGTGCATTTGTCCAGAACATTCCTAATAAAGTGGCAGTCAAGAAATAAAATGACATTAAGCATAAAGGGAGAGATGAGCAGGTATAACATACCCGTATTTCTCGGGCTGTGGGAAATGTATGCAATGAAAGAAAGGAGGTAAATGAATGGTAGACAGACCCTTGGTGCCCTTGAGATGCTTAGCAGCAGAAGGTGCAAGGCATTTTAACAAGCAGATGAAGCATTTGACCAAAAATGTATTACCAGTATTTCTACAAGTAATAAAAGAGGGTGGCTAGGTTCTGTCATATTTCTTGTAGAGAGGGAATAATTTCCCTATCCTTACTCCAGTAGAACTTTCAGGAGCAACTCCAAAATCACAGTATTATACTTTACAAATCTACATAAAAATGAAGACTGGCACCTGCAGTTTCCTTACCCCGAAGGCTTCCAGGAAAGAAACTGAAAAAAAGAAAGAAAAAAAACTTCTCTGTAGTTAGTTCATAACTGAACAGCCCCAGAGTGGATGTGTTTTCTCTCCACAGAATACCCACGTGGTGGAGTAATGTTTCAACCAAGTACATTTGTAGGAAGAAAAAAAAAAAACTGGTCTTCTCTACCCCATTCTGGAGACCAATGGGCACCAAGGAACAGCAGACTTTAACATGAACAGCAGACTTCTTTAACATGTAAAGCAAAAAGTCTCAGTGGGGGATAATGAGAATAAAGGCTATTTCACACAGTGCCAATTAAAGACACCAGAGATGGTAAACAACTTCTAACATGAGATAAGTATCATTTTTGAACACTAGTAGATGATGGATTTTATTGACTTTGCAATTTAAATATATGTATATTTACTTATGCATATATCTCAACAACTATTTCACATCATAATTAGGCAATTACTAATGGTAAATAAAATCATTTCTTAAAGCAGCTCAGAGTCTATAGGAAAAGCAGTGAATGCACTGTCCCCTCCCGACACACAACCAAATTACAGTGATATGATAAATCACAATGTAATGTAATGGATATGATCTGAGTATTATTTAAGAAAAGGTTAAAGTCTAGAAGAGTCTAGCTCCCTAAGCAACATCAAGATCTTTAAAAGTAGTCACTGGTACAAGTGTATGTGCTCATGTACACTTTGTAAAGCAAGAGAGAAATAAATGTAATTAAAAACTATGGAGAAATTGTCTTTAATATGTATACATATACATACACACATACACACACACACACACACACACACACACACACACACACACACATGAATCCCATTTCAATGCATCAAGCATTGATAGAAGGACTCTAGTTGTATCATTGTAGTTCATTCCTGGTAACCTACAGTTGCAGTGAACTCTGTTTTCAATCCGAGGCTGTTACTGGAAATGTACTTTAAGTGGATGGGTAGTTTGAATAGGAATGGCCCCATAGACTCTTGTTTGAATGCTTGGCCATAAGGGGTGGCACTATTAGGAGGTGTGTCCTTGTTGGAAGAAGTGTGTCCCTGTTGAAACTAGCTTTGAGAACGCATATGCTCAAACTATGCTCAGTGTGGAACAGTCTCTTTGCTGCCTGTGGATCTGGGAGAAGAACTCTCAGTTTCCTCTCCAGCACCATGTCTGCCTGCACACCTCCATGTTTGCCTCCATGATGATAGTGAACTAAACCTCTGAAACTGTAAGCCAGGCCCACTTAAATGTTTTCTTACATGAGTTGTCACAGTCATGGTGTCTGTTCACAGCAATAAAACTCTAAGAGAGTGGTTAAAACTTAATGACTGCTACAAGCAGTGAGGGGCTACAACCTGGATAATTTTGCCAAGGTCAGCATTGAGCCATCTCCAACTCCTACGACTACCTGACCCTGACCTCTGAAAGGAGACTGTGTTCAACCAAGTCTTCTTATCAGAAATTCACTCATAGGAAAATCCACAGCAGAGTCTCAGGACCAAGGATCCAGTAGTAGCTACTACATAAGGGTTTTTACACAAGACATAAAGTAAGTTAAGTCTGTTTCAAAAAGATGGAGGAGGATAACAAAAACAAAGAGGATAAGGAGGAAGGGAAAGAGGAGGAGGAGTATGTCTTAGTTAGGGTTTTACTGCTATTAGCAGACACCATGATCAAGACAACTCCTATAAGGACTACATTTAATTGGGGCTGGCTTACAGGTTCAGGGGGCCAGTCCATTATCATGAAGACAGGAGCATGGCAGCATCCAGACAGACATTGTGCAGGGGAAGCTGAGGGTTCAACATCTTC
Organism: Mus pahari; assembly: GCF_900095145.1. Classification (NCBI taxonomy): domain Eukaryota; kingdom Metazoa; phylum Chordata; class Mammalia; order Rodentia; family Muridae; genus Mus; species Mus pahari. Next base: position 57,812,952 of record NC_034601.1, on the reverse strand, counting down.
ATCTGAAGGCTGCTAATGGAAGACTGGCTTCCAGGCAGCTAGGGTGAGGGTCTGATGCCTATACCCACTGTGACAGGCCTACTCCAACAAGGTTACACATCCTAGTAGTGCCATGCCCTGGACCAATCATATACAAAACCATCACATTTCCCTCCCTGGCCCCCAAAGACTTGTTCAAACATATGAGTCTATGTGGGCCATACCTAAACATAGTTGTCTTAGTCAGGGTTTCTATTCCTGCACAAACATCATGACCAAGAAGCAAGTTGGGGAGGAAAGGGTTTATTCAGCTTCCATTTCCATACTGCTGTTGATCACCAAAGGATGCAGGACTGGAAATCAAGCAAGTCAGGAAGCAGGAGCTGATGCAGAGGCCATGGATGGATGTTCCTTACTGGCTTGCCTCCCCTGGCTTGCTCAGTCTGCTCTCTTAAAGAATCCAAGACTACCAGCCCAGAGATGGCACTACCCACAAGGGGCCTCTTCCCCTTGATCACTAGTTGAGAAAATGCCCCACTTCTGGATCTCATAGAGGCATTTCCCCAACTGAAGCTCCTTTCTCTGTGATAACTCCAGCTGTGTCAAGTTGACACAAAACTAGCCAGTACAATTGACCCCTTGTCAACTT
>NC_034601.1:57743554-57810834 GCF_900095145.1 Mus pahari | reverse complement strand
TCAAGTTGACACAAAACTAGCCAGTACAATAGTATAATGCAAAATACATTTAGTCCAACTTCCAAAAGCTCCCATAGTCTATAGCAGTGTCAACAATGGTAAAAGTTTAAGTTCAAGGTCTCTTCTGAGATTTATCCAATCACTTAACTGTAATACCCAAAGTAAGACAGAAAACCAGCTGGGAAAATTCTAAACTCTGCATCTCCATGTCTGATGGCAAAGCAGTCTTCAGATCTCCACCTCCTTTTTCATATTTGTTGATTGCAACAAAGTTCTTTCTCCTGGGCTGGCCCCACTCCCTGTTAGCAGTATTCCTCAGCAGATCTCTCAAGGCTCTGGCATCTCAAACATTGTGTGTCCTCCAAGGCAACTTCAATGTTACAGCTTTTTGTTTCAATGTCTGGAATCCACACATGACCTTCTGGATTCCTCCCAAAGGGCTTGTGTCACTTCTCCAACTCTACCCTCTATAATATTCTAGTCTCTGACTCCACTCCACTGCTGCTGCTATTCTTGATGGTCATCCTGTGGTACTGGCATCACCAATATACTGGGGTCTTCTGCTACAACTAGGCTTCGCCAACAGCCTCTCATAGGCTCTCTTTATGATGCCAAGCCTCAAATCCTTTGCATGACCCCTTCAGTCCTGGGATGTCAATTGAGGCTGCACTTTCACCAATGGCCTTCCACGGGCTCTGATAGTACCAAGCCTCTACTGCTCTTCATGACCCCTGCATGCCCTCAAAACCAGTCCCTCCTGGGTGACTCTTACACATTGCCAAGTACAGCTGCAATAAGAGGTACAACCTTGGCTATCTCTGGAACACAGCTTCTTTGTGCTCTCAGGAAACACTTCCCAGAAGATTTCACCTCAGTCATGCTGCTCTCTTCTTAATTGCTGCCAGTTTCTTAGCTCCAGCTAACCAGCATCAATTGTCCCAGTAGGCTCCTTCTCTATTTGGCTTACTAAAGTCAGAGCCACATGGCCGAAGCTGCTGAGTTCTGCTGCTTGCAGGAGCTAGAATATGGTCCTCTTGTTCTATAACATTATCACTAGTTTTCTATTTCCCAACTCTTTTGCTGCCTAAGCTCCTGGGTCTTGCTCTCTTGGTTGACCTTGAACTCAGAGATATGCATGCCTGTCTCCTGGGATTAAAGGTGTACACCACTTTGACAGGATCTAAACTTAGCTGGGTGTGATCTTGCCCCAAAGTCCTACTCCGTTAATCTGTTATTTTCTAGAACATAGGATTCAGTTCCATTTCACTTCCTGATGCCCTTCAGTACTGCAACCATATATTTTATACTTTTCCTTTCTCAGTTTGCTACACTTGTTTAAATTGCCCTTCATGAGATATAACCAGAGAACAAAGTCTATGACGTGCATTTCTCAGACTTCTTTGTCAATGCAATTAATCTGAGTCTCCTCACCTTAGCTTCAGATAGACTCTTCAGACAAGGGCAAAAAGTTGCCATGTTCTTCACCAAAATACCAGAAAAATGATCTCAAGGCCACATATTGCAATTCTCCATTGAAACCTCTTTGCTAGGTCTGCACAATTCAAATTGCTCTCAACAACAAAGTCTCCCATATTTCAACTAAGATGGTCCCTTGAACCCCATTTAAAACATTCCATCACTTTCCAAATACAAGGTCCCCAAATCCATATTGTTCCAAACAAAAGCATAGTCAGAACTATTACAGCAATACCTCAGTCCCCGGTACCAACTTCTGACTTAGGGTTTTACTTCTGTGAACAGACACCATGACCAAGACAACTCCTATAAGGGCATTTAACTGGGGCTGGCTTACAGGTTCAGAGGGTCAGTCCATTATCAAGGCAGGAACATGGCAGCATCCAGGCAGGCATGGTGCAGGGGTAGCTGAGGGTTCAACATCTTCATCTGAAGGCTGCTAATGGAAGACTGGCTTCCAGGCAGCTAGGGTGAGGGTCTTAAAGCCCACACCCACAGTGACACACTTACTCCAACAAGGTCACACCCCTAGGCCAAGCATATACAAAACCATCACAGAGGAGGAGGGGGAGGAGGAGGAGGAGGAGGGAGAGGGGGAGGAGGAGGGAGAGGGGGAGGAGGAGGGAGAGGAGGAGGAGGAGGGAGAGGAATTAGAATGGATATTTGAGCAAGTTTCATTAAACATGTTCAAGAATTTCACTTAATTAAGCAATAGCAATACATCAACAGCTTTATGAAGTTGTTAATTTGCCTCATTTCACATTCATGAGCAGCATCTATATGAAAATATAATAAATATTATTTTGTAAAATAACCACAGGTTATTTTCAATCAAGGACATATATTAGTCTCTTAAATACTAAAGATTCTAAACAAATTTGTGCCATTCAGAATCTCATTTTAAACCTGTTTTCATTCTAGTAAACTTCCATGACTAAACACTCAGTGCTCTCAAGCCTATTTAACTACATATGTTACTATGAGCTGGCGGTGAGTCAGCACCCAGTGTCTCATTTACCTTGACTGGTAAAATCAATTTTGTGTTCATTGGCCTGATCTGACATCAGGGTAGAAACAGAAGCTTACTAGGAGGTCGAGAAGGATAAAGAATCTGTTCATGGTAAGTACACATTTTTTATTACTTATTATTTTTATCTCTCATCATACTCTAATTGACCAAGTACCTGCTGGTGCAGACAGATGCATTAGATCCAGATAGATCCAGAGAGCCCTACATTTGCTTGCCCTGGACAGAAACACTTTCAGTTTCAAAGTTGCTTTTTATGATGATACTAATAAAAAAAATGGTGGCCTCAAAGATACCTCATTAGATGTTAAAACTTTCTGATGCCACAATGGGGGAGAGGAAGAGGAGGAGGAGGAGGAAGAGGAGGAAGAGGAGGAGGAGAGGAGGGTAGAAGGATAAGGAGAAAGAGAAAGAGGAAGGGGGAGAAGAAAGGACAGCAAATGCTGGTGTACATGTGGGGCAAGGAGAACACTTATTCTCTGCCAGTGGAAGTGGAAATTAGTTCAGCCATTACAGACATCATTGTGAAGGTTTCTCAAAAAATACTAAAACTGGATCTGCCATATGATCCAGCTTTATGACTCTTGAATATATCTAAATGATTCCATACTCTACTTGAGATTCCTGCTCACCTATGCCCATTGCTGCACTCAATAGCCAGGGAAAGGAAACAGCCTAGCCAACCCCACTTTATGGGTCAAAAAGATAGCTCAATGAGTAAAGTGGTTTATAAGTAAGCCTGGAGTGCCAGTATGGGGAGGGATAAATAACACTAAAGATAGTGCAATCATATGGAAACCTGTAAAAAAGCCTCCCTAAAATACAGACACACACACACACACACACACACACACACACACACACACACACACACTTACATGAAGAGTTAAAACAGATTTACACTATAACAGGGCAACAAGGCCCCTATTAGACATCAGATGCCAACTAGTAGAAATCCCAGTGCCAGGAACAGATGACTTCCTTTGGAGTCATTACCCCAGTGAGACTCCATAGGCTCCTAAGCATGGCTATTGCTGTTGCCCTTGGTTATACCCTCTCTCCAAACCTGACCTGTGCTGAGGATACCCCATGCCTGAGCCACCATGGGGAAACCAAGTTGGTGTTCTCCTGGAAGCTCCATCCACACTGGCTCCTTTTCAGAGTGCCACAAGGTGGAAGCTGTGCACACCCCCAGAGGAGAAATGGAATTGTCAGTCATACTCAGCTGTAAACCTGGAAAGCTACAGTAGTGATGGGCCTGGAAATGCATGCCGACTGATGCTATAGTGACAGAAACATGGGAATAAACAGCCATCTTCTAACTGAATTTTAGTGCCATACCACAAAATGAAACCTACATCCAGCACCGTTATCAGGCCAAGGAATACAGCTATACAAGCCACGGGCCCTAAAGGAGAAACTACTGCTATTATTTTGCGAAATGTATATGGTATTAAGCTAATTCCTCAGGACTTATTGTTAAACCTATAAATCAATGTATTGCTCAACCCTCACCTGAGAGGCTTCTGTTTGCAGTCGATGATAATTAATACAGAGATTCATTCCTAGACAGTGTGCAGAAAATAAGAAAATGCAGAATGCTCAATACTAAAGGGAACATATGTTCTACCCCTCTTCTGCCCATCGCTCAAAGATCATTGCAGAAGAGAAGGTGGAAAAGGTTTAAAAGCGAGGGGTGGTAGATGCCTGTAAGGACAGAATATCCTCTGGATAAAGCAACACACCTTCACACGTGAACTCACAGTGGCTTTGACAGTATGAACAAAATCGGTGCAAGCCCAGGCCAGACCAAATCCCAACATGAAGATGGGACTTGCGCATGGAATCCCACCTCTAGCCATGATGTTATTTGTAATCCTTAGCTACTAGGAGGTACAGCAGCCGATCTAAGAATGTAGTCGCTGGCAAATCAGCTGTTCCCCAGTGGAAGATCACACATCCAGGAATATTTGGGCATCATAAACTAGTCTTAATGAGGAAGACTGACACAAAGTTTGGGTGAGTAGGGAGACCAGAGCGCACTAGGGAAGAGTGAAATAACTATGATCAAAATACATGTATGAAATTCTCCAAGAACTAATAACATGTAAAGAATAAAAAATGATTATAGAAGGAAGTTGAGACAGATCTGTGACAACAGGTAGGAAACTGGGCTGATGCCTCTGTTGGTTTTGTTCACTACCGGTCTGCTTAGAATCAGAGGTGAGCTCCCATGGCTTAATTGACCGCAGTGGGATATGAGAGCATCCTCTCCATCCATCCCTCCATTGCATCACATTGTTCATGTCTAGTAGAGGCATGAATTTATCTGCCGTGGATATTGTAAGGATTTATACTGAGAGCCAATCCAGCTCATGAACCTGAAGTTTTGATAAGTTGTTTGCACATAATACTCTGAGGAGCAGCCTCGGGATTTTTTTTATCTCTGAGAACATCTTACTATAAGGTTTATGTCCAATCTAATCTTCCCTATATTATAGAATTGTTTATTTAGCTGTGTTCAGAAGTCTCACGGGTCTGTGCTTTACTTCGTCATGGTTTAAATAGGTGTGACTCACAGATTCATGTGTATGAATGCTTGGCCCATGGGGAGTGCCCCTATTGGGAAGTGTGGCCTCGTTGGAGGAAGTACGTCACCATGGGGGTGGGTTTTGAGGTCTCCTCCTCTTATGCTCTGGTTCCACACAATATGGAAGAAAGCCTCCTTCTGGCTGCCTGAGGAGGACAGAGTCGTCCTAATTGCCTTCAGATCGAGATGTAGAACTCTTGGCTCCTCCAGCATAATGTGTGTCTGCAGTCTGCTATTCTTCTTGCCATGATGATAATGAACTGAACCTCTGAAACTGTAAGCCAGCTCCAATTAAATGTTTTCCTTTATAAGAGTCCTGTTGATCGTGGTGTCTCTTCACAGCAGTAAAACCCTAATTAAGACAGCTTTCTTCTACAAAGAAGAAGAAGAAGAAGAAGAAGAAGAAGAAGAAGAAGAAGAAGAAGAAGAAGAAGAAGAAGAAGAAGAAGAAGAAGAAGAAGAAGAAGAAGAAGAAGAAGAAGAAGGAGAAGAAGAAGAAAGTAACCACCCAATGGATTTAATGGCATAAAACCATCATATAAACTGTTTTTGTCATAAAGCTGGGGAAGAGTTTTTTATTGATTGCTTTTATGTTCATGATAAGTTTTCATTTCACTCTGCTTTTCCCAAAACCAAAAATGGCATTTAAAATAAACGTCCAGAAATCGATCTTGTGATATTGTGGAATTAGTTCATTTATTTTAACGTAGGAGAGACAGAAGTCAGGTGAATTTTTCTGCACTTAGGCAAATACAACTCAGGAAAATATTACCCATTTCTGAAAAGGTTCCATCACTCATGCCTGTGCTGTCTGTGCTAATTGTGCAGGATTTTACAATTATCTCGCCGTTGCAGTCAGCTTAATTGAAAGGAATGACAGGGCTTAAACTTAGCTTTAAATTGAGATCAATATTACTGAAATAGTGCATTTGACCTTGGTTAAAATCTCCCTCTGGCAAAGATCAAAAAGTAGAGTGTTGCTCAAAAGGGTATATGACCCTTGCTACGCGTGTTCAAGATTAAAAATAAATTACTAGTGAAGATTTCTGTAGGAGTTTGATACAACGCCTTACTGTGTTGCTTAGGTTTGCTTCAAACTTATCTACCACTTACCATCAACTCCTGACTGCTAGGCTTATGGACATGAATCTGCATACCCTGCACGTTGTACTTATGGGAATTTGGTTCTCGTTTTGTTCTAGAGGTAGATACAGAATCTAGGTCCTTGCATTATGCCACTAAGATACCTTGTTGGTCTTTGATTTCTTACATAAACCTTAAAAAAGAAAAAAGAAAAGAAAAAAAAAACTTGCTTCCAGAGGTGGTGGCAGGGAGGTCATCATGTTACATGAAACAAAGAAGACTCAGAAAGACAGACGTCACATATTTGCTCTGTGAATTAGACAGATGGAACGCTGCAACGTAGAAAGGACATGACTTGGAAAAGAAAAGGGCTTTGTGAGAGGGCAGGATGGACAAGGTAGAGGGTAATGGTGAACATGCACACAATCAGATTTTATAGGCATGTATGAAACATATAATAAAATGCATTATTTTATACACTAATAGAAGCATCTATTTAAAAGAAAGAAAGAAAAGAACTTGTAAAAAGAACCTGTTTGCAGTCCTTTAACCAGTCTTGAACTTCAAACCTGATTCTGATGAGATTCTCACGGAGACCCAGGCCTCTCCAGTGTTATTCAGTATCTATTGAAGCAATCTAAGGTACTCCTTCTACATCATCTTCCATTCACCCGGAGAAGACTTGCTGAGGGCTAGGATGCTATCCTCACTGCTAGCTAAGTATCTGTGCATTGAATAACAATGGAATCCCTCTAGGGCACAAGGTCCTACTGCAGTGTGCAAGGTGCTTTTTCATCACAGAACCCAAGCAAATTCATTTCTTGCAGTAGCAGCAGCCGAGAGGCTGAAAACTTAGATGCCTTTTTGCATTACAGGTGTGGTCTTTCCTAGAGCTTCACTTAACGCAGTCTGTTCCAGTAGGCTTGTTATCGAATTGCTGTTTCCAATTGCACGAGTCCACATCTGTCATCTGAAAATATGCACAAACTTGAGGTCTGCAGTTTTCCACATTTCAAGCTGGTTCCTATTACCTTCTTAAACTGAAGAAGAAAACCTGTTTGACTTGTACATTTTCAGAATATCTTTGTATCTCGTGAGGTCAATGTCACTACAGGAACAGTAGCAGGTCGAGATATTCTCAGTCTGCTTGTTGAGGTGGTATAACCTTGGACTTTATAGCTGTCACTGAGAAGATTTGCTGTAAAATATGCTGGAGGTAAAACCAAGATGGCCAATACAATAGCAAGGGAAATGACTTCGTTCTACACTGAGTGTCATAAATCTCAACTTCCACCATATTTCCTAAATAAGTAGGCATATATTTATATTGACACATATTTATAAGGGATGAAGATAGAGCTATGCAATTTGAAACACAGGGAAGTGAGTGTTAGGAAATATGGAAAGAAATAAAAGTGGGAAGTAAATGCTAACATTGATCTGAAATTGCCACAATTCAGCTAACATTTACTGAGTACAGAGTGCCAGACCTTATGCCTATAGACAGCATCTCATTTAAATATATGATGCCAGGGAACAAAGTTGGCGTCACCAACAGAAGGAACATGGGCTGGAAAACACAGGCTTGGTTTATAAGGCAGATTTCTAAAAATTCACTTTGGATCATAGGAAGCACGGGCATGCGAAAGAGCAGAAAGTGTAACTCTGTGATAGAGTTTTCCCAGAAAGATAAATCTAGTCAGTCCTAGGGTACAACTCTATCATGGTTGGATCCACCATTGGACAGTGGGTATAGCTCTGCCCAAAAAAGTCTGTCCATTACTTGCTCCCAGTGGGGACCTGCCTAAATTTTGCAAAATGTCTACCTTCCAGGAAACAGGCACATTCCAAGGTCAAGAGAGATTTTGGCAGTTCCTGGCAGGGTGACGAAACTCCTGCAAAGAGCTATGAAATACAAGTCTGGAAAGAAAGAAAGAAGAAGGGGCCGGAGGAGAGACAAACAACAACAAAAACAGCAAAGGTCAAATACCCTTTCAAGGTCACATCCTGGGAAAGCAGTGGAGTTTTATGCCAAGATGTCTCTGGCATGAACCACCTGCATTACTTTAAAAAGAAACTAAATCAACCTTGATTCAGTACCTTAACCCCCACCCCCTCCCCCCACCTCTCGCTTCCTTTGCCCTCAACTCCAATTTTTTTCAAGAAATGCCTACTTTGTGAAATTGTGAGTAAACAGATCTCCGGGGCCACCTACTAAGGCACTCTCCAAAACTGTTGCCTTAAATGCCTATGGACCCCGTCATCTGACCCTCGCTTTATTTCCACCCATCCTTAGAGGTTTTAAAACGCAAGTGAAGGAAGGAGTCCGTCCAAGGATGAAAAGTTAAGGGAAACAAGATCGTTTTCTTTAAGCTGTTTGCAGAGAGGTGCTTCGCGTCATTTCCAGATTCCCCGAACAGATAATCTCCAAGGTATCAGTGGAGTTAAACGGACGGGACTTTTTCCCTCCCCCTCCCTTCTCCAAGCATCAGTCTAAGGGGAGGGAGGGGACGAAAGAAGAGACTGGGAGGAGGAGGAAAAGTGGAAGAAGCTAGAAGAGCGGGGTGCTGAGGTGATCCCCGGGGCGTCGGCCCTCGAGTGGACTGGCGTCTGGAACCCGCCCTAGAGCTGCGCCCCAAGCTGCAGCGCGCATTCAGCTCGCCACCCAAGAGCAGCCGGGACGCGCTGTTGTCGCCAGAGAACGACCGCGGCGGGCTAGTGACCAGAGCCCCTTAGCTTCGCTGTGGTGAGTACGCGGAGCTGCCCCGGGCGCCGGAAAGCGCGCGGCGGGCGGCGGGCGGCGGGCGGCGGGAGGCGCGGGATGGTCGGGCCCGGAGGCGGAGGTGGAGGGGTTGGGGGTGACAATTCCTTCCCCCTGCTACTTTGATGAAACCGCAAAAACTGAAGCTCGCCGTCTCTGCTTTCCTAGGGCTAACTTTGAGGGAAAGGCAGAATCCTGGGTGGAGCAGGTGGTCTTCAGTGCATGGAGGGACCTGGTTCCAGACTCTGGGGAGAGGTGTGGGTTCCAGACCGTGACGCCAACATCCTAGTTAAGGTGCAATCCAGTGAGCTTGCCAAGGGCAGAAGCTAGGATATGCAGAAACCCAACTAGAGGTCAGGAGTGTCATCGAATCCATCACTTGGTCATATCTGGAGATGGATCAAACAGAAAATGATAAGATCTGTGTAGGAGTTTGGGAAGGTGTAGACGGAAAAAGCGTTGGTAGTTTTCCAACTTTACTTCCCTTCCTGTGGGTCGGGATTGATGAGGTAAAGCTCCAAGCAGACCCTCACCTAGCTCCACAAAGTCCCTAGCTGCTGCAGGGGCTTGCCTAGGAAAGATTTGTTGGTCTCTTCTTGTTTACAGGGACCAATAGGCAAAAAAAAAAAAAAAAGAAGGGATGGCAGAATGAGGGGCCATCCTCTTGTTCCCGGTGCTTGTACCCAAAAGGGGCTGAAAGACCCCTAGCTGCATGCCAAGAGTGGGGAATGAAAGGAAGGAGAGAAGCAAGCATATGTCCAGTGGTTGGCAGTTGGGCTGCCTTTGGTGTAGAATTTGGTTTGGCCACTGGGTAGGAACATGACTGAAATGTCTTGGCATGCATTTGAAGAAAACACTGAGGTAAAGACTTGTTTTCTCCTATAGCTAAGTGGTTCCTGAGGACCTCAGTAATTAATGCAGGATGAGGATGAGATGAAGGGTGGTAATTGAAGAAGGAATAAACAGGTAGCCCAGCCCTAAAGTTTTTCTGGAGGACCTAGTCATTGTCATTCACCTGCATTTTAAAGGTGCTAGTGCCAAGACCCCCCCCCAAAAAAAATGTTTGCAAATGAATTATGTTTCTATCCCGTTTACATATACATCTGTGAGCCTAGACTTGGTGACCAACAGTATGGTGATATTCACATTTGATTTGCCCTAAATGTCTGTTTATGGGGAGACAGACGGAAGGGATTTGGCTGTCTTCCACCGAGGGAACGACAATCCCACACAGCTGAGGGAGATTGAGGAAGCAGCCCTTCTCTTTGGCTTTCAATGACCCTCTTCTCCCCAGTCTGTAAATTTAAGAGCATGTGCTAATGTTGCTACTCCCAGCTTTCTCATAAGATGAAGTAGTCCTTGCCTTTGCCCGACTTACTCAAACCTACTTGCTCAAGGTCAGTTCCATAAGGAAAACTGTTACTCACTGAGCTTGCTCAAAGGTGGTCTTCTCATCTTTGTGTAGGGTGTTCTTCAAAGAACTAAGATGTTTCTGACAAATGCTCTCCATACCTGCCTGGTATTAGTCACGAGTTTCCAGAGGTACCATATAACTTAGTTTCTCATTTTTATCAAAGAAATTTTAGTAAAATTTCCCATTTACTCCTTAGTTAATATGTCATATGTTCAAGCTTCATCCACTTAGGCTTATTGCAGAGCTAATGACTGTGTGTGCCACAGAAGCTGTTCCACTCTGACAGACCACCGAGGACTTTGTTTATTAGGGTGAAGATGTAAGGAACAATGCAGGGGTTTGCCCCTTGCTTCCTCAGGGGGCCTTCATGCAGAGCACTGAATAGGCTCTTTTTATTCTTTATGATAAAAACACTCAACTGCTTTTTAAGGAATTCTTATAAATGCTACCGCAGAACTGATCCCAGCAGCTCATCTCTGTAAGGAAATGCCTTGTTTTCACAAGAAGTTTGGCACATGTAGGGTTTTTTTTCCCCCATAGGCTTTTCAACATTAAAACATCTTCATGGAAAGTTCAGATGCTAGAAGTTCTCTTCTAGTGAAAGTGGTCTCTTCTGAAATGGTTAGCTGTCACTGAAACAATTTCAAGGATGTTTGAAGGGCACTCTCTGGGATATTACTACAAAACAAACAGCATAAAACATAGCAGACACATTTTTTTTGCATTTATTTTATGTGCATGGATCTCTGTTCGCAGTGGGCTTGTGGTACTCACAGAGGACAGAGAGGATCCGATTCTCTGGGGCTGGATTGACAGATGGTGGGAGCTGCCACCTAGGTGTTAGAAATTGAACCTTAAGTCCTCTGGAAGAGCAACTAGTGCTCATAACTGCTGAGCTATCCCTCAAGTCCCTGAACATAACATTTTTAAATCGACGGCAGGATTCTCTTCTTTACTGTCAATTTCATAAGAGGGAGTGATGCTTTTTGAGCAGAAAAAAAAAAAAAGTGACACAATGATTGCTACCAGGTCATGTGATTCCCCTATGAAGGTATCTGTAGTCATCCAACACAGACCCACATAGAACCTTGGTCCCTGTGCTAAAATAGAAATGATCCAGCCACTGGAAACTATAACAAGAAATGTTTCAGAGCCAAAGGAGGCACATAAGATGGCCAAAATGACTTCAATGAGTACGCCTGAGTATTTGAGAGCTGAGACTGTTTGGATCCGACAACCTCCCAGTTCCCTCAGGGTCTTCTCTCAGTGTGATTTGTGGCCTTTTAACCCACAGTATGGGATTTCCATTTGTTCCTGTGTATGTGGGAAGCAATAAAGGGTGTTTTTTTTTAATTTCATATATGAGTACCATGTTTACAATATCTCCACCCCTCCCGCTCCCCCTTCCACTTATAGCACTTACAGCAATGTTCATATGAGTCATTTCAGTCAAAATTATAATGATGATGATTAAATATTGATTCATAACATTGAACAAAAGTTGTAAACCTACCGGTTCTAGTTCCAGGAATTTTTCTTTGTCACAAAGTTATATTTGTGTAAATTATTTTCAAAGTTGAGCAAACAATTGCAAAATCATAAATGCCTCTAAGTTTTAAAAAATGCTTAATAGATTATTAATATCTATTCAGTGAAAAACTATCCAGTGTTAAAATTATTAAGGCAACTTTCTATGGACTAAAAAAGATAAAAAAGATTTTCCAAAAATATTCAACATGAAGAAAAACAATCAGACTTTGTGCATTATGACTAACACAGAAAAATAAGGTTATACCTGAAACCTTGCCAACAAATCAGGAGCCAGCAATGGTTTGGGTCCCTGTAGGGAGGACAGGGTGTTGGTGGGAGAACATAATGGAAGCTGAGGGTCAGGCTGGCTTTTGTTTTGTTTGCTTTGTTTTGGGTTTTTTATTTTTCCTGTATCACAGATATTCTATAAAGGTCCATTTATTCGATATTTTTTTTAAAAAATTCCCTCCCTCTATTTCAATAACCCATGAATGTTTCCAGAGTGTTTTCCAGTCCACGCGCATTTGAACAGTTTTTATCACACTTAATTTTAGTCTTATTCCGTTTTTCTATCCACTTGTTCATTTATTTATTTATTTATTTATTTACATCCCAAATGCTGCCTCCCTCCAGGTCTGCCCCCTCCCAAAGTCCCTCCACACCTTCACCTTCACCTTCACCATCCCCCATCCCCTTCACCTCTGAGAGGGTAGGACCACTCCACCATGGTAGCCTATCTTAATTGTCCTCTGAGAGGCTCTACCTAGCAACTGACTGAAACAGATGCAGATACAGCATTAAATGGAGGTCAGGGACCCTTATAGAAGACTTGGAAGCGGTACTAAGGCCCTGAAGGAGACAGCAACCCCATAAAATAGACCAACCTTGTCAACTAATCAGGACTCCTGGGAGCTCCCAGAGACTAAGCCACCAACCCAAGAGCATATAAGGGCTGGACAGAGCCCCCCCATCCCAACCCCAACCCTGGCACACAGACTTCCGTGTCTGGCCTCAGTGGGAGAGTATGCACCTCATCCTCCAGGATCCTCGGAGACCTTTATCTGGTTCAGTTTTGTTTTCTTTTCAGTTCTGGTGCGTGAACACAGGAACTTGTACTTGCTAAGCAACCGTTCTGCCCCTGAGCAACACTTAATGCCTTTGAATTACAGGCACAGGGTTACCTATTCAAAACCCTAAATAAAATTTTATGCATAATTCTGAAACATGTCATTTAAAATAATAAGAGGAAAGAAAAGATGTGGTGGTGAAAAAATGAATACTATATATAGCGCAAGTCTTTGAGGAGTTTTCAAAGGGTAGATTAAAGATAGCTGGGGGGTGGGGGGGGAGCCATGGAGGTTTGGTTTAAAAATGGGAGTGGTTATTGCCTAAATTAAACTACAACAGAAGGAACAACCAACTTTAAAGAAAATAATAATGAAGAAGACAACAGCCAAGCAGATTCCTTTAGCAGGCTGTAGGGGTGATATTCCAGACATGTGTAAGAAGAGCTAGGATGGCTAGCTAGGCACATTGAGAAAGGCACTTCCTAGAAACCTTCAGACATAGACCTGTGCTTTGGCCAGCATGCTAAACAGCTGCCTGGGTCATTTGTATAAATTACTGTGATGAGGACTCCACAAAGTCTCCACTCCCTAAGCCATTCCTCCATAAGGAACAACCTCTCATCAAGGCTTTTCTTACCCTTGCTTGGCACTCCCCGGTGCCGCCAGCAGCTTGTGGGCTCATTAGAGATTTAGTTGGTTTATAAAGTAGCTCCTTTTCTCCTGTCTCCTTCACCCTCAGCAGGATTCTACTGTTCTGACTGAGGGAACCTAGCAGCCTCAGGCAGGCATCTCTCTCACCACTTCCAGCCCCTGTCAGTTCATGTGCTAAGCTGTTTTCTTTCCTCTAAGGCTACCAACCCCCCCCCCCCTCTGCTCCAAGTCCCACTATAATCTTGGCGGAGACTTCAACCCCCTCCAAACTTTAGTCTCTTCTTTACTAGTGATCCCATTGTGTACGTGTATTAGTGGGATCTCTCCCATGCTTACAGGGCTCAGACAAGCAGAGACGCTTCGCGTGATGCTAAGCTCTTCAGCTACAATCCTAGCCAGTCTTCTCTTTGTCAACCAGCTTTGAACACAATAAACTAATTCACACTGTGCCACTATCTTGTTATTAATTTCTTTCCCCCCACTGTCTGGCTTAGACACTCACCACCCCCATGAAACCTTGTCTCCTTGGACTACTTAATGAAGTTTAAGAAAGCGAACCATCGGAGCTTCTCCCACAGGCTCTGAGATCCAATCTCTTCCTTTCAAGCAGAAACGGCACCATTCTGCTCCACCTCCTACACTGCTTCACCACGCCTCAGTGGCTGTGGTCTGTCACTGTCTTCTCCACTTGGTTCTTCTTCTCTTTTGGTCAGTGATCCTTAAGAATCAAAAAGGCAAACTTTCAAGAGAATCAGAAGACACAAACAACTATTGTTTTTCTTTCCAGAGGATAAAGATATTTGCAGGAAATTTCAAATGATGAAAAGATGTTCTAAACCTGTCCTATGGAGTAAGAAGGAGCTCTCTCTGAGACAGTTTCATTAAAGAACTGTACCAGTTGCGATGACTTCCAGCACTCCAAATAAAATGGAGAATGCCAATTATTGTGAATGTGAGGATGAGTCCTGGTTGAACTTCAACTCACAGTAATCCCCCTGACTCAGCCTTGCAAATGTTGGGCTTACAGACACACATCACCATGCTTGTTGTTGTTGTTGTTGTTGTTGTTGCTGCTGCTGCTGCTGCTGCTGCTGTTGTTGTTGAAGACAGGGTTTCTCTGTGTAACATTCCTGGCTGTCCTGGATCTTGCTCTGTAGACCAGGTCGGTCTCAAACTCAGAGATTCTTTTGTTCCTGCCTCTCAAATGCTGGGATTAAAAGTGTGTACTACCACCACCCCTCTCTCTATGGCTTCTTTTAATTGTATATTCCTACTTTTTATTATTAATTAACTTTATTTATTTACATTCCAGCCCTAACCCCCCCAACAGTTCCTCACCCCATCCCCCATCTCCCATCCCCCTTGCTTCTGAGAGGGTGCTCCCTCCTCTGTCCTCCTTTCCTGGGGTCTCCAGTCTCTCAAGGCTTAGGCACATCTTCTCCCACAGAGGCCAGACCAGGCAGTCCTCTGCTAATAGTCCTTAGTAATAGTATCAGGCCTTGATGCCTCCCCATGAGATGGATCCCAAGTTGGGCCAGTCATTGGACAACCTTTCCTTCAGTCTCTTCTCCATTTTTGTCCCTACAGTTCTTTTAGACTGGAACAATTCTGGGTCAGAAGTTTTGATTGTGAGTTGGTAACCCCATCCCTCCACTTGGGCTAGAGGTGGACTCTTCAGAGTTCCACCACGCACTCCTAGAAGCTGCGTATTTCCATTCATTCTCTTGGTCTTCTGGGCCTCTTTCCAGCCTCTATACCTGATCCTGCCCCTCCTGCTCCTCCCCCTCCACTCTCAAACCCAGGTCTCTCTCTTCCTTCCTCTACCTCCTATAATTATTTTGTTCATCCTTCTAAGTGGGATTGAAGCACTCTCATTTGAGCCTTCCTGTTTGTTATACTTCTTACAGTCTGTGCGTTGTATCCTTGGTATTCTGTACCTTTTGGCTAATATCCACTTATCAGTGAATACATACCATACATGTCTTTTGGGGTCTGGGTTACCTCACTCAGGATATTTTCTACTTCCATCCATTTGTCTGCAAAATTCATAATGTCCTTGTTCTTAATAACTGACTAGCTTTCCATTGTGTAAATGAACCATATTTTCTGTATCCATTCTTCGGTTGAGAAACATCTATGTTGTTTCCAGCTTCTGGCTATCACAAATAAGGCTGCTGTGAACATCACATTGTGCAACACATGTCCTTGTGGTATGCTAGAGCATCTTTTGGGTATATGCCCAGGAGTGGTACAGCTGGGTCTTCAGGTAGAACTATTTCAATTTTCTGAGGAACCACAAAATTGTTTTCCAAAGTTGTATTTACCAGCTTGCAATCCCACCAGCAATGTAGGAATGTTCCTGTTTCTCCACATCCTCGCCAGCATCTGCTGTCACCTGAGTTTTTCATCTCAGTTGTTCTGACTGGTGTGAGGTGGATCGATTTGCATTTCTCTGATCACTAGGGATGGTGAACATTTCTTTAATTGTCTCTTGGTCAATCTTGAGGTTCCTCTGCTGAGAACTCTCTGTTTAGCTCTGTACCCCAGTTTTAATTGGGTTATTTGATTTTTTTGGAGGTTAACTTCTTGAATTCTCTATATATTTTGGATATTAGCTCTCTATAGGATGTAGGGTTAGAAAAGTTTTTTTTTTTCTTTCCCAATCTGTAGGTTGCTGATTTGTTCTGTTGACTATATCCTTTGCCTTACAGAAGCTTTTCTGTTTAATGAGGTCCCATTTATCAGTTGTTGATCTTAGAACCTGAGCCATTTGTGTTCTATTCAGGAAATTCCCCCTGTAGCAATGCGGCTCTTCCCACTTTCTCTTCTATTAGAGGCAGTGTATCTGGTTTTATGTTGAGATTCTTGATCCACTTGGACTTGAGTTTTGTGCAAGGTGATAAATTTGGATCTATTTTCATTCTTCTACATTCAGATGGCCGTTTAGACCAGCATCATTTATTGAGGATGCTTTCTTTTTTTCTACTGGATAGTTTTAGCTCCTTTGTAAAAGATCAAGTGACCATAGATATATGGGTTCATTTCTGTGTCTTCAATACTGTTCCATTGATCTACCTGCCTGTGTCTGCACCAATACCATGTGGTTTTTATCACTGTTGCTCTGTAGCACAGCTTGAGGTCAGGGATGGTGATTCCCTCATAATAATCTTATATTTCTGATGAAGATCTCTCCGGTGCTGATAGAAACTGCTTTATAGGTTTTAATATCTGAGTCTTTGGTTGGTTCTTCTTAATTCCTCCTTCAACTTAGTAATCTTTTGATATATAAATAAAAAATAAAATTCCTACCATTGTTATTAATGGAAAACTGATACTACTGAGAACAAAGCATAAGAAAGAAAGACGTTTTACTTCTGTTGGTTTTATTCATATATTTAGTATCAGCTAAAAGCCTTGAAATTAAACCTGACTCCTTTTTTCTTTTACCTTAAAAAGGAAAATTAGCAGAAGATAAAAAAAATGTTTCACCGAACTGGAAATGTAGTACAATAATCAAGAAAATTCGCAAGAGAGGAAGTTCCCAGGTTTCTAACAGTGTCAGTACTGGGAGACGTATTTATACTGAGTAGCATCAATGATTCATGTCTTACATTTGAGTAAAATGTCCTGTCTTCTGTCTGTCTACCACAAACCCCATTAAGTTAAAACCACTGCAAATCAAAATATGGACAGACTGATGACCTCCTAACCCAGCCTATATGTTGATAATTATACTCCTCTTACTTGTTCAAGCATTTAAGCCACTTGTATCTCATCAAAGAGATTCCCAGATTCCCTCCTCCAATTCTCCCTAAATTCAAGTCAGCCAGTCTACTTCTATACCCTCTGAATCTCCTGTACTCCCCTAAGTACCCCTTCCTGAAGTTCACTCAAGGTGCCAAGATGCTCTTACCACCCTTCCCAGTCACCTCCCTGAATTGTGCCTAGTCCCCTTGTGTCATTTTTCCACATTTCCACCAAATTAATTTTAGGATTAAATTTGATCCATGCAGTATGTATCTGTACTACTTTGCCTGCCCATCAAGTATATCTCAAAAACAGCATTCCTCTGCCCTGCAGGGCTCCCTCTATTTCTCATTCAGCTCCATTGCCCATCATGCCAAATGTAGTCATTTGCCAGAACTAAGTCGTCTTGTTTCCTTCCCTGAACACTTTCTTCACTAGCCTTATGTCGGTGACTCTCTTCTGAGCTTCTATGTTGTGCTGCTCATATCTGATTTACCTACTTGTCTCCTCTCCAGCTAGGCCAGTGAGTTCGTTCCTTCCTGTAAGGAAGGCCTGAGCCTTTTGATCTTAGTGTCAGATAAGATGAGCCACTGAGCTTTGCATAAAGAGTGTCAAAGAAAGCCTCCTCAGGGACCTATCAACAAACTATGTCACCAAATGTGTCACAGTCACCCTAGGGTGGGAGTGAGTTTCTGGAAACCTTCTCACATTTTCTCTTTCTCTGTCTCTATGACATTTCAGCTCTCTCAAACTCTTTCATAAAATTAAGAGAAAAAAAAACAAAAAACAAAAAACTGAAGCTTTGTCACACAGTCTTCTGTGCCTAACATTTCCAAGCCAGATGGCCAGTTCTTTTATATAACAAAACCTTAAGGGAAGAAAATTTCACAAACTCTCAATAACCCATTTTACTGTTTGGGAGCCTTTATTTCATATATATATATATATATATATATATATATATATATATATATATAATATTTATTTTATTTCATATATATGAAATATATTTATTTTTATTTCATATATATGAAGCTGAGATTGCTATAATTATTCTAATCTTTTTTAATTTTTAATATAAGGCTACCTTTTTAACAACAATATTTCATCTGTTTGGAAATAATGTTCAACAATATTAAATAAAATATTTCTATTAAATAAGGAGTTATTAGTACATATCTTTTTCAAATATCTAACTTTCTATGTCATCAAGAAATCTCTGCTTAAGAGTGTTTGTTTATTGCTTTTTTTTTTTTTTTTTAGTTTTTATTGGATCTTTGTGAGTTTCACATCCTCTCCCAATTCTATTCATCCCACCTCTCCTTGTACTATTCTCCACCCTTGCCACCTCCCCCTAACAAAGAAAAAAACTCATGTAGAAGCTGCAGTGTGTCACAGAGTGTCCCACAGTGTACCCTTCTGTCCATACTTTTCTGCTTGCAAATATTCATTGCAATGACCTGATGGTCTGGTCCGAGGCCTCTGGCTTCTGCTATTGTATCAATACTGGAACCTCAGTGGGACTCCTCTCAAATAGCCTGTTGTTGCCCTGTGTCATGGATCTGTAGGACCGGCCCCTTCATGCCCTGTAGCAGTTCGTCAATAGGTTCAATGTTGGAGTATGCCAATTTAAAAGCCAGGACCTGGGCCTGAGTGGTTTCTGAGCTGGCCAACCTGCTAGCTCTCTCACCCTCACATCCTCAGGACCAGCTCATCACCAACGGCTGCAACCAGGGCCAGCTCTACCCTGCTGCCCAGGCAAGGTGCACGGCCGTCTTCCGTATGTTGCAGCCACTGAGGGGCAGAGACAGTTCTCCCACTCTCACGAGCCCAGGGCCAGCGCTCCCACATGCCATAGATGGCAAGGGATGAGGGAGGGGAGGACCGCTTCTCTCCTTCCTTTACACCACCACCCAGAAGACAAGAGGCGGGGCTTGATCTCCTGTGCTCAGGCCCTCAGGGCTGGCTCACCTGCAAACCCCACATCCGGCACCAGTTCCACTATGCTGTCCAGTGAGGTACAAGGCCCACTCTCTCAGACGCTGCAGCAGGTAAGGGACGGCGCCAACTCTTATGCTCTCATGACCCCCTTCAGGACCAACTCTCCCACCTGCCACTGGCGTTGAGGACAGAAGGGGGGGGGAGAGATTGCTCTCATCAATGCCACTGCACCGCAGACAAGAGGCAAGGCCAGCTCACCCACAACCCCCACAGCCCAAGCCAGCTCTACTGTACTACCCATGTGAGGTTCGGGGCCTGCTCTCCGGAGTGCTGCAGCAGCTAAGGGGCGAGACCTCTCTTGTTCTCATGACTACCGCAAAAGTGGGTCTCTGTCCTGCCACAGGCGTGAGTAGGGAGGAAGTTAACGCTTTTCATCCTTGTCACCACACAGGGGGCGAATATTAGGGATAACTCCCCTATGCTCATCTTATTTCCGGTTTTCTCACAACTCCTGCAAGGTGCAGTACCTCTCTCCAGAGTACTGCAGGTGCCTAGGGGTCCCCAGGCAGCAGCCCAGACCAGTAATGCCCCCTGGCCTTTGGCAGTAACAGACGCCCCGTACTACAAGGCCACTGATCCAGATGTGTTCATCATGGAAGCACGGGCTGGGACCCCACCATGGTCCCAGGTAGCATCACCAGCTATTCACGTTAGTCTCTAGTTCCACCTCCCTTCATTCTCTTTCTCTTCCGTTTCGTTTCTCCACCACCCTCTGAGGGGTGTCTGAGTCTCAGAGTGCCCGGGGTCATCTCAGGAATGGCCTCAGGAGTGTATTATGACCCCAGGGAGACCATCTCAGGCACAGTCTACACCCTCAGGCCTGTGAGGCACTGGACTAGTGGCGATCTCAGGCTAGCTCACTGTCAGGGACCCTTGGCCCCAGACTACGAAGCATTCAGAGGGTCATAGATCAGAACTGTGTAGAAATAGCCTCTCTCCTCTCTGCCACCTGTTGACACACATGTGACACCGCAGCTACACCTGCAGTGCCTCCAAGGGCAAGTATTTATTGTTTTTGATCTTGTAAATAATGTATTAGTATACTGAGAATTAGTAGAATAAAGGCCTAAGAGAATATTTTATGAAAGTGGAGATTAGTACATGTACATTAAAAAGGTCAAGGTTTGTGTGTCAGAATTTTATATTTATGTTTTATGATTAAAATGTCCTTAGAGAATGCTATACATATGTTTTGATCTTCTAATACTTTGATTTTTGAGGCATTATTGCTACTTTATAAAATATGTAATGCATGACTTTGTTTTCTAGTTGGCCTTGTATGCAAGATTTCTGAGTGCTGCCTTAATTGCTAAAAGATTTTTATTTTATCTTATTTACATTAATGCATTAGTTTAAGGGGTAACAAGGCATGAGCTCCTTGCATCTTCTTGAGACTTTTCTACAGTAATGAACTGTAGGTTTGGACAGTGGACCAGTCAGTGCTCTGCCAGCCTCCAGGCCAGCTGCTCCAATGCAGCACTGATATTAAAGCGTTAGTTTGCTCTTCATTGGAAGCCGGGCAGCTGTGTCTGTCAAGCCAAGGACTCTTCAATCTTTATCACTCTCCGTGAAGTGAAAGAAGTAACGTCCTCTCCTTTCCCGTTTGTACCTAAGTCTGGGTTGCGTGTGACGGGGCATTTTTATCCTTGACAAGAGAAATCCAGAATTCGCGTGGGCCAAGAACCCTTCTCTGAAACCCATCTGTGGCTCGCTCTTCTTTAGTTCCCGATTTCATTGAAATGCTCAGTGTCAACTCTATTGAGACATAAGAAGAAATTAATTTTTGTCTTATAGTTGTAATCCTAGAAAGGCCCTTTGAATGAAGGCTTAAAATCTGGACAAAAATTTGTATAAAAGACATTTACCAAGACTAATCTCAATTAATTCCATGCATTTCCTTTCCTCCCAGGAACCTTCTACCATTAAAACTAAATTCAAATTCTTATTGAACATCATTGCTACCCTCAAACCCTAAGGATATAGAGAAGAATCTGTTAAAATTGTTATATTATTTTAAAAGCACATAAATTAATCATGACATTTTTAAATTGTAAATAAGCAATACCACAGAGACTAAAGAAGCTCATACTAAACCCAATGTCACATACAGGAATACGATGTTTGTCTGGAAACAACTAATCTGCTGTAATATACTGAGTTTTGCAACACATATATAAATATGTAAAATTCATATTGAAAGGTAAGGAAGTTTGTGCTTTCTGAGAGAGTAAGCTTTAGTTTATCTGTGGTATACAGAAGTAGTATCAGATCTCTGTAGGATGAAATTTAAAATTGGCAGTTTTTTTCTAACATGGCTAGCTCCCAAATAATTGAGATGGAGATCTACTGATTTATTCAACAAGCTTCAAGCACAATAACTATGCAGATATGCCTAATCCTTTAGGGTACCTAGCTACTTCCCAGCCACACGCCCCAAGTTACTTGCACTGAGTCTCTTCTTGGCTGGCTCTGTTATAGCCCTCTGTCCTCATGGAGAACTCCCTCCATGACTCCTCCTCATGCCCGATCTCATGGCAACCATCTTCTTCTTCTTCTACCTCATGGCTCTTCTCCTGGACCCTCACCGGTTTCTTTCCTCTTGGCGCTCCTCCTTTGGCCCCCCTGGCTGGGATCAGAAGTCCAAACTTTTTGTTTCCTCTGTCCAGTCATTAGCTGTTCAGAGTCTTATTAATTAGTCAAAGATAATCAGGAAGCATTCTTTACACCACACTGATACAGGAGAGTCTTCTATATTCATGACAATGTCCATGCACAGACTGTGACTACATCTTGGGGTACAGAAATCAGCATCTGAATACACAGTGCATAAGACCAACCCCCAACAGATTCCCCATCACATAAAAGGGAAGGCAACCCCTGACCTGGACACAAAATAGCTGAATAACTACAAGAAGAATTTGGAATACCCTACCTGGGATGCCAGGAGTACCATCACAGTATCATGAGAAGATCATGGTTGGTGGGTTTCAAAGCTGCATTTAAATACACTGTTATACTCTATCATACCAATAGGATAGGGTTAATCATGTTCATTTTGCAGAAGATGGACATGACTCCCAAGAGATTAAATGGTCCACTTTGCAAGGGAGGAATGACAAATGGTTACACTTGGCGCACAACTTATCACTTCAACTTGGTCCAATCGCCTTTTAACTCTGAATCTATGCTCCAGCCTTCAAAACTAGAAACTGCATCCTCCTTGCATTCTGCCTTAGTGTGTTTCATCAGCTCAACTGTCACATGTAAGGTACTCATAAGGCACTAGGAGAATGCTTCAGTCAATAAGTTTCCATTGCAGTCATGAGGACCTTAGAACCATTCACAGAACTCAGGCTTTTTCTGTTGTGTTGTGTTTTGTTTTGTTTTGTTTTGCTTGACAGTGTGGTGAAGTAGTTTGTAATCTCAGCAGTGGGCAGGGTAGAGACTGGAAAAATCACTGGGACTTACTGGATAGCAAGCCTAGCCAGCTTGGTGAGCTCTTGGCCAAGGAGTCATTGTCAGAAAGAAAGAAAGAAAGAAAGAGAGAGAGAGAGAGAGAGAGAGAGAGAGAGAGAGAGAGAGAGAGAGAGGAGGGAGGGAAAAAGGAAGGAAAGAAGGAAGGAAAGAAGGAAGGAAAGAAGGAAGGAAAGAAGGAAGGAAGGAAGGTAGGCATATACCCAGAAGGTGCTCCAACATGTAATAAGGATACATGCTCCTTACTTATAATAGCCAGAAGCTGGAAAGAACCCAGATGACCCTCAACAGAAGAATGGATACAGAAAAAGTGGTTCATTTAAACAATGGAGTACTACTCAACTATTAAAAACAATGAATTTATGAAATTCATAGGTAAATGGATAAAACTAGAAAACATCATCCTGGCTGAGGTAACCCAATCACAAATGAACACACAGGGCATACACTCACTGAGAAGTGGATATTAGCCTAGAAGCTCAGAATACCCTAGATACAATTAACAAACCACTTGAAACTCAAGAAGAAGGAAGAAAAAGTGTGGATAGTTTGATCCTTCTTAGAAAGGGAAAATGCAAATCAAAACAACCCTGAGATTCCACCTCACACCAGTCAGAATGGCTAAGATCAAAAACTCAGGTGACATGCCAGTGCCTGGCAAACACCGAAATGGATGCTCACAGCCAGCTATTGGATGGAATACAGGGCCCCCAATGGAGGAGCTAGAGAAAGTACCCAAGGAGCTGAAGGGGGCTGCAACCCTGTAGGTGCAACAACAATATGAACTAACCAGTACCCCCTGAGCTTGTGTCTCTAGCTGCATATGTAGCAGAAGATGGCCCAATCAGCCATCACTGGGAGGAGAGGCCCCTTGGTCTTGCAAACTTTATATGATCCAGCACCAGGGAACNCCTGGGCCAAGTAGTGGGAGTGGGTGGGTAGGGGAGCAGGGGCGGGGGGATATAGAGGGAACTTTCGGGATAGCATTTGAAATGTAAATAAAGAAAATAATAATAAAAAAATTAAAAAAAAGAAATGCAAAAATGCAAGGTGGAGCCAGGCTCCTTGGCTAACAATGTTTGCTCAGTATGTTCTTGGCTCCTTATGCTGAGGCACCGGAACCCTCAGTATTTCCACCAGCAGGCTTTTGACCATTTTGGTAATACTCTTATCTTGGTCCTTAGCTAAAATAAACACAGTTCATAAATGCAAAAAAAAAAAAAAAAAAAAAAACCCTCAGGTGACAGCAGATGCTGTAGAGGAAGAGGAACACTACTCCATTGCTGGTGGGACTGCAAGATGGCACTCTGGAAATCAGTTTGACTGTTCCTCAGAAAATTGGACATAATTCTACCAGAAGATCCAGCAATATCATACCACTCCTGGGCATATACCCAGAAGATGCTCCAACGTGTAATAAGGACACATGTTCCACTATGTTCATAGCAGCCTTATTTATAATAGCCAGAAGCTGAAAAGAACGCAGATGTCCCTCAACAGAGGAATGGATGCAGAAAATGTGGTACATTTATACAATGGAGTACTATGCAGCTATTAAAAAGGAACTTATAAAATTCTTAGGCAAATGGATGGATATCGAGGATATCATCCTGAGTGAGGTAACCCAATCACAAAAGAACACACATGGTATGCACTCACTGATAAGTGCATATTAGCCCAGAAGCTCAGAATCCTTCTTAGAATGGGGAACAAAATACCCATGGAAGAAGTTACAGAGACAAAGTTCAGAGCAGACTGAAGGGGCAACCATCCAGAGACTGTCCCACCTGGGGATCCATCCCATATACAATCACCAAACCCAGACACCTTTGTGGATGCCAACAAGTGCTTGCTGACAGAAGCCTGTTATAGCTGTCTCCAGAGAGGCTCCACCAGTGCCTGACAAATACAGAGGTGGATGCTCTCAGCCAACCATTGGACTGAGCACAGGGTTCCCAATGGAGAGCTAGAGAAAGGACCCAAGGAGCTAAAGGGGATAGCAGCCCCATAGGAGGAACAACAATATGAACTAAGCAGTACTCCCAGAGCTCCCTGGGACTAAACCACCAACCAAAGAGTACATATGGTGGGACTCATGGCTCTAGCAGCATATGAAGCAGAGGATGGCCTAGTCAGTCATCGATGGGAGGAGAGGCCCATGATCCTGTGAAGGTTCTATGCCCCAGTATAGGGGAATGCCAGGACCAGGGAAACAGGAATGAGTGGGTTGGTGAGCAGGTGGAGTAGGGAGGGGATAGGAGGATTTTTGGAAGGGAAATGAGAAAGGGGATAAAGTTTACAATGTAAATAAAGAAAACATCTAATAAAAATATCATTCAGAAATATAAAAAAAGAAATGTAAATAAAGAAAATATCTAATAAAAAAGGAAGGAAAAAAGGAAGGAAGGAAAGAAGGAAGGAAGGAAGGAAGGAAGGAAGGAAGGAAGGAAGGAAGGGGGAGGGAGGGAGATTATCACTACATGTGCACACAGGTGTATACACACACACACACACACACACACACACACACACCAAGCAATAGAAGGAGGGGAGGAGAGAAGAGAGAAGATTGCAAGATTTATACTTAAAACCAATAATAATAATAAGAAGAATAAGAATTTCTTGTATGCTTCTAATATATGAAAATGTGATTTTTTTCTAACAGCATTTGCAGAGAACACATTTTAAAGGAGAAAAGTAAAATCGTCACAGTTCTGTAAGGATATCCTCACGGATGAGTCTAGCCCTGCAAAGACTTGATGCGCCAGGGTGGAGGAGTACCCAAGGGAGGACCTCCACCCTCTCAGAGGAGAAGGGGAGGAGGTATGTGGGAGGGACTGTGGGATTGGGGACAGGGGAGCAGCAACTGGAATATAAAGTAAATAAATAATGAATGGAAAAAGAGTATCTTTGTGGAAATTGAATATTCTAACTTTGTTTTTGAAATGTTTTGCTGATGCTAAAAAAAAAAAAAACATTCTTTTGAGACTACTGTTAACTTTTCTGTTGGATTGCTTTTAAGGTTGAGAGAACTTTTATGATCATTTAAATACTTCCAGTTTGAATTATTTAGCAGTTTTGGTTTGATTTGGCAGTTTGTGTTGGTATTATTCTAGATATGTATGTTTCCCCAAACTTTGATACAGTGTCGCCCGATTTGTTGAGCTCATTCCTTGAGATATAGTGAATGGACCTAAGCTTCAATTATGTCATTTAACTTTGTTCTTACTTTAGTTTCATTTTATGAAAATTTACTAGATATTTATGATACTCATTTTTACATTGCATAGGTGACTAATTCCTATTTTAAACATATTTGTTTGAGGCAAGCTCTCATCCATCCCAAGTGGGACGCAGAGGAAACAGGACTGATTGAATATATAGACAGAGATATAAACATATATGTATATTGAATGTTTCACCTGGTCTTCAGTATATGCTGGAATCCAGAAATAGGCTCTAACGTCAGCCCTTGGTTCCAACAATGATTTGAAGACATTGTTTGTTAAGGATTTGCTTATTTTTATTTGCTGTGTTTGAATGTTTGTCTGTGCGTGTGTATATGGACAATATGTGTGTGTGTGTGGTGCCTTCAAAGAGAAGAACAGTGCATCAGATTCCCTGGAACTAAGTTACAGACGACTGTGGGCCACCATGTGGATGCTTAGAACCCAGTCAGGGTCCTCTGAAAGAGCAGAGAGAGCTCTTCATCACTAAGCCATTTCTCCGGGCCAGAAACTGTGGTTTTCTGTTTATATACTTTCAACTGATGTTTAGTCTTAATTCATTTTGACTAGCCAAATTCTGAGAGGCTTATCCAAGATTTCTTTTGTGCTCATACATGGATAGTTTTGATAAGGTTCCATTACACAGCTGAAAGACAGTGACACTGATTCTGAACTGCAACACTGAAGGCCAGCCTTTCACTCAATACTTGTCATCTTATTTTACATGGTTGAGTTATAGATGCACCATGTACATTAAAGTCACTTTCTGCAATTGTACTTGCCTATTTTCCATTGGACCTATTTATTCAGTGTATAGCCAGTTATCTACTATGGTGTTGATAATGGGCATTTAGAATTCATGATGCAACTTCCTATGTCAAAATGACTTATTATCCAAAATTCGTCTTGCCTAAGATTAGCTTAAATTAGTTTATAGCCTGCCTTTCTTTAGGATTGTCTAACATTTGTTGGCCTGAATTACTTTTTTTTGGATTTTTCTTGCATCCAAGATAGCATTAAATTTTATTTTTACTCAATCTGGATACAAAATTTGATCATTTTCCATTTTACTAAGTTAACTCAACTTTGCATCTAAATAGTTACTATAGTTATCAGACCCCACTTCACCTGGACCAAGTAACTTTTCAGTGTTTTCTTTTTCACGGGGAAGGAGACATGTGACTTCTTAATTCTCTTGGGTGAAAAATCCATTGTGAAAATTTGTATTTCGGTGAAATAGGCTTTATATAGTTTCTTTTAGACATAAGTTCTGTTCTTTCCATTTTAATTCTGTGGATTCTGAGCCCCCATACCCTATCAGGAAGTTGGAAGAACAAAGAGATTGCAAAAGCATCTTTCTTTGCAAAAACG
This sequence comes from Mus pahari, assembly GCF_900095145.1. NCBI lineage: Eukaryota > Metazoa > Chordata > Mammalia > Rodentia > Muridae > Mus > Mus pahari. The sequence continues at coordinate 57,783,415 of NC_034601.1, read as the reverse complement.
CCTTCATCAGTGACATGTCTTGGAGGCATCTTTCCTGCATCTCACTCACTGTGACCAGACTGTGTGACTCCAGACCACACTTCTCTCTATTAGCAGCCATCCAAGACTCCAGCCAGGCAGCAGACCTAGAATAAAGCTTCATTTTCCTCATGGTTGATTTGGAGCTAAGGTTTCAGCAGTTCCACAGAAGTGCCCGGTTGAGCTGGTAGGATGGCTATCACTTACACCCACATTTCAACCTTTTGAAGAAGACGAATTTAAAACTGGCAAATCTCTACCTCTGCACCAAACTGGCTCATACTCTTCTGGGCAAAGCTTCCTGAAAATTTATTCAAGAAGCTATTAGACCTAATTTCTTTGAGGACTCAGTTGCTTCTTCCTTTGCTCATTTATAAGTTACTTCAGTATTAAGCTAGATGCGTGAAGTACTATATACAATCTTGGAACGTCCCTGGATTGCAGCTTTTAATCCAGTTTGTCTACTACAGGGAGAAGGGAAAGTGGAAACTTCACACAGAAGTTATTCGAGAATTTGAGCCAGTGTGTGTGTTTGTGTGCTGAACTCGTCTCCTGAAACAAATATTTTACTAGGTCAGTCTTAATCTTGAACATTAAAATATCCTCTGGCACACTATTGTGGATGCCAAGAAGTGCACGGTGGCAGGAGCCTCATATGGCTGTCTCCTGAGAGACTCTGACAGAGCCTGACAAATACAGAGGCGGATGCTTGCAGCCAACCATTAGACTGAGCATGGGGTCCCCAATGGAGGAGTTAGAGAAAGGAAAGAAGGAGCTGAAGGTATTTGTAAACTCATAGAAAGAACAACAATATCAACCAACCAGACCCCCAGAGCTCACAAAGAGGGACCCATGGCTCTAGCCACATGTGTACCAGAGGAAACCAATGGGAGGAGAGCCCTTGGTCTTGTGAAGGCTTGATGGATGCCCCAGTGTAGGGGAATTCGAGAGTGGGGAGATGGGAGTGGGTGGGTGGGTGGGTCAGGTAACACCCTCATAGAAGCAGGGGGAGGGGGTATGGGATAGAGGGATTAGGGGAGGGGTCTGGGAAAGAGAATAGAATTTGAAATGTAAGTAAGTAAAATATCCAGTAAAAAAAAGAAAGAAAGCCAGAAAGAAAAATAAATGTATCCTTTTGTTCTCTTCCAAATAAATAATATCTTTCTTTTTTGAAATATTATTTTTTATTTCATTTTTAAGATTAGTATATAATTACATTATCTTCCCCTTTGTTTATCTTCCCACAAATGATCCTGTATATCATTCCTTACTCCCTCTCAAATTCCTTTTCCTTAATTGTTATTGCATGCATATACATATATACATACATATTCCAAAACATAAGCCACTCAGTCTGTACAATTTAACACGTTTAAGTAAACTATGACTTTGAATCCTCACTTTAGGTGCCCTTTGAAAAACAGTTCTATTTCTCTGTCTGTCGATTCCCTCTTTAAGAGATTAATTAAACTTCATGTAGGAGACAATTTATGCATTGGAGAAATTTGTGTTCATGGTTATCTACATTTTTTATTTTGTTTGTTTGTTTGTTTTACATCCATGCCACCAAAAATTTGAATATCTCAGCTTCAACTAATGTTCTTCTTCAGAAAACTCTCCCATTCTGAAGAAGAAAAAAAAATTGGGTTGGTTTTATTTATTTATTTATTTTTGAACAGCATTACAGAAATTCTCAGTCCTTTCCTAGCCCTGTGCTCCTTAAATCTTAACCCCTGGAATACTGTCCATTTTCAAAGCAACTAGAAGCATAACATAATTAGGAATGGGAAATCTACTGACCATTCACTTTGCCAGCACAGGCCCATAATTGTACCCTGTAAAGTCTTAGGCCAGAATCATTTGGAAATTCAAAATATATAGATATTCTTGAAAAAAGCAATTCTGTGGTCTGGGCACATGGCTCAGTCAGAAGGCAGCTGCTTGCAAGTAAGAGGACTTGAGTTCATTCTCCAGAAGTTACCAGAAAGAGCAGGTGCAGTGATATACTTGGAATTCTGGCACTGGGGAGGTAGGGGTAGGTGAAATGGGAGAGTTGCAGGCTAGCCAGCAGAGCCTATTCTCAGCCTGCTCTGTTTCAAAATTAAAAAAAAAAAAAAAAACATGATGTATAGCACCCGTGGAATGAGACCTGAGCTTGTCCATTGGCTTTCACACAAACATGCACACATGTATGGTTATCTGTACAAACATATGCCCCTGCACACCTACCCACCAAAAGAAAATAACATTATGTACACTCTTATATAATGCCTACTGTGTGGTCTGGAATCAATCCACATGTGAAAAGCAAATTAATATTTTTATGACAAAATACATGCACATTCACACTAAATAAGACTGTGATAGACTAAAATTATACACATAGTTCAACCTCACATCAGTTTATACATAAAAATTCCCCTCACCAAAACTTTACCTGTAAGCAATAGAATAGGTGCTCATAAATCCAGATCTGAGGCAATTCATTGACACAATTTGTATCATTATCCACAACAGCACCTTACTTCGTCTTCCATTAGACTCTCATTTAGGAACTGATCAAAATTAAACACAAACCAGGCTCACAAAACTGTTGAGTTCTCTGATACTCAGGCTTGCTGGGATGTCTAAATGATTAACCCTGGATAGGGCTTTCAGTTAAGTAAAGTTCTGTTATGAGAAAGAAATATCCTTATAAATCAGCACACAATCAGCTTCGGTTGCAGTCATTTTTTGCACAGTTAATTTAAGTTATAGTCTTACAAAGAAGCCAAGAAAACCCATGAATAATGTAAGGACAGAGGAAAGTTGCTGGGTCACATATTAGTAAGAACTCTTTGAACTATCAGGGTGTGGTCCAGAATCGTTCAAATATGGAGTGGAGAAAACTCAGTTCTGAAAGATAGGGCAAAGCAACGTTTTAACGTTTAAACTCTGAAGAGAAGTTTCAAATTCTCAGTGAAAGTCCTTTGGCTGGCCGTGTTCTGCCACATGTGTAACTAGTAGAGAGAAAGGAAAAGTTCCTTTCAATTGGCAACTTTCAATGTAAATACTCTCATTGTTACCAGTTTCAAACTGCTCCTTTAAAGCCACTGAACAGGCACAGGATGACACCTGCCTGCCAACACTCCTAATCCAGTTAGATCCAGCCCCAGTAAACAACTGTCGTAACCTTGTTGCACTTTATGGCTACCCAGCTGTATGAGAGCAAGCTAAAGCCAATAAAGGATGACTTGTGATTAGGGGTTTGTACTTTTGTGCTTAAAATAACAAATGTGACCATGTGGGATGAATTTACCATTTTTGCATAGGAGTCAAAGGACAGACAACCTTTGGGAGTTTTTTCTCTCCTCCTACCACACTGGTGCAAAAATTGAACTCAGGTACCGCAGGACTATCCTGCCAACCCAACTTTAAGATGACAGAGAAACTGACCTCTTTAAAACCCAGTACTATGACCTACTGTATGCCATTGGCAAAAGTACTTTAGTTATTTTTTTCTTGGGGATAAAAATTATAAATGTTTGGAAAATAGAACATGTCTTGAGATATGCATTTAGGTTACTAAGCAAACCTAACAACTATATGAGTTACCTCACATAATTATTGAGGATGAGAATTCTTAAAATCTAGCCGTTATCAAATATGTACGACATTATTATCTGCTATAATACTCATGCTGTATAGTAAGTACTTCTTTGGAACTTACTGCTTCTGTCTCCTGGAACTGCTGTGTCCTTGGTCTGATGACTTTATCAGCCCTCCCTGCTCTCTTTGCAATCATTATGCTACTCTGTTTTTGTGACTCCCACATTCTCAGGCCTAATTGATTTATGGGTGAGACTCTAAAATATCAGAACCATTTAGCAAACACCGGGTAATGATTTAAAATATAAAAAATATGACCATATTTGGCATATATGAACAGACTACAAATTATTTTCATTTTGGCTTCTGTATTACTCACTTCTTTCTTCCTGTCCTTACTCCTCAGAAATCTGCAATGAGGTCAGAAGATGGAACATAGTTAGGAAAGGGATTACTAACGGTTCAGTATTTATATTCCTGTGTAAGCACCTATGCGGCTCTGTTAAGTTGGAGCGACAGGTTCAGAAAGATGAAGATTGGGAGGAACGCTATACCACCATTTGCTTTCTTTCCTTTCTTTCTTTATTATTAGATATTTTCTTTATGTACATTTCAAATGTTATTCCCCTTTCCTGGTTTCCCCTCTGAAAACCCCCTATCCCCTCCCCTCCCCCCTTCCCCCACTCCCTGCTCACCAACCCACCCACTCCTGACCCCCGCTCAGCCCCTGCTCACCAACCTTCCCAATCCTGGCATTTCCCTATACTGGGGCATAGAACCTTCACAGGATCAAGGGCCTCTCCTCCCATTGATGACCGACTAGGCCACCCTCTGCTACATATGCAGCTGGAGCCATGAGTCCCACCATATGTACTCTTTGGTTGGTGGTTTAGTCCCTGGGAGCTCTGGGGTTACTGGTTAGTTCATATTGTTGTTCCTCCTATGGGGCTGCAAATTAATTCAGCTCCTTGGGTCCTTTCTCTAGCTCCTTCATTGGGGACCCTGTGCTCAGTCCAATGGTAGGCTGTGAACATCCACCTCTGTATTTGTCAGGCACTATTGGAGCCTCTCAGGAGACAGCTATATCAGGCTCCTGTCAGCAAGTACTTGTTGGCATCCACAAAAGTGTCTGGGTTTGGTGATTGTATATGGGATGGATCCCCAAAGAGTATTGAAACACTACTGACCATGGCATATTCAGGCACCTTCATGACTTGATTTTGCCACATCAACTTGCAGCCTCCAAGACTGAGGAAAATGAAGTCAGGGATTGTGGAAGAGGCATGAAATGGTCTAGCCTATGCCATTTTCCCCAAGAATACAGTTCTGGAAAAGGTAGAAATAATAAACAGCTTTCGGTATACAACAAATGAGAAAGGTGTACAAGCCTGACATTTCAAAGGGTGTTTGAAATATTAAAAGAAAATTGTGGTTTTATCAGGACACACACACTAAAGTTGTTGGGCACCACTAATGAATGAAATCATGGTGTCATTTGAAGATGCATATACTATAGTAGTTACTTTACAGACAGACACAAACCAGCAATGAAGAAAACTTGTAGTCCTTATTCATAGAAAATAAAATCGATGAGTGATTATATATGGATGATCTAAGTAGTACAAATTACCACTCAACACATTTAAACCATTAGACAAAAGGAATAATATGATAATAGCTGTTCTTTCCTACACTTACAACTTTTATTAATTCAAATTCAAAACTTATTTGGTGCCACAGAAAAAGAAGAAATCATTTATACCTACAGACACCAAAGAACAGTCCAACAGGTTGCATGTTTGGTGTCCTTATTAAAGAAAGAGAGATACCTTCAAGATTTGATTCCCCTACTTTCAGTGACCTGGAGAAAGTACACTTTGTAATATACAAAATGCAAAACAATTACTTCAAGTGTTCATTAAAGAATAATTTAGCCTAATAAGTGCTATGAAATACATTATTCTGAATTATTTCCTCAGTTTCATTTGCAGATAATCTGGTGGAATCTGAAACATGACAGGAAGGTATGAATAATAGAAAGATAAATTTTCTAACAAGCAGATGTAATGAAGAAAGAGGGCTTAACTGGAGTGAATAGGAAAATATCATTCCCCTCTAGTGGTTATTATTAAAATTACCAATGTCCCTCAAACAATCATCAACTCCCACTCTACCATGTTCTTTGTAAAAGTAACCTTTATTGGCCTGGTGTAATTGCTATCTCAGATGTTTACTGCTGAATAAGCTCACTGTTTCTAGCTCTTTCTGAACTCTGGCTGACTGGGTCAACTCAGCTGTTCTGGCCCAAACTCCTCTCCAAGCTGACAGATTCTAGTGGTTTCCCTTGACTTCTGACTGAATTACTCTGCTTGGCCTTAAACGAATTCTGGCCATTTTGCTCATTCTCTGTTTCATTCTATCTTTAACTCCAACCTCTCTGTAGATTTATCCCTGTGTTCTCTCTCTCTCTCTCTCTCTCTCTCTCTCTCTCTCTCTCTCTCTCTCTCTCTCCTCTCTCTCTCCTTTCTCTCTCTCTCCTCTTAAATAGCTTCTCTTTCCTTTCTGTTCTTGTGAGAATTGGGTATATCATATCTCTGACTCATTCTGCCAAATCTTTCTCTGATTCTGCACTTTGTCTGCCCCTCAATTAGATGTCACTTTCAAACATGGCTGCTTCCTTCTAGAAATTAACCTTACCTACATTATTTGCAATTAAAGGTGTGTGTTCCATCCAGAACATACAAAATCTGGAAGATTTTTGGATTGGATCCCTTGCCAGAGCAGCCATGTTGCTGGGTTAAAATTCATTATAATCCCTGGGCAGCATTTGACTATAATTTCCTTAAAAAGGATTTTATCAGTTTTTTTTTTCAATTACTATGATAAAGCTCTCTTGGTCATTCTGATATTTAAACTCTTCTTTTCATAATTTGCTTTCAATTTTCTTGGAGACAAATGCAGTATGGTAGAGCAGGAGAATGGAAAGTGATGAAGTCAAATGTCTTTAACCTAATGTTGGAACTCTTTACCATCTGGTTCTTTCTCGAATTCCAACTTCAAATATAGACTAGATTCATTTCTAACCCTGTTTTTCTCAGTGTAGAACTTATTAACAATCCTAAACTAAATCTTTTCAGGGCCGGGCAGTTGTGGTGCATGCCTTTAATCCCAGCACTTGGGAGGCAGAAGCAGGCAGATTTCTGAGTTCGAGACCAGCCTGGTCTACAGAGTGAGTTCCAGGACAGCCAGGGACATACAGAGAAACCCTGTCTCAAAAAAAAAATATTTTCAGGGTCTTTTATAAAAATGTGTGTTTGTACACTTATGGTTGAATTTACTGCAAGTATGTATCTATCAAGCATGAAAATATCTCCCTGTTTTCCCTATGCCATGAGCTTCTGAATGGTAAAGAATAAACCTATGATCCTATGTTGTTAGTGAATGAAATAAACTTTTAAAAAAAAATCAACAAATGCACATTTAATCACTAAAATCAATTAACAAATGCTAACTAATTCTTTTTAATGCCTCTGTCAAGTCTCTAAGCTTCTTTGTGTGTTTGGGGGGGGGGGTTGTCATTGTTGTTTTTAAAGGACAGCAAGGTTTTTATCATACAGTATTTTATTTTATAAAGTAGAAGTGTTCTGATGGTTCAGTAGTAGTTTGGGTTTTTAGAAGAATCATAATTAAAACTAGTAAAAACAAAGGAACAACTAACATATTGGTTCTGAATTATTTTCTTATAAAGCAGGGACAAGGAGACAGAACACTGGAAACATTGCAGATTAGGTAACACTGTGTTGTGGCAAGTTACTTCTTTTGTGTAAGGATTAAAATAGAGAGAACTTCATTATCATTCCATGAAGTTGGCCTGTTTGGGAAATGGCCCTCATCTCTGCAATCCTGACTTCTTAGGAGCTCAGATAAATAACTTGGTATCTGCTTGGTTCTATGGAGTAGAGCATGGATGACTCTAGCTTTGTTTTTAGCCGAGTCCTTTGGAGGACCTTCTATAAGATTAGTCTAAACCAGCAGCCTTCTTAACTTTGATTAAACAATTTATCTTGAAAGGGAAGATAATTTTTACAACACCTTTTCACTTAAAATCTTACAATTTTTGCTTTACAACAAAGAGAAATTGATTGCAAAATTATTTTTGTAAGTGTAAGATTTTATGTGCACTTAGTAGACCAATGAGGTATTATGGGTCTGTTGCCTTACTGAACTTTCAAATAGCCAAATGTGTGCATTTGTGCATGTATGCAGCATACATGTGTGCACACACATTCACACACACATACACACACACACACACACACACACACACACACACACACACCAAATGGAACAAAATGAAGTAATTACCAAGTACTTCCAGATTTTGACTTTTATTAACTTCTACATTTCCCAACAGATAACAATATATCATCCTTACTAATTTGGTGGTCACATGTTGGAGTGCTATCAAGGACAAGATTAATCTATTTCATGTGATAGCATTGTAAATCATTCTATATCCTTATGATTCTATTGAGTTTTACATCCTGAAAGCTGAGATACAATTCTTCATATGATATAATGATACAGTCACTAAAAAGAATCTTTCATATTGACAGAGATTTATTGACTGTTAATTAACAACACAGTAAGCAACAGAAAATGTATATGCTATAAAAATGAAATCAATCCTGGCCAGGTGGTGGTGGCACACACCTTTAATCCCAGCACTTGGGAGGCAGAGGCAAGCAGATTTCTGAGTTCAAGGCCAGCCTGGTCTACAGAGTGCGTTCCTGGACAACCAAGACTACACAGAGAAACCCTGTCTCAGAAAAAATAAAAATCAATTCTTCTTTCTAGCCACATTCCAACATTTCTCCACACAAGGATTTGCATGTTAACTAGCAAAGCTTTATAAATCCCCAGTGCTGTACCAGTTGAGGTTACCCTTGCTACAGTGCTGAAGGCTCTGGTCCTGAATGTGAACTAAGCAATGCTTGTTGCTGTGTGCTGCACACTGAAAGTCATTACAGGCAGTGTGCAACCAGAGCATGGCTTGTCCTCTATGGCTAGCAATTTTTCCAGTGATCTTACTACTCTCGGTAAGTTTAAACATAAAAAGTTAAAATAAAGGTAAAGTTACCAACGTGCTTTAAATGTGTGCCACAGATCTTATCACTCGCTGACTTTGCAAATGCTTCCTTGGTACTATTGCTCGTGTTGCAGATGCATGCTAAATAAAGCACAGCTCTGTCAAATTCAGGAGAGTTGAGAGAAAGGTATTCATCCTCAGAGGTGGAACTGTCAAGCATGAACTCATCGGAAACTTCAGAAACAGCACTCCACTTCTCTAGAATTCTAAAATGTCAGCATTAAGAGGAGTGCTTGTGGTTTATTCTTGGTTGTGCTAGAGAAATCCACAAGTATGGTGAAGTTCTTAGACCATTGCATGTATTAGTCGCTGCTATTTGGAAGGGCTATCAAAGTGAGACACTGTTGAAAATATCAAACATCCCAATGAAAGAGTCATACCCTATGAAGATCTGCACTTAATATACCTGATAAATCTTCAGGTATTTTTATTAACATTATTGATATAACTATAACTAACCAGTGAGTTTGTGGTAGGAACATTCAGAGTAGTGTTCCCTCTGTAGTTATTGGTTTATCTTAATTAGGTTTAAGCAATCACATCAACAACATTCGTGGGAAAGTGGTTGTACTATACACTCACAGCCTCTTTTCCTTGGTCATTATGCCACAAAAATAACTGTTTACAGTGTTAACAGATAATAAATAGATGATAGGAGACAAATAGGTGATAGATATAAATATGATAGATGATATATTGGCCTAGATATATGATTGATAGACTGATAGATTGATGATAGATAGACTGATGAAATGATAGATATTTAATAGAAAGATGATAGAGAGACAGAGAAACATAGATGATAGACAGTACTCTCAGCACTGTAATTTAAAGGTGATTTTAAGCACACAGATAGAAGTGCGTAGGTTATAGGAAAACCTGACACTACTTTAAATAAATAACTTGAGTATTCATGGATTTTGCTATGCACTGCGGGTCTTGTAACAAATCTCCTTGGATACCAAGAAATAAGTGTAATTCTTCCGCCCTGGAGTGTACTAAAGGAAGAGAGGAAACTGAGACACTTGAGAGCCTCAGTTTGACGTAGCAAAGTTGCACATTTCCTATGCACATGGAAAGCCTAGAAATAAATCCATATTTGACCCTCCAGGCAAGTACCCCACTGAGGGAGGAGGCTGCTCCAACAACAGGAGAACTGGGGGGAAGAGGGAAAGCAGAAGATTTGGTACCTCAGGTCTAAGTATCTTTCCAGAGACATTGGTCCACAGACTGAACCTCTGAGTGACAGCACTGGCAGGCTCCTCTGATACTACCACATCTCAGTTGCCCACACATCTTCCTTGGCCCTACTTCTTTGTTACCATGCTTTTCTGTTCATGTGTCCCACTGGCACTATCATCGAGATTTATAGGCTTGAAAGCTATTATATTTATTATTCTCTACTTAGGTACTGTAAAATTTGTTTGCAAATTAACTCAGGTTACTTTAATTTAAATTTAACTCAAATTATAGCAAGTGTGACTAATCCAAAATACATTGTATGCATTTGTGACTCATGAAATAAACTGCTTTACAATTGAAGATAGTATCTATGTGATTCTTTCCTTCTCTTGAAGTCTCAATTTGATATCATGTTTCATTATAAAGGGTATTTATTAGTAGAGAAAAGAACGGGCAATTTATTGTGGGTGGAAATTTTTCAGAGGCATCAGAAGAAAACCGTTTCCTTTGTTCTTTGCTTGTTTGTTTCTAGGGGAAGCTGAGTTGAGATGGCATTGGACTGTGAACGGCTGACTAATTTCTCACCGGATCAGGAGGTGAAGTGAGGATGAAAACCAACAGTTGAGCCTGCCACACCACGGTGAGCACTCCTACAACTAAGGCGGGAAGAAAAGATTACGCTAAGAACTTATGAAAAATGAAAAATACCATCTAACAGGTAAAGAAATCAGAGCAGAGAGACAGGGAAGGGGTCTGAGTCCTTCTCCCAGTGCCTAACAGTGCTGTTCACTGGTAGGTTCTGTTAAAATAAAATAACATGTTGAAGAAAAATATAAATAGTTTATTCTGGTTGAAATATGAGCTATCAAAGACTCAAGTTATATTCCACGACATATTTCACTGTGGATGATGGTCTGTGAACTTATTTTTTTTAAACAACAATAAAAAATATCACAGAACAAAACAAAGCCATCATTCGATACTTTATCAACCACGTTGGTAGGAGCCTCAAGTGGGCAGGCTGCTGCAAACTGGAGTCTCTTCTATAGGTCTCAGATGCTGTCTTTGGCTCCTTACACTCTTAGGGGGATGTTGTCCACAGGCCAGCTAGAAATAGTGTTACATTTCAGGAAGATTACATAATATTCATGAGAATGTTAAACCATACGTAAAAGGTAAGATACACAGCTAATACGGTGCTTAACAATAGCCTATATGGTTTTAAATCTCTACTTACAACATTTCTTCTCTCCATAGGCATGATGCTCTGGTTATCCAAACTTAATCAGTCAGAAGGGTCTTTGGTACATGTGCAAGGGGCTGGGGATGTAGTTCAATGAGAGAGTGCTTTTCCTAGGATGTAAAAACCTGAATTCTACCCCAATCATAGCAAGAAAGTAAAAATAGGTACATTAAAAAAAATTACAAAGGGGCTGGAAAGATGGCTCTGCAGTTAAGTGTCTGTTGGTCTTACAGAAGACAGCAATTTTTGTTCCCAGTACCCACATCAGATGGCTTACAACTGCCTGCAAGTTCAGATCCAGGCTACCAGAGGACTTTACAGACACTGCACACATATGGCACACACACACACACACACACACACACACAAATTTTCCAAGTTTTTAAAATAATAGATTAAAATGTTTTATGTAAGAATGGTGGCTCCTATCTGTAATCCAAGGACTTGAGAGGTTGACACAAGTTGACGCTCTTGAGTTTAAAACCACACAGTGAATACAGATGAGACTGAGATACAGAAAGAGGCCCTGCCTCAAAAAAAAAAAAAAATGGTGTAGACGAGTCTCCTTCTAAGAAGCTCAGGTTACTGTTCACCAGTATCAGTGGTTTTTAATGGTAAACACAAACATTTCAGCTGGAACCTACTAAAAGGAAGCAGCAGAGAAACTTGGAGATGTGGTTATAGGAACATTTGGGTGCGTGTATATAACTTAAAGTATATATATTTCATGAAGTGTTTATACAAGACGACAAGGAACATAGCATATAGTGTGAGGAAGAAAGCCTATTGAATTTAAGGTTAACAATCTTATCAATTCTAATCATCATTTAGAAATCTACTTTGTCATTATTTCAAAAGAAGATAGTAAGCTTTGGTAGAATGAAAACTTGATTATAGTTCATATCTTCACATGATTTCCCCAAGTGCTATGTGAAGCACAAGACCGTTGCATGCATTGCTCATGTTGCCTACTTCGCATGGTAAAGAGATGATTCATAGCATAGCTGTGGGATTTACAGCCAGTGAAACCTGATTTCATTGTCTGTGACTCTAAATGAGCATAAGAAGTCATGGTAACTCCTTATCTTGGGAAAGAGTACAGGTTAGAAATCCTACTGTCCTTGCTCAGGTGTCCTAACAGGTCTATTAGACCCACTAGATGATGTTATTCAAATCAAGTTAGCTTTTCAGTATCTGTTGTATTTATTAGCAAAATGATGAAAATAATATTCACCTGCAAAACCACACATAGTTGTCTTGATACACTGAGGAATTCTTTGTAAAGAAAGTTTTATATGGAGGTATGTTGCTATTATTTGTTTCATTGTTATTGTTTGAGACAAGATCTCACAATATAGCTCAGGATAGGCTGGAACTCAGTGTCACCTAGGATGACCTGGGGGTTAAGATTAGAGGTTTGTGCCACCATAATAGTGACTTATGCACACTATTATTAGTTTTAAAACTAGTGCATCCTAATTCAAGAGCCACAAAGGCACTGGTTAAAGTAAATGTGTCCCCTAACAAAACCAAAATCACAAATCTCAGAAAGCTGCTGCTAGCAAAAGGGAGAGGGTGGGGTATAGAGCTGGGTGGGAGATAAAATGGGGAAAAGTAAAGACTAATCAAAATACATTATATACATGTATAAAGTTGTCAATGAAAATTAATTATTGAAAAATTAGAGCAACCTTAGAATAATAATGCTGTCTTATATGCATCTCAATATATATAATGTAAGTTCCTATTACAGTTAAATGATACTTATCTAAGCGGATGGCCGTATTGTGCTGTGTGTGGCAAATCTTGAGCAGTTTCCAGTGTCACAGTTCTCTGTATTCGATTCAGAGGAGCCCAGTGCCCTCATTCTCCTTGGAAATGTTTATAGATGGTTTCCTTTTCACACAGGGTTGTTCCTTATTGTGGCAGAGGATGATGTTTCTCACTCTAGACTTTCCGGTGCAGACCAATTCTTCGCTTATCTCCTTTCTGAAGATCTCTGCACGTTAGACACTTCATTTTTCACTGTCTGCCCACATTCTCAACACTGAGGTTTTCCTAACTGGACATATAGTTAAAGAATAAAAATGAAGACGTCCATGAGATTTATACCTCCATCCCTTAATCTGTCAAAACTTCCGGACTTAGATATTAAAGTACATACAGCTATACAGTTCTTTTTGTATGTCTAACCACCATATCAAAATAAATATGTACCAAATCAACCTCTCCAACTTCCCCTCAACTCTTCCCTTCTCAAATACAATCACAATTTTTTCCACCCGTTTCTCTGTTTCCTGGACCTTCAGCCCCTTAGCACATCCTATTGGTCTTGCACCGATGTATATTCCTCACTATCATTATAAACTATCTCATTGGGTCTCTTGACCCAATTCCTTGAGGCAAGACAGGCCTGGAATCTGTTAGGAACCAGCCTGGCAAGTGCATGGGACCATCAGTGGCCTACCAAAGGTGATGTGTACAGGTGTTTTTATAAATAGATTCCTTGCTTGTAAAATACATTATCTGCTATTGCTGTTCACTACAACAGCTCAGTTATATTGATTTAAATAAGCCATTTTGCCTGTTGTCAACTAAAGTTAGCTGTACTAAATGCTTTGCTCAGCAAAGTAAGACAGTGCCTTTCTTTCTGTTTTGAGCTATTCATCTCTAATCATCCTTCTGAAATCTTACACCTGGAATTTTTTTTTTTGTTTCCATCCACAGTGGAACAGTCATGGTCAGGCTTATGATAGTGATAATAAGCATCATTACTTTAACTTATTTCAAATTGTATCATAGCGAGAGCAGGTGAAATTCTGTCACAGTAGTAGATCTTTCTACATTGTGTCTTATTTGCCTAAACAACTCCTTGACAATATCCATGGGAAATGGACTCCCCAAGGTAATTTGAATCTCTCACCAGAAAAGTTGAATCTCCTTCAGAATATAAAATACTGTTAATACATTTGAATGATTTTAAATTATAATTCTCAGAGATGATCTGGCCATACAAATCATGAATTCGTAGCCACTATGTTTCTTGGTCCAACAATATGTTAATGATAAAAAAATACTGTGCTATAATAATATTTTGGCTTCTCCATGCTGCATCTAATAATTACTAAAATGCATCTCATTACTTCCAGGTGAGATTTATTCTCATGACAGTTGCTCCTCCTCTCATATTTTCAATGCAGTTGACAGCTCCTCCTTGGTATCCATTCTTGCATGCCACAAGAGTCATTCCTTAATGCTTGCTTTGCTTCATGTCATAAATCCAATGAGTCACTGCATACTCTCTGTTCTGCATACAAAGTGTTTCTGGTACCTAATCTCCTTCCTTTAGAGTCATAGCCTTTTTTGCAGATTGAGGCAGTTTAGCCTCAAAGAGATACACCGATGTGGCTTCTGACAGCACCTTCCACTGACATTAAACCAAAGAGGGGTCAGCCCAGAACCAGGTCCCAAAGCCTTGTCTCTGAAAGGTGAGGGAAAATGGAAATGGTCATCTTGCTGCTATATACTGGTCCACAGAGGAGTCACTTGTGGTGAGAGACAGAACCAAAATAGAATTAGCTGTGATGACAGGCAAGCAGAGCTTCAGGTTTCCCCTTAGTTCCTGCCAATGGCATGACCCTGGGGTATTCACCTTTCTAGAACTGAAGGTACATCATATTTGACTTTGGTGTAGTAATTCTAATGGTATAAAGTGGTTATGAGGACTAACTAAGGTCATGTACCCTAAAAGTTGCTAGCTGACCTGTTTGAATGCTCACAAACATAGTGTCCTTACATTCTCTTACTACTTCTAGGCGCCATCAAATGCAACTCAGAACACTATGTTCTCCCAGCCCTCTGGCATTGCCATTATGTGGGAACCAGGAATTTTATTTTCTCAAACAGTACAAGGAAACCTGGATGATTGTTTATGCTGTGTCTTAAGGTAGCTATTTGTCTCTGTAGTTCTCCAGATTTTAATTCACTAATACTGTAATATGTTTTGCTTCATGTTATTTTTATTCACCAACTCCCCTTGGGTCGTAACAAAAACTTTTATGATAAAAATGACCTTTTTCTACCTTTTCTTCTTCGTCCTTCTCACTCTCTTACACACTGAGGTGATAGATAGATAGATAGATAGATAGATAGATAGATAGATAGATAGATAGATAGACAGACTGATAGATGGCAGATAAATGATAGATAGATGATAGATAGATAGATAGATAGATAGATAGATAGATAGATAGATACATACATACATACATACATACATACATACATAGATACATAGATAGATACATAGATAGACTAATAGATTGATAGATGTTCAGATATATAGATACATACATACATAAATACATACAAACATGCATACATACATACATACATAGATACATAGATACATAGATAGACTGATAGATCGATAGAAAGATAGATAGGGATGATGATACACAGCTATTGAAACAGAGATTCTTATCTTTTTCTACTTTATGAATCCTTCATCTTCTCATAAAGTTCCCAAATGCCCTGCCTGTAAATCTCTTTCATTAGGAAGCCTTTCTCTGCCTGCAGTTCCAGTAAGTTCTCAGTATTTCCACAAGAAGTCCTCTATAGAAACTTCAAAGCTTGCCTTCCTCTCCAGAAGACGGCTTCCTGTCTTAGCGTCCCCAGTGCATATTGATATGTCTCTGTAAGCACGCATCTTGTCTTCATGCATCTGTCTTAGTCTCCGCCACATAAATCCCATGAATGGCTAAGAGTGTGCTTGAAGGTCCATAAGTAAGTAATAAATCACGGATGGTGTCATCATTATCCTTTTTGCCCTTAACTATTTTTCTTTCTCTAGACAGTCATAGTCCTATCTGAATTGTCTTTGTCACACTGTTGTTGCTTTGTATTCTGTATCATAAATGAATTTGATTTTTATGCAAGCACTATTTTCCCATAATCCTGAACACCAAGAATTAAAACCTGCATGAATACTTGATTAAACATACTCTTATTTGCATTAAAAACTGGGTGAATGCTTGAGTATATATACTCTTGTTTGTACAAAAATAGCATTCTGCAATTCCTGATATTTCAAAGTTGGTAAATTTCAATGTCCTTGTAGAAAGAAAGGCCTTATTTAAATTAATCATATTTTGCCAGTTTGTTGAATAAACTGGAAAACAATTAATCATAATTTGACAACTTTCAAAATAAACATTTACAATTCCTTTCCAAGCAATGTTCTTTTGTATCTCGAGAACAAGTTAAATAAATAAGTAAAAATAAATAGGTCCTTCCATGATGGCTCTGAGAGAGAATCCTCACTTGGAAAAGCATGAGGAATCTAAACATATTTGGCATCTGGCTGATGTCAGAAATAGCTTGAAGTGGGACACGGTGTTGGACATAGAAGTAGCTTTAAAGACTAATAGTCTCCATGTTGATCATCTCTGGCCTTCTAGCTCTCTAACAATACTGAATGCTTGCTGATAGCAGCTACAAAGTATCTTAAATCTTTCTTGCTTATTTTGTGGTTAAAAACCACCAACCGACTTGTGTGATTAGTGGGAAAGTAAGTAAAAAACTTATTGTTAGGGTTCCTTTTTCTGGTCAGACAGCTAGAAGCCTTCCAGTAGCCTGACTGGTTAACACTTTGGGAACCAGAGAGGTAGGAAAGGAAAATAATCAAGATGCTTTATATAGGCAAATATGCACAGACACATTTTCTCATACAGTCATTTATATTTTCATTCAAAGTCTCATTTACACATTAACACATTCACATTTTTGTTGGTCCCAACCACCTCCACCGGTCTCATATACTCTACAAGCATTCATATATATATATATATATATATATATATATATATATATATATATATATATATATACCTACACACATACATATAGAGAAATAGACGTATACAGTTGGATGGATGGATGGATGGATGGATGGATGGATGGAGCAGAGCCCTTCAAGCCAAACTATTCAACCAACAACTTTATTTCTTTTCTCTGGCTTTTTTATACCTACTTAGACAAAAAAAAAAGTTCTTTAGAAAATTACCTCAGAGATAAAATGTTACATAAAATGGGAATTACAGAAGGATGTTGATATTAAGTTCAAAACAGTGTTTCGTTCTCTAAACTTATTATAAGTTCAAAGCAACAGTTTTTACATGACTTTGCCTTATCATGGTGCATGAAGGTGGTTTTATCCTTGAAGCTAAATGTTATCCTTGAACACAAATTTTCCCCAGTCTAGTTCTCTTTTTAGTGTGATTATGAAAGCTCATTGTATTTCTTATTATGAACCCTTTACTTACTATATGAGGAGTGTGCATATTCTATTCTTGATTCTAACTTTATTACAACTTTCTAGCAAAGCAACTAAGACCATCTTGTAAAACTTTCTTTCTAAAATTATTTGAAGCAAATCAGGAATTTTGTAAAATCATTAATTCATCTAAACAGCCTTGGTTTCATGAAAGTTTGTCTTTATGTTTAGCTCCAGAAAATCTTATCAATAGGGTGGGCTAATGCCCACGGATTATTATATTAATCAGCTGCAAGAGGCAATCCTGAGATGAAGTCTCTTTGGGCTTTGCCATCGAGTTCACCCATGGCAGACCATGCAGAAATGGTGGGCCGAGTCCTAGAAGGCTACCTGCTAGCCTCTGCCTATCCTAGACGGATCCTGACAGGCTGATTGATATGTAGAATTTAACTTTGGTACAACCAGTCAAAAAGGAAGCACACATTTCATTTACTTTCCCCTCCTAGCACAGTAACTGAGCTGTTCCAGTCTATACAGCATCCAGTTCTCTGAGACTAGGCCAGAGACAGGACAGCAGTTAGCACTGAGGTAGTTGGCTGATTCCTGTGGTCCTGTCTGAGGAGAGGGCAGGAAGTGCCTGCTTTCCTTCCTGGCTTGTGATACGCCTTTATTGTTCATATCACTAGGAGAGCATCATAACTTACAGCATCCTGTAAATAATCTGGTGGTGTGCATTGTGCCTTTTCATTCTGTGATTTATATATGACTTTTCAATCCCCAACCTTGATTTTTAGAAATGACAAAGAAGGGAACTTGTACTTCCTGATAACTTGAGCTGAGAGTGCCATTCAGGTTCTATTAGCTAAGCATAAAAATATATTACTATCATGCCCTAGGGAAGATAAGTGTATTTTTAGCCTCCTTCCATTGCTTTAAAAGAAGAATTTTCTAACAAATTTAGATTAAAGATAACTACCTCTCTTAATTATCTATAACAATGGAGAATAGAAAATTAGGATCTACAGATAATCCAAAATTCTATCTTAGGAGCATATTAACTATTTGTTCTGAATGACCTTCTTAGCTTTGCTTAGAGTGGAAAATTCATTTGACTTTTTCTGTGATTGGTATTTATGGTATCTCTTCCCTTAATGATCACCAATGAAGGAAACACTAGCAAGTAGCTGGAAGTGTGTAACCAAAAGTCAATGACTCATCATATGTTAGTAAATCTTCTTTGGGGGTTTTACCGTAGACATAGCCTCCCTAAAATAGAATGAAATGCAAAACATTTTGTGTATTCAGTGATTGAAGTTTTAATTGTCTTAATTGGGATTTTACTCCTGTGAACAGACACCTTGACCAAGGCAACTCTTATAAAGGACAACACTTAATTGGGGCTGGCTTACAGGTTCAGAGGTTCAGTCCATTATCATCAAGGCGGGAGCATGGCAGTGCCCAGGCAGGCCTGGTGCAGGAGGAGCTGCGAGAGGGCTATCTATATCTTCATCTGAAGGCTGCTAGGAGGAGATTGGCTTCCAGGCAGCCAGGAAAGGTATATTAAAGCCCACACCCACAGTGACACACCTACTCCCACAAGGCCATGCCTCCTAATGGTGCCACACACTAGGCCAAGCACATACAAACCCTCATAATAATAAAGGCAAGATAGCATTGCCTCTCTGCAAGAATCAAGCTACATCTTTGCCCACCCTATTTCACAAGCAGTACAATCCAGAACCCATATTAATAAAATTGTGCTATTTGAAAGATAGATTTGAGGGTTTCAGGAGATGGCTCAGGGAGTAAATGCTTGCTCTATTTATGTACATGCCTATGTTGAGAAGCCAGACTCCTACGTGAAGGACCAAGTATGGCAATATATAGCTGTAATCTCAGGATAAGGGGACAAAATCAGGAAAGTCCAGGGATCAGAGGTAAGCTCACTATCCAGCTAGTCTAGCCAATCTGAGAATTCCTGTATATATGGATGATGATAATAGAAATGATGATGATGATGATGATGATGATGATGATGATGATGATGATGATGATGTAGAGTAGTATAGAAGGACACCTGGCAATGGTCTGAAAGTAAGAAGGTTACAGGAAAGGTTACTAGGGTAACTGTAATTAAAAAATACTTTATATGCATATACAAATATATCATCATGAAGCCCATTATGTACTAATTGGGCTAATCAATATGTGCAAATAAAGCTTCAGAAACTAAAAATCCTTCCGGATTCAGGGTGAACAGAGCAAATATCTCTTCTGTGTTTTGCTATCTTCAAACTGCTGTGGCTGGGTTCAGTGTCTGGAAACCATTTCCTTATTCAAAGGTTCTTTATGCTGTGTGGTCTCAGCAGCCGCAGCCTTTCCAGCTGTCCCAGAGCAATCAGATACATAGATTTAGGCCTCTTTGTTTAGAATTCTTAAGCTGAAAGGGGGAATCATTTGTCCTTGTCTGCAATCTTCTTTTCTGGCCCCAAGTCTGCCGGTAATTTGACTGCCGTTTCCGCAAGCAACGTGCTTCCAGAGAGGGTTGTTCTCAGTAAAGCCTTATAGGCCAGGGGCTCTTTCCTCCCGTAAGTGCTTAAACTGTTCCCAAACTGAAAGTAGAAAAATCTTTAACTGTTTTCCTCATGAAGCAATTTTACAAGTGCTGTCCCTGAGCCTCCCATAACAAAATAACCTAATCTGCTTGTTCCAAAAACAGAATTCTTAGCCTTGCTCACAGGCTTCTGAGTTACAGCTTCCAAGCTGGAACCAGGATAACAGTATTTTAGCAAGCAATTCAAATGATTCCTACTTATTATATTGCATTTTTGAATAGAATCTTATTTGAGTTTTTATATAACTGATACTTGGACCCTGATCCTTAACATTATGCTCTGAAGGAAGTATATATTTCCATTTCAATGAGTAAGTTTAAAATCAAGATTTGCATGTTTAATTTTTGCTATTGATAAAGGAAAACTATTTTAATCTAACTTTACAAATAGACTGCTTATTTGAGAGTATTATCTTGTTTTATATATGCCAAAAAAACTGTTTTAAAAATAAAATGAATGCACTAGCTATTGCAGGGTACCTGAAAGCCACCTTCTTCATTTATTTCAGTAGATGAAATTCTTAAACAAATACAATCTTAAAACAAATCATATCCATAGGTTCTACATCTGGGAATCCAACTATAGACTGAAAATACTCCTTAAAAATTACATCTGAAAAAAAATTATATCTGTACCCAGGCATGGCAGCATAAGTCTTTAATTACAGCACCCAGGAGTCAAGAGTCAGAGGCAGTTGGATCCCTGAGTTCTAGGCCATTCTGGTCTGAGTTCCAGGACATCCAGAGCAAATTGTGACACCTTGACAAAAGGGGGAAAAGCGTCTATTCAGACTCTTGTCATTTTATGAAGTCTTGTAAGTAGTCTAAAGACGATTGATGTATAGGAGGATATGTGGGGGCTATATACAAATAGAACTCCATTTACATAAAACACTGGAGCATCCAAGAATTTTGGTTATCTACTGCGGTACTGGATCGGACCAACTACGTTTGCCAAGGGACAGCTGTATTTGAATTTAAAGCTCAATTTGGGATTCCTCTTCAAAATATTACTGCCTAATTAGAATTATGAGATGTCCTTTGTGTCTATATACACACATGAACATACCAGGTATGTTCAATAGATATTTAAGTATTCCACCCCAGCAAAGGGCAGCGGTAACCAAGAAAGGAGAGACAGGCAGGTAGCACTGAAGAAAATCTAGAGCCCTGACTCAGGCTGCCCATGGAACGTCATTGACATTGTAAATTTAACAATAGAATACCCAAGAATCTCAGGACAACAACCACAGAGCAATAATTCCAAACTGTAGGGTTCCTCTGAGTTTGAGGGCACTGGCTGTCCTTCCTATTTGGCCATGACCATGGAGTGTGATGCCTTCATAAGCAAATCAATTCCAGCCCCTGCTTACACAGCTATACATGCAAACCAGTAACATCTGCCTCAAACAAGGATGCACATCAGAGTAAACGAATTAAATCAAGCTCAGAACATCAGATATCTTCACCATTTGTAGATGTGCTAACGATGCATCAAAGTGTGTATGGATGCATGGGGTGAAACCAAAAGTCAAATGGGAAGAGAGGGGACTAAAGAGAGAGAAGAGGAGAAAAGCGAGGCAAGTGGAGCCAAGAGAGAAACAGGGTCAAAGTGCATTACATAGTCGAGTATAAACAATGATATGAAATTCAGTACCCTGTATAATGAATACATACCAATTAAAAAGAAATATATTTTTGAAATATCTAAACAACAACAAAAAAGATTTCAACTTCCAGCAGACCTTGCAAATGTAACAGTTATCAGTGTTCATTCTTCTAGGACCGAGTCAGGCAATGTTCTTCCTATCATAAAAGACTAAATACTGTGTTGAAATTGAACATGGATTGATCCATCAGACAGTTATTTTATTTAGTTCCTTGGGAACCAGTGCACTCACTAGTGAGCCTGCATACTCTGGCTCTGCACTTTGCAGAAATAAAAACAATACTCAGGACATCTTCAGAGGTTCATATTTCTTGTTGTATTGTCTATGCAAAGGACCTTGGCTTGATGAGTTTTTGACCCAAACACTAATGCTACACCAAATATACACAGAAACTTCTTAGAAGTGATATTCCTAGAGGTCATTCTCCAGGATTCCATCTGCAGTAAAGGCAGTATCCACCATTCCTATCACTTGAAGAAAAGATTTTGCTACATGAATTCTCTGAAGCAGATATACTGTCCACTTTGTCAGGTATGTAACTCCTATGTTAGTTTCCTTGGAGGGAAATTTTAATTTTGAGCAACAAATTCACAGCTTGAATAGAGAAGTCAATAACTTTACTCTACTAACATATAACTAAGACTGGAAACAAATGCTAAGTAATCAGAATTCTTGTTGTGAGCTTAGATTTTACTCATTAAAATTGTGGCTGGTTTTAATTTGAGGATGAGACTTCTGCTTTTGTATTTTGCTTTAAGAGTTACATAATAATGGATCCTGGTAAGTAATGATTTCCCAGAAGATTCTATTTTCTGCATCTTGAATCAATCTCAATTATTTAGAAAATGATTTATTATCTACAAGAGGTTTGGCTTATACATTAATAAACCCAGTCCTTTGTTGTACATAACAGAAGTGAAACAATTTTAAAGTGAACATACAGAATCCTTAATATTTTACATTTAATTAGTTTGCAACTTATTATGGACTGGCATTTATAAGGACTGCCAACATCTATCAAATTATAACTCCAAGTTATCTTAGTGATAACCCTATCCCAAGGAATATAATAGCTATACAGAAGGAATCTTATGATCTTCTAGATACATCCCTGAAAAAAACTATTTTAGTTTGTGGATGAATTCTATCCTATTCCTCCTATAACTAAAGGTCAAGGGGCGTCAACTAGATGTCAGAGAAAAATGGAGCAAAGCAAGCCCTTGGAGCTCATTTATATCTTTTGTACTTTAGTATCTACTTACCCCTACCCTCAATTCTGTATTTATAAAATAATGATGCTAATTTTTAAGGATGTGTTTGTTGGTTGCTTGGTTATGTTTTTTGAGACAAGGTCTCTCTACATAGCTGTGGCTGTCCTAGAGCTCACTATGAACACCAGGCTGGCCAGAACTAACAGAGATTCACCTGCCTCTGCTATCCAAGTACTGGGATTAAAGGCACATAAGAGCATGCCCAACTTACCTTTTACATTGTTATTTACATTGTTAATACAAAAATCACTATAAAAGTAGAATTCTTACTAGATGAAAATCTTAACAAATCAGTTGTATGTTGTGACTAAGCTTATTTTATAATGAAAAAAAAAGTTCCCCAGGTTATTATTTTATGAAGAATTCATCATGACATGGGTTCCTTAGCATAGATTACAAGTCTATAGTAATTCCATAAATGGATATTTAATTCCTGTAGTATTAAATAGCAATGGTATTTGTCTTAGTTAGGCTTCTATTCCTGTGAAGAGGCACCATGACCAAGGAAACTTATGAAGGACAACATTTAATTGGGGCAGGCTTACAGATTCAGAAGTTCAGTCCATTATCATCATGGCAGGAAACATGGTAACATCCAGGCAACCATGGTGCTGGAGAGGGAGACAAGATTTCTACATCTTGATCTCAAGACAGGTAGGAGAAGACTCAGCAACAGGAAGGAGGGTCTCAAAGCCTATCCCCACCGTGACATAGTTTTTCCAACAGGTCGCACCTCCAAATAGTGCCATCTCCTGGGTCAAACATATTCAAACCACCACAGTATTTTTGGTATGAATTCCAGACAATCAAATTATAATTGTTTTAAAAAAAGATGGAAAGGGATTTGATTTTGACAATTGAACAAGAGTTTCTGAGTCTGTCACTGGGAAGAAGCTCAGAGGGTAAGTAAGAGAGAGGAAAGGAGAGAGCAATAATGGCTAATTCAATCACAGTGCATTAAATATCTTGGGAAATTATCAAAAATAAATCTATTTTAAAAAGAGATTCCAGACGTTTCTTCATCAGCTTCATGATCTAACTTTCATTATCTTTGTAGAAATAAGGTATTTCCTACGAAGTCATGATTTATAACATCCTCCATCAAACCACAGCAAGGAATCAGGCTTTCTTGGCATCCCCCATCTAATGATAGCCCCCAGTTATCTTTGAACTACAGTTTAGCAATGCCAAGAGAACAGAAACTTCTTTCCCATTGGAGAAAACAAAAATCCATCAATTGAGCCTCCTTGGCATGTTCGCCACCTAGAAGTCAACAATGAAAGACCAGTCTCTGAGGGAATGAGATGAAGAGGAAGCAGCTCTCTGGGGGTAGTCTGAGTTGAGTGAGTCACAGGGAGGGAGGACACTCAAGCACACTGGGGAAGGTAGTGATGTGGCCTCTAAAAATTTAACAGCAGGAAATGATCATTCTAAAAGGACCCAACCCATCTAGATAACTTATTTTTAACTTATTAGATTGTTACTATTTTAGATTATTATTTCTTGTTGGAAGCGTGTTACATGTTGTCTAACAATTCACTAAATTTTGCCTTTCCTTGTATTTTGGCAATACTGCATATCTTTCAATTAAATGATATTTAGCTTAACTTTTATTAAATTTCACTGAATATGTTCATCTCTATGACTCAAAGTAGATTATTTCATGACATAGTTATCAGGATTAGAAAATACTTTTATCTATAAATCATAATTAGCTCTGAATTTCTATTTGATTATTAATATTCTTACAAAATTGATTCTGCCTGTGTAAATGCCACCTAGAAATGTTTTTTGAAATTGGTAAACATTTCCTGGGAAAGTAAGAAGTATGTTCACTTGAGATCTCGGGATTCAAACGTCTAAAAAGACTCACTCAGTAAAGAATGAGACTATGCCTGGTCTTCACCAAGATAAATAAATAAATAAACAAACAAACAAATAAAATCTGATGTATATATACAATGAGGGAGGGAGAGATCAGCCATGGCCAAGAGGAGACAAAGGAGGAAAGGAGAGAGAGAGAGGAAAGGCTAGAGAAAAAGAGAGAGTAAGAGGGAGAGAGGGAGAGGAGAGGAGAGTAAGAGAAAGAGAACAAAGGAGTAAGAGAAGTGAGCGAAGTGAAAGAGTGAGAACAAAGGAGAAGAGCAAGGAGGGGCCAAACAGCTCCCTTTAAAGTACAACTGCTATCTTTTCTGATGCTAGGTAACTGGGGCGAAGTCTAGCTTGAAGGTCAGAAGCTTGGGACATTGCCTACGTGACTGCTAGCCATGCTTCTCTTTTGGGGGCTGAGGAGGGCGGTTACTTAGGCAGGAGCCAGAGTTCGAGGAGCATGAGAGAACTCTTTCTGTCCCATGTAGGTGAATTATCACCACTGGGTCCTGGGGCTCAGCATCTCAGCTCAACTGGAGACCAGCCTGTCTGTGCATAGCCCAATGCCCCACAATAGGGAATATTCATATTAATTTCATTAAGTCACTCTGGAGATGATATCACATCATCCATTCTAGACTTTTTAAGATTGTATTTTAATTATAACATTTCTCCCTTCCTTTTCCTCCCTCCAAGCCCTCCCTTTGACCACCCACCCTTCTCTCCTTCAGATTCATGGTCTTTCTTTTCAGTTGTTATTGTATGCACATATGTACCTGTATACACATTTATATTCTCAAACATAACCTCTTGAGTCTATATAATGTTACTTGTGTATATGTGTGGAGGTTTGAATATGCTTTGCCCAGGGAGAGACACTATTAGGAAGTGTGGCCTTGTTGGAGAAAGTTTCTCACTGAGGGAACTTTAAGACCCTCCTCCTAGCTGCCTGGAAGAGAGTAGTCTGCTCCTTTCTCCCTAAGGAGCAAGATGTAGAACTCTCAGCTCCTCCAGCACCATGCTGACCTGGATGCTACCATGCTGCTCACCATGATAATAATGGGCTGAATCTTAGAACCAGTAAACCAGCCCCAATTAAATGTTGCCCTTTATAAGAATTGCATTGGTCATGGTGTCTCTTTACGACAAATGGAAACCCTAACCAAGACAGAATGTTTTCAGAGCTGACCATTCTCTCAGGACATCCAACTGATGTTCTCCTCCATGGGGGGAAACACCTCCCTAGGTCACTCCCAGCAGTACAGTTTCCTGTTGTGCTTGGTACAGGATCATAGACTTTCCCTCATGCAGTTTGGCAGGTTTGCTGGTGTCCTCCCTGTTCAGCTCATGTTTAAGCAATCATGTTCGTGAGATGTTACTAAGAGACAATCTCACACCCTCAGCCTCTTACAACTAGATTTTATAAAATACACAAAATTGCATACGTGCACAGGACATGAAAGTCAAAGAAAAATTGTCTAAGGGATCAAAGGAGACTAATGGACACAAGAGGTGAGAAGCGATGTGGAGAGTACATAATATACCCTCATGAAAATGGCCTGATGTGACCCAGTTTAATAAAATACAAAGGGAAAAGGTTCTTTGTGATATAATAATTCCTAATCAGCCTGTCCACTCAGGGTCTGGCTGAATTAGCCAGAGTAAATGACAGAGCAAGACACTTCTAGTCAAAACAGCATCTCTCTAGTGTTCTGTCTCCCTCAGAGACCCTTGCAGTTATTTTGCTTTGAAGCCAGACCCTTCCAGCCACATCCCCCTGGTCTTCCTCCTACCCTCATTTCTGCATTCATTGTCTCTACATACATTTTCCCTGCCTCTCAAAACTGTTCTTGTTTCAATTCTTCTCATTTTTATTTAAATAAACATATATGGAACAAATAACACAGGATATTAACTTTGAGACTGGCATTTTTAACTCAATGCAAAGCCCATAAAAACATCCCAGCTGCTGTTCCTGCTCATATGTTGTTCTCTTTGTTGTTATAGTGAATTTTTTCTAGTTGAATTGCTGTACCTTGACATTTTTGGGATATCACTCAATGGTAGCCTCTGATGAACTATATACATGCCTTGTAAAAATGATAGGCAAAAATAGATAAGGTTGCATAACTTCTGTTTTTTATTACTGAATCTTGACTGACCTGGAACTCACTATGGCTTCTACTTCAGTGCCTGCCTCTGCTTATCCAGTGCTCAGACTCAAGGTACATGCCACCATGCCTGACTTTGTCTAATTTCTGCCCAATGTGTCTCCTTTCATTGGCATCTATAATCTTAAGTGTGGTTTAATATGATATAGTTTACTCTATCTTTCAATAATTGCTAAGTAGTCATCAGTATTAAAGTCACTCTTTATCAAAATTATAGCTATGATTACAAATTACAAATTTGCCAGTATCTGCAGATGCTGAGTGCAAGTACAATTTGAATTCCTCAGATATATAGATTTTAATGCTTATTACTAATATATTTTAATATAAAAACTTGGCATATATGCTGTGCATAGCAATGGGTTTCTCGGAGACATTTTTACACTATTTGTTATATTTTAATATGTGATTTGATCATATTCATTCCCATCCTGTTCTTTTTTCCTTTTGCCTCCCATAATTCTTGTTTATTCCCCCTTTCTCTCTCATTTTTCCTTCCATGTCCTACATACCAATAGGATTTTATGCAACCATACAAAATCTAGGATCCACAAATATTACGATCCACCATAATATTTGCTTTTTGAAGTCTGACTTGTTTCACTTAATATGATTCTCTCCAATTACATCCAATTTTCTACAAATGGCATGATTTTATTCCTTATGGCTGAAATAAGCTGCACTGTGTACATATATCACATTTTCTTCATCCATTCATGTATTTTCATTACTGATTTCCATATAGATGGCCTTACTAACCCTAATACCATGTGATTTTTTTTTTATATCCTAATAGCCTCCAACCACTTTAAATGGATTTTTACATAATAACTCCAACTAAATTCCCCAGTTAAGCACATCATACAGACAGAAGCTGAGCACAGATCTGCTCATCCTGGATGGATGCTGCTCTATAATCATCTATAGAAAGACTGATATCACATTTGGTCTCTATAGAGTCATTAAAACGAAAGCTTTATTATGTGAGTCCTAACGCAAGGACATTCATGGCTGAGCAGAAAATCCAGCAAAAGCCATAACACAACTGTCCCCACACTTCCTCATACCACACTACTTGGTGCACTTGTTAGAATCAATTCTATGTATTTAATGTCTTTCCTTTTACATTTTTAACACTTTTTGTTACTAGAATATAATATATATGAGAGGCCATTGAACCTTGAAGACTTTTATGAAAGAAAACTATAACACAAGACTTTTTTTAAGCTTGTAAAAGAACAAAATTTATTAATAAAATTAAAAAGATATAAAACCACAAGGCAAGCAAATTAAATTTTTTAGCCACAGGCAGGGCTGGCCTGAATGTCAAGGAGGATTTCTCTTTTGCCCTGTGTGAGCACACTAGACCCTGGATAAGGAGGTGATTGTATAAGCAAGGGGCAAGGGAGAGTGAGAGTATAGCAGAAGCTGGTACCCATTAACTAGTCACATAATTTGGACCAAGTAATTCATGAGCTATCTGCCTTAACTATATAGTTAAAAAAGACAAAGAGTAATTTTGACAACAATAAAAGGAACAGAGGGTAAAGAATTACCACATGGTTGTAAGTGTTTAGGTTCCTAGACTGCTTTGTTCAATATCTCTAAGATTTAATACAAGACTTCTAATTTGGTTTATTTGATGTCTTTAATAAGTGACAGAATCTGTACCTTAAAATGGCATTCATCGGAGATAGTTCCTTGTGATAAAAAGACATCAATTTTTTTGGTTAATACAGTTATTTTTTTCAAATTTTAAAATGAAATATTTCATGAAATTACAAACTAACCCAAGGAGGCTTTCTTGCACAACTGTCCAGCTTGATGACTGTGTGTTATAAAACTATAATTCAGTAGCAGAGGCAGATAATGAGCTTCAGTCCTTTGTGCTTGCACAGGTCTGCCATTGTCTTCAGGTGTGTAGATGCGTGTAACCACAGCACATGGGACACAGAGCTATTTCAGCCCCGTGAGCCTCTGTGATGCTCCCTGTCACCATGACTCCCATTCTTCCTCTCGCAGGCCCTGCGTCCTGCTCTGTCTTCCATCTCCTTGGTTTCTCCCTTTCATCAAGGTTCTCTAACAGGAATCATGAAATTATTATGTGAAATTCTCAGATTAATGTTTTGGCACTCAGCATGATGTACTTCAGATCCAGCGGAGGCTTTGTTTGCCTCAATAGGGTGTACCCAACTTTCTTGTTGGGGTGACTATGCGTGGCTTTGTAGTTCCAGCGTTTTACATTTGTATTAGTGCTATACGACTAATGAACTAGAATAAAAGGCAATTGAGCTGTTCACATGCATTATGGAAATAATTAATAGGAATAATTACTTTATTTAAAGCTAGTATTCTCCTTGATGGAAAAATTCTGGCCAGTCAGGCTACCTAGTTTAAAAACAAAACTAAAAATAACTTGGAAAACCCTTTTGATGGTGTCAATCACATAGGCTAAAGCTACTTTTGACTTCCGAAGATATACTGATACGTTTAGCTGGATTCTTGTTTGATATGCTACTATTTTATATTTCATATTTTGCATGTATTATTCTTGGATGGTACATGTGGCTACATATAATCTCCCTGGGTATATTTTTACATAATTTAAGATGTTTTTATTCTTCATGTCATCTTTTCATGTGTTGTAATAAAGTATAATCAACACCGTGTCTTACAAATCACTGGGCCTTCTCCATCCAGACTTGCTTTGTACATATAAGCACTTCCCAAGAAATTGCTACATGCAAAAATATATTTTCTCAGATAGTTTTTGATATTTTTGATCATTTATGTTTTTAAAATAAGAATTTTTGCATGGCAATGGGATATATACCATTGGAAAATATTATATTGTGAGTTTTACATAAATGTCACTGATTTTTTTCAGATGAAGGAATAAGATGAGAGCTATTATTATAGTAGATAAAATAATATCAGTCATTTAACATGTAAAATATTTAAAATACCAACAAAAATTAAAACTTAAAGTTCATATATTAATAAACTAAATTTTTTGTATAGCCTTTTAAATTAACAGAAATTTAAAGAGGGAAGCAATGAATTAAGACAGGTATTTTGATCTTATAGTTCTAGTTATGAGTTAATTGGCACAAGTTTATTAAATTTTTAGTCTACCCAGCACAGGGGAAGGCCAGGGCCAAGTAGTGGGAGTGGGTGGGTAGGGGAGCAGGGGCAGGGGTGGGGTATAGGGAACTTTTGGGATAGCATTTGAAATGTAAATAAAGAAAATAATAATAAATAAATAAAAATTTTTAGTCTACAATACATATATTCAAATATCTTTAAATGTCTATAGGTTGGAAAGAAGACTCACTTCCAGAAGTGTATTTTTAGGAGAAAAAACTCTATGTGAAATTAAAACCTGTATTATAATTTGTTGTCATTTCGTTTTTTATTTTGGATAGTTAGTATTCAAAGATTCCTCATTTTCCAAAAGCAAGTATATATACTATAATCTGATTGGAATAGAGAATATCTTTCCTAATCTCAGTGTAGGTGGTACTAATGCTGCCTTGTGACACAAGAAAGAGTACTTTGTCTCGACCAATTAGAAGACAAGAAAAATTATTACTGGAAATTTGGGGGAGTCCTGTTGGGGAAACCCAATGATACTTGGGAATCAGGATTCTTGGGGGGTCTTGGTTGCATTAATTTCCAAAAAGAAAAAAAGATGGAGAAGCTGCAAAGGTCTGCCACTCTGAGGCATGCAATTATATGGGGTAGGGTAGGGGTGGGGAGTTTTAGAAGAAAATGGATGCCCAGAGTACTAAGAGATACAGTATGCTTAGACTTTAGTTAGCATTCAAAAGGAAAAGACGAGGAGGAAGTAAAAAGGTGTGGAGTAGTCAGAAAGATGGGCAGTCCCAGCTGAACCTCTTGGCAGCTCACAGAGACTGCTAGGGAGGAGCTCTAGGAGGGAAAGTGTAAGATTATTTAAGAGAAATCCAACTCACCCATAGGGAGATGGTCCCTTATCCAGGCCCTTGACCTTTCACACCTTGGGTAAATCCCTCTTACTCATGGTGTGATCTGTTTTGTGTACTTTTGGATTCTGACCCTGTTATCTTTTTTCTTTAAAGTTTATAATATGAACATTTGCTTGCTTAATACTGTCCCGTCTGTCTTGAATGATTTCTTAATTCTTTTCGATTCTTTATTATTTTAAAAGAAACCCTGGCTAGTTGTTTTTTGTTTGTTTGTTTGTTTGTTTGTTTTTCTTGTGCTCATTTTTTTTTTTAAGATCTGTCTTCAAGCTTACGAGTTTTCCACTGGATTCATTTTCTTTCCGCCGTTCGTGTATGTTACTTTGTACGTACACGAGGTGGAATTTAATCTTTCGTTGACAAGGATTTTTAGTTTGCTACCCACTTATGATCTCCATTGTTTTCTTTTTTGCTGAATTCATTTTGGTCATGAATTTTCCTTTTAATCTTATTAGCTGCCCGTGTGTTGCCTTTCACCTCATTAACCTTGCTTAAAATCATTTGTGGGCATTCGATTTCTGTGGAGTCAATCCTTAGAGAGTGACTGTAGGTGTAGTGTTCTACCCCTGGGCTGGTTTTTCTTTCTGTTTTTCAGGCTTCCTCTGTCCCTTGTGTCACTGCTTATGCCTTTGGTAGGTCAGTGTTCCTGTCAATTTCTTAAAACATCTGGAATTTACTTTGTACATGATGTGAAGTAGAAGGTGAACTGGATTTCCTACTAAATGTTTTTATTTAAAAAGCCATATTTTCTCCCCACCAAGTTGATGTTGCACATATAACATATTATATATTTGTTATCTGAAATCTGTAGGACTATTATTGTTCAATTGATATATTTCTCAACCTTATAGCACAATTGATTTTTTTTTTTATAAAAAGAGCTAGTTGTTAAATCTTTCTTTAATAATTTTATTTTGAATATTCACTTCCTGGTTGTTAGACATTTATTTGTTTAGATGTTTGAAACAACAAAAAATGCTTTTGGTACAAATTGTAATATCCTTCAAAATGCATTATTTAATTGTTTATATTTTTATTTACTTAATTGGTTTAATTTTCCACACTATGGAATGATTTGAAAAATATTCTAATGTCTCTTTTCTTAGACATACTAATTAATGTTTTATTTATTTTTAATTTTAAGAATCACATTTAACATTCATTCATTTCAAAAACATTTCCTCTATTCATTTTATCTTTGTTGATTATTCTAAAACTTATTTTTATTTAAGTTTATTATCCTAAAACTTATCTTTACTGATGAGTCTAAAACTTTTCTCTATTCATTTTTCTTTAACTTTATTGATTATTTGTCTTATTTTTCTGATATTCATCATTCTTTGGTTTTCCTTCTTTAACAGAACAAGCATAACTTTATCTTTCTTCTAAATACAATTTTGTTTTGTTTTGTTTTGTTTTGTTTTGAATTTTGGCTTTTAAATTTGTTTTTATTTTGATGTGAGGGTTAAGTACACTTTTTTTTTAAAGAAATATTCACAACATCCAACTAACCACTTTTCCCCCAAATATGGGCACTATAAATATTTGTATTTAGACAGATGTTATATGATCCATCCTTCCAAGAATAGAATAGAAGTCCCATAAACTGCTCTTGTGAAATTCAATCTGTATGTCTCCATGTTAGCTTTTATCCTGAAAAGGTCTCCAAATGCAGTCGTGGACTGACGTGCCAGCTTCTGTGGATCCCTGACGTGCCAGCTTCTGTGGATCCCTGACGTGCCAGCTTCTGTGGATCCCTGACGTGCCAGTTTCTGTGGATCCCTGTGGATCCCTGACGTGCCAGCTTCTGTGGATCCCTGACGTGCCAGCTTCTGTGGATCCCTGTGGATCCCTGATGTGCCAGCTTCTGTGGATCCCTGTGGATCCCTGACGTGCCAGTTTCTGTGGATCCCTGACGTGCCAGCTTCTGTGGATCCCTGACGTGCCAGCTTCTGTGGCTCCCTGGTAGAGATACAGTCTGTGTTAACCTTGAGTCTCTCCACACTCGTTAGCATTTTTATGTCTTATCCTATTTTGCATGATATTGCTCTGTTGGGAGCTATTTTGTAAAATATAGCAATTATTTCCTCATACTAACTCTTATTTCTTGAAGAGAACAATTAATATTAGTCAGACAGGAGACAAGAGGAAAGAATTGTGGATTATGAGGGGGGAAAACAGGAAATCACTTGATGTTGTGCCAAATTAAAATTTTTTCCAGGAAAGGGAAAAAGCCCAAGAAAACTTTTCTGATTACAGAAAAGAATGACTACAAATGACTAAGCCACTATATTATAATTCTTGTTACAAATGCTGACTGTGGTGGGCAGGATAAGTACAAGTTTTTAAATTGATATTTTTCTTGGAAAAAAGCAGGTCATTACATATGCTAAATATCTTCTAAGAGAAATAATGACCCCAATGCTGAGTTTTTCATAATAATAAACCAAAAACATAAAAGTGAGGAGTCCTCCTTGTGAAGAAAAATTTTGATGTCTTAAATGTCCTTGGTGTCTACTCCATTCCAAAGAAAGAATCTCTGAAACCTTCCAGAATGTTAAACAGGGTAAGGCTTAGATACACAATCCTGGAATTGAGAGCACCTCAGACTTTGTTGTAAATCTTGACACCTCTGTCTGAGGCTTTGCCAACTGCTCGCCCTCTACTCCACTGTCCCTGGTCCTCTGGGTTCCCTCACAGGCACTTCATTGCCTTATTTGACAGTGGGAACTTCATTGCCTTATTTGACAGTGACTGCCAAATAGTACCCTCAAAGTCTAGTATCTTTTGAGGGTAAAACCTAACAACCAAGTGATAACTCAGCATCCTTAAGGGAGGTCTCAAGGAAAACTATTCATCTGAGCCTGGAAACATAGTTCAGCAGTTAAGAGTACTTGCTGCTCTCCCAGGAGAACTGAGTCCAATTCCCAATACCCATGTGGAGGCTCCCCTGTAACTGCAACTCCAGAGATTCTGAGATGCTCTTCTGGCCTCTACCAGAGCCCACATGCACAAGCACACATGCACGAACACGCACGCACGCACACACACACATACACACACACACGCATGCACAAACACACAAACTTGCATCCACAGAGAGAGATACACATATATACAAATTAAATATTTCTAAAGATTTTTTAACTTACATATTCTATGTATATGAGTATTTTGTCTGCATGTGTGCATACCAGAAGAGTTCATTGGATTCCGTGGGACTATAAACAGATGGTTGTGAGCCTCCATGTGGATGCTGAGAATTGACCTCAAAACCTCTTGAAGAACAGCCAGTGTTCCTGACCACTGCTCTCAAGATATCTCCAGCCCCAAATAAGTATTTTTTAAGATCTATTCATCTGTGTGCATTTTGTTTGCTAATGCCACATTTTTTTTCCTAAGTCACTTTATAGTAAGCATGGCAGTCAAGTAATGTTGTCCCTTCAATGTCACTCTTCTTCAGTATTCTGTTACCACTTTTGCATCTTCGATAAACTCACACACACTTTAAAAATCAGTTTCTCAGCCACCACAGATATTGTTTTGTGGGTGTGTCAATTGGAATTGTATTGACTTCATAAATAATTTGGAATGGACTGAAACGTCAATACAGAGTCTTCTTATTCATGAGCATAAGTATCTCTATTACTTATTTAATTTTCTTCATCAGGGTTACATAGTTTAAGTCATATATAACACATTAATATTCTGTTAAAATTATACTAAAACTATTTGAATTAGGGTGGCATTAACATTAGCTTCGTTGTACTTTAAAATTAGAATTTAACTAGTTTATTGCTCTTGTACAGGAAAGCTACTAATTTGTGTAAATTAACCTACATCTTACAACCTTCTTACTCTTGCTTAGACTCTTTTTTCATGTTATCTACATGGGCAAACATGTTATCTGTGGACATTTAGAAATTTTTTGTTTCTTCTCTTTATCTTGCTTTATCATATGTTCAGGGTGTTTCTTTAGTAAAAAAAAAATGCAATGGCAGTGAGAAACTATGTTGCTAGTCCTTTGAAATACTTAGCACAGCATCTTATAGACTATTGAGTATTAATTTTATGGAGTGAATGAATAAATGAATTGGTAAATGAAGGCTAAACAAATAACTAACATATTTTCTTTATCTTTAAATGGTAGACCTTCATATATATTTTATAGGATCATCATATTATCTTATAGGCTTATAAAAAGGTCAAGATAAAGGGTATAGTTAAGAAAATCTAATTTTTGTGGCTGAGAAGATGCCTCAGAAGCTAAGAACACTTTCTGCTCTTGTCTAGAACCTAAGTTCTATTCCCAATTCCCACTAACAACTGTCTGTTGCTCCAGTTCCAGGAGATCCAGCACTCTCTTCAAATCTCTAGATGCATGTTGTACATATACCTACATTTCAGCAAACATTCACACATGAAATAAAGTAAATATCTTTAAAGAAAATGTAATTCGGGGAAACAATATAAATTTATTGTCTTTTTAGACTATATATGGGAGAGAACACTCTCTCTTCTTTAATGTCTTTTAGTCTTCTGTTGTTACTGCAAAAACTCAGCAGTTTAGGGTTCACTAAGCTAAAGTTGAGCTTATTTGGAGCTGTTTTCCTTCCAAAGCATCTAGTGAGACCATACATCCATCTCCTTGGCTCTCCACCTTCTAAAATCCATTCATGCTCTTGCTTTGTGTGTTCTTCCTGGAACTACAAGGCAGCATT
This sequence comes from Mus pahari, assembly GCF_900095145.1. Classification (NCBI taxonomy): domain Eukaryota; kingdom Metazoa; phylum Chordata; class Mammalia; order Rodentia; family Muridae; genus Mus; species Mus pahari. Next base: position 57,747,641 of record NC_034601.1, on the reverse strand, counting down.
GAGCAGTGATCTTCCCGCACTTAACTTGCTTTTTCTCTCTCATCCTTATGACGTAACAACTGCAGTGACAAAACTATCCACTTGATGAATCTGGGCCCATTTAGGTAACCTGTCATAATCATCCCATCTCAAGATTAATACCTTACACAAATACCTGATCCTTTATGCAAATCTCTTATGGCATAAGATACAATACACAGACTTGTCATTGGAGAAAAGGTGTAACTTGGTTACTACAAGCTACATTTACACAGGCAGGGACTACTGAGCTTCAACTTAACTTGGTCAGGATAGTCCACACCCTGATGAAATCCAACAAACCCTAGATTAGTTTAAGATAAACTCAATTGCTACTCAAATTCCAATGAAAATATTACTATTGTTTTTACTATCCATATAAATTTCCTTACTGAACTAATGATAGGAAGTAAAATAACAGCAATAATAATGACAAATAATGAAGGGTCTAATTGATCTAATCTCACCATTGGTATAAAGTTGTAAAAGAGAAAGGGAAATGTAATCTACCCTGTCCCCTCCTGTTCCTAACTCAGACCTTATTCTAAGTATTTTGGGGAGTCACAATGACATTTTGTGTGTCTGCAGGGACCTACTTGCTTATGGGGGTCAACAGAAACTTTAGACTCAGTCAGAATACTGCATTTTGCCTTCATCAGCTTTTCTTTTTATCATCTTCATAGATCTTCTGTATCAATTCACTATATGGCTTATCTAATGCAGAAAGTAAGATGGTGGTGATGGTGGTGGTGGTAATGACCAATACAAATGATGCTGTGTAATTGTTTCTGGAAGATTCATACCAGTGCCGTTTACCCCATGAATTCTTTGTTGAACAGTACTCCATACAACTTCAAATGTCATATTACCATATTTGTAGATGTGGTTTAGTTCTTCCAAGTATCTGGAATTACATCTACAGTTAATTTTTATCTGAGAAATACAGACATCTCATAGTTTTCTCAGTGGTGGTTTTGAGTAGTATTCATTCATAGCCCTCCTTTTTAACAAAACTAAACTTGATAGCTAACTATATCTAGTTTCTTTGCCTGGACTGCAAAAAGTAGCAGATCTGAAACAAGCAATTACAAAATAGATCTTTGTGAACTTCCCCCTCCAACAATGCATTTCTTTCATTCACTTCAAGAGATTTTGGCACAAGAGTTTATTACCACTGCTCATCACAGCAGCCCATTAGTCTTGACTAAATGGTCAATCAGTCTAAAAGGATACTGCACACTACTAAATTAGCTTGAATCAGATTTCTGGAGACAGGCCAATCAGGCCAGATGGTTTCTTAGTCTGCAGGATGTCACTTCACAGATACCAATCCAAATGAGATACTAACAGAATGCTGCTTCTGCAGAAGAGCCACAAAATTTCCCCTTCACAGTCACATGACAGTGATTGGTGGTTTGTAGCCAAAACACTAAGGAGTCACTGGTGTTCCAAATTCAAAGGGCAAAAGCATGTCCCTGTATTGAGTAGGTGAACATGATTTCTCCTGCTTTGTTTTATTTTTACTTTTATTGAAAATAAAGTTATTTTTATACAGTATATCCTGATCACAGTTCCCTGTCCTTCATCTGTTCCCCGATCCTCTCCTCCTCTCTCCACTTCCAACTCCACACCTCCTTTTTTTCTCTTAAGAAATTTAACAGGCAAATAAAAAGAAACATTGGACAATAATGAAACAAAAATGAATAAACTAGCAAACAAACAAACAAAAACCAAATAAGAGCATAAGAAATGCATGCACACACATACATGCACACACACAATCCATAAAAATACAAAATTGAAAACCATAATATACAAGCAAAAGACCAGTGATGTTAAAAAGAAAGAAAGAAAGAAAAAGAAAAGCAATATGAGGCAAAAAAAAAATCTTAGGGTTTTATTGATGTGATGAAATACCATCACCAGAGAAACTCTCATAAAGGAAACAATTAATTGGGGCTGGCTTACATTTCAGAGGTTAAGTTCATTATCTTCATAGCAGGAAGACTGATGTCATGCAACCAGACAATGCTGGAGAGGTAGCTGAGAGCTCTACATGCTGATTGGTGGATAGCAGAAAGAGAGTGAGGCACACTTTCTCCAACAAGGCCACACCTCCTAAATAGCACCACTCCCTGTGAGCCTATGGGGATCATTTTCTTTCAAGTCACTTCAAAAATAAAAGGTAAAACCCACAAACACCCTTGAGTACAGTTTGTATTGCCCATTTGTGGGACATGGGGTCACATGGGCTCTTAAGTATAGTCTGTAAACCCAGCGAGAATCCCTTGAAGAAACTAACTTTTCCTTTGTGAATGTTTTTTTGTATTTTGGGCGGATAAACCAAGCAGCAGAGCAGGCCAAGGTGTTCCACATGGGAGAGGTTTATTATGCAGGAATGGAGGGGGAGCGGTGAAGCAGGTAGAAGGGTAGAGAAGAGGAGAGAGAGAGAAAGAGGGGGGAGAGAAGAAAGAGGAGGAGAAGAGAAAAGTACGAAGAGAGCAAGGAGGGGGTGGCTTCCTATTTTATACAGAAAATGAAATCACACCAGTGAGGGCGGGAACTGAGCCAAGTGGATTGTGGGATAGAAGGTCATTGTCCTGGCAACGCAGGTCAAGGGTCACATGGTTAGGAGTATCCTTGTGCTAACAGGTTTAATTGGAGGTAGTTTCTTGGTTGGGGACAGGAGCTCATGTCTACTTCCTGATCTCAGTGCTGGAACAAGGCCTGTTGGCTCTATGCTTGCTGTCACAGTCTCTGTGAGTTCATACATGCAGCAGTTGTGTTGCATCTGGAAGACAGTTTCCTAGGAATCATTCATCCTTCTGGCTCTTAGGATCCTTCTGCCTTCTCTTCAACAGAGTTCCTTGAACGCTTAGGAGAGGGATTTGATAATGGCTTACTATTTGGCTCTGAATGTTCCAAGATCTCTTACTCTCTGTACAAAGCTCACTGTATTAGTTCATATCTACTGCAGCAGAAAACATCTCTCACTATGTCTAAGTGAGATACTAATTGATGGGTATAGTTGAATGTCATTGGAAGTCTTTTTAAACTTATTTTATTAGATATTTTCTTCATTTACATTTCAAAAGCTATCCCGAATGTCCCCTACACCCTCCCCCCACCCACTCCCACTTCTTGGCCCTGGCATTCTCCTGTATGGGGCATATAAAGTTTGCAAGACCAAGGGGCCTCTCTTCCCAACGATGGCTGACTAGGCCATCTTCTGCTATATATGCAGCTAGAGACACAAGCTCTGGGGATACTGGTTAGTTCATATTGTTGTTTCACCTATAGGGTTGCAGACCCCTTCAGTTCCTTGGGTAATTTCTCTAGTTCCTCCATTGGGGTCTCTGTGTTCTATCCTGTAGATGACTGTGGGCATCCACTTCTATATTTGCCAGGCATTGGCATAGCCTCAGAGAGATAGCTATAACACTGTCCTTTCAGCAAGATCTTGCTGGCATATGCAATAGTGTCTGCATTTGGTGGCTGATTATGGGATGGACCCCCAGGTGTGGCAGTCTCTGGATGATGGTCCATCCTTTCGTCTTAGCTCCAAACTTTGTCTCTGCCACTCCTTTCATGGGTATTTTATTCCCTATTTTAGGGAGGAATGAAGTATCCACATGTTGGTCTTCCTTATTCTTGATTTTCTTGTGTTTTGGAGATTGTATCATGGATATTCTAGGTTTTTGGACTAATATCCATTTATCAGTGAGTGCATGTCAAGTGAGTTCTTTTGTGATTGGGTTACCTCACTCAGGATGATATCCTCCAGATACATCCATTTGCCTAAGAATTTCATAAATTCATTGTTTTTAATAACTGAGTAGTACTCCATTGTGTAAATGTACCACATTTTCTTTATTCATTCCTCTGTTGAGGGACATTTGGGTTCTTTCCAGCTTCTGGCTATTATAAATAGGGCAGCTATGAACATAGTGGAGCATGTCTCTTTATTACCAGTTGGAACATCTGGGTATATACCTAGAAGAAGTACTCCTGGATTCTCCGGAGGTACTATGTCCAGTTTTCTGAAGAACTGCCAGACTGATTTCCAGAG
>NC_034601.1:57705721-57743543 GCF_900095145.1 Mus pahari | reverse complement strand
AGCTCTCCTCTTGCAAGGCAGGTGTCCAGAAGTCTGGAGCTCTGATCCTCCTTCTGAGTCCTAGGGTCAGAAAACTCCCTGTAGGCCTACTCTCCCTGTGTGATCCTCAAGGATCTGTGGTGTGGAGAGTCCTCCTGAGCACTCAGCTGTCTCTGCTGGGGTTCAGAAGAGAGATGACAGGGGTGGCCGCGACCAGACTGGAACCCCGCCTCTGGGTGGGCAGTGTTCCTTTGTCCCTGTTCCTGCTGGCACAAGCCCCTGCTGGATTCTCTGGAGTTGATTGTGTTCCACTCACCTGTGATCCTGAGGACCTGTGGTGTAGATAGTTCTCCAGAGCGCTCAGCTGCCTCATCTGGGGTTCAGAAGAGAGATCATTAGGAGTCTTTTTATTGCTACTTTCCTTTAGCAGAACATTTGGTTTTCCCCTATGCCCATGGCCTACCTAGTCTCAAGATTCTTATCCACTGAATAGTGTCAGGTGTAGGTTCCATCTCATGGAGTAGGCTTAACATCCAATCAGATAGTAGCTCATTATTCCCACCATATCTGTTCCACTATCCCCAGGATATCATTAACAGGAGGTCACTACTATAGATCAGAGTTTTATCAAGATTGGTGTTTACCTTTTCCTCTGGCTGTCTGAATCTACATTCCTGTACCATGAATACTAGTCAGTAGGTTCCTGCTTTTATATTTATCCCTAGAGGAAAAGTTTCTACCTAAAGCATCATCAATATTCTAGACAAAACATCATCAATATTCTAGACACAACGTGAAGACTGGGGAGAGGGTGGCCTTCAGAGGAGTTGCTCATAGTGTGGGTCCTACATCATTGATATCACTTGGAGTTCTTTAGACCTGAGATCTCTGTAGCAACCCAGATCTACTAAATCAGAATCTGTGTTACCACAACATTCCCAGGAAGTTTGTTTGGTACAGTTAAGCTGACCTAATATAAAGAAGTGATATATTGAGGTGACATATATGCAGTTTCTCTAATCTGATTATCATACACACACACACACACACACACACACACACACACACACACACACATACACTGAAATGTCATATTGAACTCCATAAATATATACAATTAGGCATGTGCAAATTAAAAACTGATGATCTGTATTGGAATATCTGGACATGCATTCCAGGCTGTTCTACTAGACAAAACAAGCTTTGTGTCACTTGAGACTCGTCCCAAAGAACAAACCTTTTTTTAAAGTTTGTTTTTTTTTTTAAAGTAACTGTGCACAATTAATTTTCTAAGTGCCTGGCATGCTATTCTGCTATTTTTACTTATTCCACATATACCTGTTAATTGTACCTCAATAATAATAATAAACTATATAAACCATGTTAGTTATGCAGTAGTTAGTGAGTTACACAGCTAGTTAAAGATATCAATTTCACATGAAGCTGAATTTATACTGAATTTAAATTCTGCTGTAACTAGCATCTTTTCTCTTTTTAAACGTTTTTATCTGTCAGGCAGTGGTGGAATACACCTTTAATCCCAGGACTTGGGAGGCAGAGGCAGGTGGATTTCTGAGTTTGAGGCAAGCCTGGTCTACAGAGTGAGTTCCAGGACAGACAGTGTTGTACAGAGAAACACTGTCTCAAAAAAATCCAAAATCATTATATGTGTTTGTGGATGCATGCACGTGCTCATGCACACATGCATTCATGCATGCACTTGGCCCATCCTCTGTGGCCATCAGAGAACAACTTTGAGGAATTGTTCTCTCACGCCACTTTTCTCTGCATCATAGAGATTGAGCTCCAGTCATCAGACTTCCACAGGAAGTATTTCTACATGTTCTTCCATCTTGCTGGTAGTGTAGCTAAGTATCTTAAGTCCACCTCATAAAACAGTTTCCATTTCATGGCTCATTAGGAAGAACTTCTATAACTTTCATCTTTGAATGCAGCTTCATGCTCTGGTCATAGTAAGGTATTTAATGTATGCCAGGTCCACTTTGTGTTATCATACAATGAAAGCATGCTTAGAAAAAAAAAAAACTGTAAGCATCTCAGAAGAGGAATTTGCCCTCTTTGTACACAGGGTACATCCTGGAACAGTCTGGCATATGGCTTGTGATCCAGCATAAAGAAGAGGTGACACCTATAGTGTGGCAAAACGCAGGCAGTTCCCAGCAGAGCAGGTTGCCTCCTCCCACAATGCACTTCTGCCTCCCCCTTACATCTTTACCCAGACAAGAACCACTGAACATTCATCCACCCACATCTGCCACATCCTGATTAATACAAACAGATGCTGGTTTGTGCCTGAGATAGACTCACTTCAAACTCAGTCTGGTCCTCAGGGTAGGGGATAGGAGTAAATATTTCACTCTGTGTGTTCTCATCCAGCAATCAAAATTGTGAATATTTATGCCGTGTCCTATTTTGATGCCTCATCGGAAAGCCAATAGACTCCAGACAAAACTCCAAAAATAACAATAAAAGAAAGAATATGAATATTTAATTTTCAATAAAAATGTGATCCTTGAAGATGTAATCTTTCAAAAGTGACTGCTTAGAAAAATAACTTCGAAATGTTCAAATTTATCACATAGAACTTTGTTAAGAATTGTGAATCACATGATTAATTTGAATATTAATTTTAGCATTAGTAATATTTTAGGTAGCTTGTTTTTATTACAACTTAAAGTAGAAATAGATAGTGAAGTTTACCATTTTCCTGCCTAGATTAAAAACAATAATTTATTTTATGAGTTAATAAGATTAAGGATACCAAAAATATATAAATGCACAGGTGACACTGGAAGACAAGGTTACTTTTTCTATTATTTAAGTGAGGCATAGCAAATAAGGGCTGTGTCAAAATCTGGAGAATGAAATTCATTTATGACCAGGAGTGATATAGCTGGGTCCTCAGGTAGTACTATGTCCAGTTTTCTGAGGAACCGCCAAACTGATTTCCAGAGTGGTTGTACCAGCTTGCAATCCCACCAGCAATGGAGGAGTGTTCCTCTTTCTCCACATCCTCTCCAGCATCTGCTGTCACTTGAGTTTTTGGTCTTAGCCATTCTAACTGGTGTGAAGTGGAATCTCGGGGTTGTTTTGATTTGCATTTCTCTGATGACTAAGGATGTTGAACATTTCTTTAGGTGCTTCTCAGCCATTCGATATTCCTTGGTTGAGAATTCTTTGTCTAGCTCTGTACCCCATTTTTAATAGGGTTATTTGATTCTCTGGAGTTTAACTTCTTGAGTTAACTTCTTGAGTTCTTTGTATATATGGGATATTAGCTAGCTCTCTATTGGATGTAGGAATGGTAAAGGTCTTTTCCCAGTCTGCTGGTTGCCATTTTGGTCTTATTGACAGTGTCCTTTGCCTTACAGAAGCTTTGCAATTTTATGAGGTCCCATTTGTCAATTCTTGATCTTAGAGCATAAGCTATTTGTGTTCTGTTCAGAAAAATTTCCCCTGTGCCCATGTGCTTGAGGCTCTTCCCCACATTCTTCCCTATAAGTTTCCATGTATCTGGTTTTATGTGGAGGTCCTTGATCCAATTGGACTTGAACTTTGTACAAAGAGATAAGAATGGATCAAATTGCATTCTTCAACATGCTAACTGCCAGTTGAAACAACACCATTTGTAGAAAATGCTGTCTTTTTTCCACTGGATGGTTTTTGCTCCTTTGTCAAAGATCAAGGTGTATGGGTTCATTTCTAGGTATTCAGTTCTATTCCGTTGGTCTACCTGTCTGTCACTGTACCAGTACCATGTAGTTATCATGGTTGCTCTGTAGTACAGTTTGAGGTCCCAGGATCCTGATTCCCCCAGAAGTTCTTTACTTTCTGATAATAGTTTTCACTGTCCTGGGTTTTTTGTTATTCCAGATTAATTTGAAAATTGCTCTATGAAGAATTGATTTGGAATTTTGATGGGGATTGCATTGAATCTATAGATTGCTTTTGGCAAGATGGCCATTTTTAATATATGTTCATAGCAGCCTTATTTATAATAGCCAGGAGCTGGAAAGAACCCAGATGTCCCTCAACAGAAGAATGGATACAGAAAATGTGGTACATTTACTCAATGGAGTACTACTCAGCTATTAAAAAACGATGAATTCATGAACTTCTTAGGCAAATGGATAGAACTAGAAAATATCATCCTGAGTGAGGTAACCCAATCGCAAAAGAACACACATGGTACGCACTCACTGATAAGTGGATATTGGCCCAGAAGTTCAGAATACCCAAGATATAATTCACAGACCACATGAAGCTCAACAAGAAGGAAGAACACAGTGTGGATACTTCAATCCTTCTTAGAAGGGGAAACAAAATACCCATTGGAGGAAGTACAGAGATAAAGTTTGGGGCAGAAACTGAAGAAAAGGCCATCCAGTTACTGACCCACCTGGGGATCAATCCCATATACAGTTACCAAACCCAGACACTATTGTGGATGCCAACAAGTGCTTACTGACAGGAGCCTGATATAGCTCTCTCCTGAGAGACTCTGCCAGTGCCTGACAAATATAGAAGTGGATGCTCACAGCTCAAAGACTGAGCACAGGGTTCCCAATGGAGGAGATAGAGAAAGGACCAAAGGAGCTGAAGGTGTTTGCAGCCCCATAAGAGGAACAATAATATGAACCAACCAGTACTCCCAGGACTCCCAGGTACTAAACCACCAACCAAACGGTACACATGAAGGAATCCATATCTCCAGCTGCATATGTAGCAGAAGATGGCCTTGTTGAACATCAATGAGAGGAAAAGCCCTTAGTCTTGTGAAGACTCGATGTTCCAGTGTAGGGGAATGCTAGGACAGGGAAGTGGGAGTGGGTGGGTTAGTGAGCAAGGGGAGTGGGTATGGGATAGGGGGCTTTTCAGAGGGAAAATGAGGAAAGGGGATAAAAATTTGCAATGTAAATAAAGAAAATATCCAATAATAAAATCAAAAAAATTCTTCCAGTAATTTTTATGACCTTTTTTAATTCCAACACCAAACCACACGTATATTCAGACATGACAACCTTTTTTTCACTTGAAGGCCAAGAGATTTAAATTCATTTCAGTTTTCTTATTCTAGCGTCCTTTATCCAGAACTTTTTTCTCATTTTAGTCAATAATCTAGAAGTTTCAAAACCTTATCTATTACTTGTAACTAAAATATGCAACATAAGGACTCCTAAAGCAAATGTGGGCCATTGGCCATCTATGCACGCCGAGGCAACAATTCCAGAAAGATCCACATACCCTCTGTTCTCAAACACTCAAGTTTCTTGCTTTATTGTTCTTACTGGCAATTGATAGTTTTGTTTACTTTCTGTTTTCTGAAGCAAAACTTTTTCCCAGCTAAATTATCACATAATGGTTGGCATTTGTGAATGTACAGGATAAATACACTGTAGATGTATGTATGACTAAGTGAAACAAAACTCCAAAATTGTCTTACCAAAGACAGAAAGAAAAAATATTTTTAGCTATTAAACAAAAATGGTATCATCAGTGTTTTCAATTTTATGTAACAAAGATTTCCACTCAGTGCTTTTAAGGAAATAGCATTGCTTATGGTTTGCTTTAGATCACTAAATATCAACACAAGTTTACTTGCAAATGAGTGTCCGGCCTGGTTATCTAAATAGCGTAAGTTGGAAGGATATTAAAATATTGTGCTAAATATATATGTTAGCACTTCCAAAATGATTTCAATAAGTGCTTATAAGAAGTCGCCTACTCCAGTTGCCATGAATATTATTCTGGAAAGCTCAGGACCATATGCCAGATGACAGACAGCAAGCACATGATATAAGATTAAAAGATATACTTTAAATGGTGTTATACAACTATGAAGAACAAGCTAAGTTAAATTAAGAACAAAAATCGCAAATATTACAGTAGACCTAAGCAAAATAAAGAACAGGGATGAGAGGGAAAACTCCACATTGTCACATTGTGTCCTTTTGGCAAGGATTAACAAAACTGACAATCCCATAGCTAGACCAAATAAGAAAAAAAATAACAAAAATAACAAAATTACAATGAAAATCACAGCCTAGAAGTGAACAAGAATACAGTACAATGTCTTGGAGTGGGTGTGTGAGAGGGGACTATAAGGAAGCATGGTAGAAGTTATGTCAAAAATAGGAACCTAGAAAAATTGGACAAATTTCTAAAAGCATAAAACTTATCAAGAACCAAGAAAAATAATAAATTCGAATAGGCTTATTTGCATTGGTCTCACAAAGGAATGGAAGTAGACATTCTCTTGGAGTGCTTTATACCAAAGGTGAGCTGAAATTTGAATTCTCTCTGTCTTCCATCTATCTGTAGTTTGTGGTCTGTTGTCTGTTTTCTGTTGTGTGGGTCTTCTCTGTTGGATCCTGTCGACTGTGCCTAACAAAGAGCTTCATTTTTATTAAACAGCCCAGAAAGCATGGTATGAGAAAGAAATGAGGATGTTTCTTAATAGAAACCTTTAACAAAGTTTCTCAAGGGAAAAGTTGCTTTCTGACCCCAACCTAAACACTCAAAATCACACACAGATGTGAAGAACGTTTATGAGATATTAGGTTTGCTTAAGGGTGCTTATAACTTATAGACTGTTCTAAACAACACACATACCATGAGCATGCATATTCTTCTAGCCCAAAGGAACACAATTTAAGAGTAAACACGAGCTGAATAAGCACAAGAGATATGTCAAAGTGGGCATGAGAATGATCATAGAGCCTCAACCTTATCCAAAGACTTACAAGCAACTAAAAGCCTGTTGAGAGATGGGGTAGCAGTCTTACACAGGAAAAAGCACACCACTTAGTTGTCTAAGACCAAATGTTGACTTGTGAAAACATACTCGCAGGTGACATCATACAGGCTAAGCAGATGGAGTGTGTGTGTGTGTGTGTGAGTGTGTGTGTGCGCGCATGCATGTATCTACAATTGAATTAATGAAAAAATATGAGGCCATGAATTTGAAAGAAGTGGTATATGGAATCTCAAAAATTAAAAGGTAATTTTTAACTTTTAAATTAAAAAAAAATTAAAGCTACACTATTTCTCTCACCCTGTAGAAACTGACTAGATCGGAATTCCGAAGTTAGTAAGATACATACATTGCTTCCTTGTTTTATTTATTTCTTTCATTCTATTTTCCTTCTTTGGTTAAAAATTTTTTTGGTTTTGGTTTATTTGTTTTTTGGTTTTGGTTTTGTGATAGGCTCTCTCTATGTAGCCCTGGCTATCTTAAAACTTACTATAACTATATAGACCAGGCTGACCAGGATGGCCTTAAAATCCCTAAGGTCTCCCTGTCTCTAACTCTCAAGTGCTGGGATTAAAGGTGTATGCCACTATGCCTGCCATATTGTTCTGTTAAAGGCAAGTAAACTTTAAGCATGCTGAATACAGTGGAAGAGCAGATTGAACAGATAGTCTTAAATGATCTTAAAGCATTTTATTAACTGGTTGGCAAGTCTGGCAAAATTTCAGTCTCTTCAAAGACAAAATTTTTCGTTTTTGTTTTGTTGTTTTGGTATGATTTGGTCGGTTTGACTTGGCTCTGTTTGGTTTGGTTTTTTAACACTCACTATATAACTCTAGCCTTTCTGAAACTCTCTATGTAGACCAGGCTGTCCTCGAACTCACAGAGCTCTTCTGTCTGTGTTAAAGCCACACACCACTACACATGGCTTATTTTCAGAGAAAGCTATCCCCACGCTTACTTCTAGTTAAAGGATTAGAGTAATAATAAAACTTCCAAAGAAAATAAACAAACCCCCTTCACATAGATTTGCTGGACAATTTTTATCAAACTTCAAGCATAAATAAACCACAAGCCTGGGACTAGAGAGAAAGCTGGGTTGGAAAGTTCTTGGCTGCAAGCACAAGAACCCCAGTTCAATCCTCAGAGACCTGATTAAAAAGGAGAGATGTGTCAACGTGTACTTGTAATCCCAGTACCTGAAAGTAGAGATTACAGACCCATCAGGTTCACTCTTCAGCCAGTGTAATCTACTTGGCAAGCTCTAGTATTGTAAGAATCCCTGCCTCAATATAGTACTACCGGAGGACCCAGCAATACCTCTTCTGGGCATATACCCAGAAGATCTTCCAACTGGTAATAAGGACACATGCTCCACTATGTTCATAGCAGCCTTATTTATAACAGCCAGAAGCTGGAAAGAACCCAGATGTCCCTCAATAGAGGAATGGATACAGAAACTGTGGTATGTTTACACAATGGAGTACTACTCAGCTATTAAAAACAATGAATTTATGAAATTCTTGGGCAAATGGATGTATCTGGAGGATATCATCCTTAGTGAGGTAACCCAGTCACAAAAGAAGTCACTAGATATGCACTCACTGATAAGCAGATATTAGTCCAGAAACTTAGAATACCCAAGATACATCTTGCAAAACACAAGAAAACCAAGAAGAATGACCATCATGTGGATACCTCATTCCTCCTTAGAATAAGGAACAAAAGACTCATGAAAGGATATAGGTACAGAGACAAAATTTAGAGCTAAGATGAAAGGATGCACTATCCAGAGACTACACCATCCGGGGATCCATCCCATCATCAGCCACCAAACCCAGATACTAATGCACATGCCAGCAAGATTCTGCTGAAGGGACCCTGATATAGCAGCCTCTTGTGAGGCTATGCCAGTGCCTGGCAAACACAGAACTGGATGCTCACTGTCAGCTACTGGATGGAACACAGGGCCCCCAATGGAGGAGCTAGAGAAAGTACCCAAGGAGTTGTAGGGGGCTGCAACCCTGTAGGTGCAACAACAATATGAACTAACCAGTACCCCCTGAGCTCGTGTCTCTAGCTGCATATGTAGCAGAAGATGGCCTAATCGGCCATCATTGGGAAGAGAGGCCCCTTGGTCTTGTAAACTTTATATGACCCAGCACAGGGGAAGGCCAGGGCCAAGTAGTGGGAGTGGGTGGGTAGGAGAGCAGCGGTGGTGGGGGGTATAGGGAACTTTCAAGATAGCATTTGAAATGTAAATAAAGAAAATAATAACAAATAAATAAATTAATTTTAAAAAAACAGAATCCCTGCCTCAAAAGGAAGATTGGTCATCATGTGAGAAATAACACCTGAGGTTCTGTCTGGCCTTCACACACATACATGTCTATACACATTTACATGAACCTGTATCTACATGAGCATGGATAAGAAAAAAGTAAGCACCAATTATTCTCAAACTCTTAGAAAATGGTTGAAGAAAAATATTAAAAGTCTGTTTTATGATGTGATCATTACCCTGAGAGCCACAAAAATGAAAAAACAAACAAACTAAAAAACAAACTATAGACAAATATCTCTGATGAGTGTTGAATTCAAATTCTCCAAATTAGCTGGCATGATTATGAAAGCCAAGGAAGTTCTATAATCTACAAGCTGGAGAACTAAGGAATCCCATAGTATAATTGAGTCCAAATCCACAGGTTTAAGTAATGTGGAGGGAGACAATGATGAATCATATATTCTGTGTAAAGATCTGAGAACTGATACCCAACTGCATGAAAATATGAATTACTCAAACCAAACAGGAAGCCAATTCTCCTTCCTTTATCTTTGTGTCTTATTCAACCATGAATGGATTGTACCCAACTCCACTGTGTAAAGCAATGTACTATAGTCACTTCCTTGGTTCCAGTGTTCATTTCTTCCATATTCATCCTCACAGAAACACTGAGACATAGTATTTTACCAACTGTGTGAGCATCTTTTATCCCATCATGTTAACACATAAAAATGAATCATAAATATTGGTGCGAAAAAATCAAAATAATACAAGCAAGCTATATTTATATTTAATTTATATTAAAATTATTGCATACCGTCACCAGTTGGCTTTCTTCCTAGAATGCAAGGGTGATTCAAGACAAATCTTAATCAATGTGAGACATAATGCTTAGGAAAAATACCGCATGTCAAACAGAGAAAGAGCTTGTGACAAAATTCAGTAATCATTCAATATAAAAACACTGTACAAGGTAGAGAGACATTTCCTGGATATTGTGTTCAATGGATGCTATGTGCTCCTGCTGCATTTACTTGGTATGATACTGGAATTATGAGCCAGAGCAGTTAGGCAAGAAAAAAAGCAACCAAACTGGAAAGGAAGATATAACATATTTTCTTTTCACAGAACATGATGCATAAGACTTAAAATATTTCATTAAAAAAAGTATCCCTGGTTGGTTTGGTTTGGTTTGGTTTGGTTTGGTTTGGTTTGGTTTGGTTTGGTTTGGTTTGGTTTGGTTTGGTTTGGTTTTTTTTGAGACAGGGTTTCTCTGTGTAGCCCTGTCTGTCCTGGAAGTCACTTTGTAGACCAGGCTGGCCTAGAACTGAGAAATCCACCTGCCTCTGCCTCCCAAGTGCTGGGATTAAAGGCGTGCACCACCACTGCCCGATGCAACCCTGTTTTTTAACTCATCAAAGATATGATACAAATTATACATACAAAAATATCTAACAATACTAAAAATTTGAAGCTGAAATTAACAAAACAGTCCCACAACAGCATCCCAAAGAATAAAATACAGTGGGACACGCATATTTGAGAAGGCAACAGACTTGTACAACGAAAGCTACAAAACACTTCTAAAGATACTTATAAGTTGTAAATATGGAAAGATGTCCTATCCCAAGAATTAGAGGATATATTAATACACACAGAAGATCAATCAAATGACATCACCTTTCCAAGGCAGTTTTCGTTGTTGCTGTTATTGATGGTGATGTCATTTTGGTTTTATAATGCTTGGACGGCATATTATGCATTCCACGTGGGATGACATCTCTGGGTTACCTCACCTGATCATAGACAATGCTTGTCCTTTTTCCTATTAATTTGACAAACATTGCCTGCATCCCTGTGATGTATGTTACAAGAAAGTCATTTCAAAACTATTAAAATGATTTTTTAATTCCATGGCAAAGTGTTTAAAATATTAATTTAATATAAAAGGTAATAGTGATTGAATCTTTACAATGTGCTGTGCATGTCAGGTGTGTCATTATGCTTATTATCCTGATGTTAAACATGGGAAGAGCGTCATTGCTCTTCCCACTACCAATGAGCTACCTGAGATTGGGACTTTAAGTAACACCCAAGGATCTAGCTAGTTAAGGCAGAGATCAAACTAACTCCACAGCACAAATTTCTAACGAGTGCTGTGCTATACTGTGCATGGAGGAATAACTCACATGAGGGAAGCTGGCTTGCACAGAGCAGACAATCACTAAAATTGACAGCGGTCTTATCTTTCTCTTGGGGGTGGCAACAAAGGAAATGGAAAAACCAGCAAGGCTCCTTCTTTTCCTTTATACTGATAAATTTTCATCTTGTTTCAGAGTATGAATAGTATTTATCATTTTTCTCTCAATTTTAATACCTTAATACTTAAGAGTTTGAAAGATGCTATCAATAGGAAGCAAGCATGGACGAGCTACTGGTATTAGCTTTATTGAAGAATGGAAATGAACTGAGAAATGGCTGAAAAGCATAAGGGTGGGCTCAGAGGTAGACATCAAAGAAGGGATTGATTTGTGAATGCTAATAAAATTAGACTTTCTAGAGCAAAGGCTTTGATTTAAAACATTAAATTGAAATATGGAAAGAGTCCAGTGTACAAATTTAGACCACTCATAACATAGATCATTTTTTTGTCAAATCACCTTGAAAAAGAGCAGATAGTGCTTAAGAATCGTATCCAAGCTTCAAGATTCTGGAGCAATAGTCTTGGAAAGACCATAAAAGATCTGGGAAATAGATGATAACTCATGTGCTCTATATGTGAGATATGTTGATGTCCACAGTCATGATAATTATTTCCACCAGAAATAGCGAAAAGAATCATTTTTTTGTCCCCCTCAACTAAATCCCTCTTCTTTCTCCTTATATTCTTATTTCACTTCCAAGTATCGCATGTGACATCAGTATGCTTTTATGTTTCTGGGGTTTCAGACTTACTGGTCAGCTGCCCACTTTGGTTTGCGTTCGTACCTACAGGCTCCCTTGTACAAACACACACAAAGAGATGGGGAGGGGAGAAGGAGGGGGAGAAGAGGGTGCGAGAAGGAGGAGACAGAGACTGTCTTAGTCGGGGTTTCTATTCTTGCACAAAACATGATCAAGAAGCAAGTTGGGGAGGAGAGGGTTTATTCAGCTTACACTTCCACATCACCGAAGGAAGTCAGAACTCAAGCAGAGCAGGAAGCAGGAGCTGATGCAGAGGCCATGGAGGGATGGTGCTTACTGGCTTGCTTCCCCTGGCTTGCTCAGCTTGCTTTCTTATAGAACCCAAGACTATCAGCCCAGGGATGGCACCAACCACAATGGGCCCTCCCATCCTTGATCAGTAATTGAGAAAATGCCTTACAGCTGGAGCTCATGGAGGCATTTCCTCAACTGAAGCTCCTTTCTCTGTGATAACTCCAGCTTGTGTCAAGTTGACACACAAAAACAGCCAGTAAAGAGACAGAAACAGAGACCGAGACAGACAGATAGACAGGAGGGGAGGGGAGGGGAGAGGAGGGGANAACTCACTCTGTAGACCAGGCTGGCCTCGAACTCAGAAATCCGCCTGCCTCTGCCTCCCGAGTGCTGGGATTAAAGGCGTGCGCCACCGCCGCCCAGCAGCTTCCAACTATTTGTTGTAACTCCAGTTCCAGGGTTTCTCAGCCAGCAAAATGAGCCAATTCAAGTGAAACCGAGAATATAAAGGCAGGTTTGTAGAGAGGCTGCTCTCGGGCAGGTTCACCAATCTTGTAGACGGAGGTCAGTGAAGTCACAAGCCTGGGCTAAAGCAAGGGGGATTATGGGTCTTGGGATAATGACCTGTGGGCTATGAGTTGGGACGATGCCCATACAAGATAAGAAGCTGAGCTCCTGGGTGGGCACTCATGGGTGGGTAGTAGCAGACCCAGAGACACGGAGAGATGACGTGTTAGCCCAGAATTTTCTTCTTCAGGGTGAGATTTGGGGAACAAGAGCAAATGGGGATTTTTAGCCTGTCCAGGGGATAAGCAGATATTTCTGGAGTAGGAAAAAAATGGTGAACTATAGCTCAGTGGGTGGGAGGTCTCCTTGGCTTAGCCATAATAGCAAAATTGAGGCTCAGATGTCTAAAGAATCCCACCAGGCTCAAACACGGGGGCTATAGTTCTATCAGAATCCACACTCCATCAGCGGTGAGGCTCTTGGAACCTTGGCTAAGTTGAATGCCCAGGTTTATTATGGTGAGAGATCAAAGTTGAGCTTTAGATGGAGAGACACCATATCCCAGGGAGCAACTTTAATAACCATCAGAACTATTTTTAATACCTAAGCAGAGCTGAAGAGATGGCTGAGTGGCTAGGAGCGTGTACTGCTCTAGCAGAGGAACCAAGTTCAGTTCCCAGCTACCTGCAGTTCCCCTGGCTTCTGTAGACACTATACTCACATGCACAAACCCACACAGAGATACACACAAACACACACAATGAAAAATAAAATTGCTTTATAAACTCTATGTATTTTTCAAGCTTATAATAAAATTACCTTTCTCCCTTTCCTCCCTCCAAACCTCAAATACTCCTTGCTCTCTCTCAAATTCATGGCCTCTTCTTTTTCTTTAATTGCTACTGAATGCATGTATATTCCTAAATATGACCTACTCAGTCTGTGTAATGTTCTTTGTATGGTTTGGCGGCTGGCTTGGGTATTGGACAACACATCAGTGTACTCCTCCCTGGGAGAGACTCTCTCTCCTGTTCGAAACACTCCTTAGTTGCCCATGATTTTTGGTGTAGGTTGAGGCTTCATGGCTTTCCCTGTCCATTTTGGCATGTTTATTCGTGCCCTTGTCCAACTCAGGTTTAGACCATCATGTTGGTGATGCTTCGTGGGGGTAGCCTCTGGTGTTACAAAAAGGCCCAATCTCACAGCAAACTCGCTATCCTCTAGCCCCTGTAGTGAAGGGAAGCAACCAGTAGTCCCACCCAGCTAGGATGCTGAGAACCTTGAGAGACAGAGAAAGACAGAGAGAGAGAGACAGAGACAGAGACAGAGAGGGGGGAGGGGAGAGAGAGGGGGGAGGGGAGGAGAGAGAGACAGANACACAGACAGACAGAAAGAGCAAGAGAGGGGAGGAGGGGAGAAATAGCCTTTGGTCCTTTTAATGAGAATGATTGAATTTTTTTTAAAGTTTCAAGGAAACTATTGCTAGACATTAAAAGCTAGCTGTTTATTGCTACTGGGTTTATGTCTCCCCCTAGACCTCTGCTTGAATTGGAGTTTAATTAAAAGCCTATTGCTTAGATGTCAAGCTGGACTTAGGAAAAGCCACTCTCATTTCTGAATGGTCAGAAACAAGTGAGAACTGTGGGGCTTTCCTCAGCTTCCAAATATGTAACATAATTATATTCCAAAATAACTGTTACCTATATTTAAATATAGATACATAGCTATAAGTATTTTAAGTTAATAGTAGAAATAAATTTTAGTTGTGCTCTATAAAGATTCATCAGTCTGGGTCCTTTATTTCGTTTTTGTACATACATGAATTCGTACGGAATGGGCTCCAGCAGCTCAGGGTCTTTCCCCTTAGTCCTCACAATGTGGGCTTCCCTGGGTGGCACAGGCTGGCGCTTCAGCGAAACCCAGGTGCCCTTCTCTTTGGCTTCCTTTGTCTTCTGATCACTCTCCTTCACCTGCTTCAGGAAGCTGTCTCTGCTCTTCGAGTGCTTGATGTGCTCAATCTGCACATTGATTCTCTTGGCCAGAATCTTGCCCTTAACTTGTTTATTTACAATGATGACCATGATGTGCTGAATGGTATTGTAGACTCTTCCAGTTTTGCCATGGTGACACTTATGGGGCATTCCTTTTCAAACAGTGCCCATTCCCTTAATGTTCACAATATCACCCTTCTTGTAGATTCACATGTCTGTGGTCAAAGGAACAACTCCATGTTTCCTAAAAGACCTGCTTTAAGTTTTAAGTAGTAACATCTACAATCTCATTAAATGGTAACAGAATTGAAATTTGATTTATCACAATAAAAAAAATTCAAATTCTCAATTAAAATACTGACCCCAAGAATATAATGCCTCCATCATCCCTCAGTTGTACAATATAATTCTTTTCTGACTTTAGCAATGCTGAAGGACAATTCAGGCTTTCTGTTGGTCTGGTCTTGTCTTGTCCTGTCCTGTCCTGTCCTACCCTGTCCTGTCCTGTTCTGTCCTGTTCTATCCCATCCTATCCTTCCTATCCTGCCTTGCTTTGCTTTGCTTTGCTTTGCTTTGTTTTGCTTTGCTTTGCTTTGCTTCATTTTGATATTTTGAGACAGGGTTTCCCTGTGAAATCCTGGCTGAGCCAGAACTGGAACTCACTCTGTAGACCAGGTTAGCCTCCAATGTGGACGTCATCCTGCCTCTGCCTCCCTAGTACTGCAATTAAAGGAGTGTCCCTACCATACCTAGCTCTGACAATTCAGTCTTTAACTCTGATGCATGTAAAGATATTAAATATCATTTTCACCCCCATTCACACAAACACATACACAGGTGGCACTTTTAATTACATTTTACGACATCAGCATAAGAACAACATTCTAGTATATGTAGAATTGGAACTGTCCATTAAACAAATATGCCAGGTTCTCAAGATTTTAAACATTTTTGTTCAAGAAATAGATCTCTCTGAGCATTATTGCAATATGTTATAGCTTATCACCAATATTTGCATAATAATAATTGCTCCTTTCATATGGGTCCTAATACACATTAATTTATAAATGCTGTTTATTAGATGAGCAAGCATTGTTTAACCTCTAGACTTACACTATTATGCTGTCTCATTTTTCATACAACTGATAATATACAATACTTATTACAAGATTTGTCTTAGTAAGTGATTCTATTGCTAAAATAAAACACCATGAGCAAAAGCAACCAAGGGAGGCAAAGGTTTGTTTCAGCTCATAAGTCTCTGGTCATACTTTATCACAATGGGAAGTCAGGACAGGAACTCAAGAGACAAGAACTGTCATAAAACCATAGGGGAACACCATATACTGGCTTGCTCAACCTGTCTTCTTAAATCACCTGCCCAGGGGTGGTACCACCTACAGTGGGGTGGGCCCTCCCGTGTTGGTCACTAATCAAGAAATTGTGTGCATGAAACCTTTTATCAAAACAAATCAAATTTTTAAAAAGTTTCACCAACAATAAGGCAAAAAAACAAAAGACAAGAAATTGTTGAATAGACAAAAATAATTCAGGGGGTGGAAACCTGACCCCCCCCCAAAAAAAATAGAAATAACTTAACTGGGTTACTAGTTTATTAGGAATAGCCTCAACCAAAAAAAAATGTATCTAAATAGGCCTACAATTACAGCCTATCTTAGATATCTCAGGTGCAAAACATACCCATGTGCACTCACACATAGTGCAGAAGACAACAGAGGAGACACAAAAAGACGAGATGGGGAAGCTGAGGATAAAGAGAGCAGAGACAAACAGATGAACATATTCAGCTTCTATAGATTTGCATTTGACTAGACTTCCCATTCTACTTCAGTTTTGAAATTGTCCACAGCAAGTGGAGGGAAATTTAAGCAGAGACATCAAATTTGAGGAGAAAAGCTACTGAGACTGAATTGCCCAGGAAAGAGTAACACTCATGTGAGTATAGATTTACACGTCATTAGAATGGAAGGGGGAAATGTCCTTCCGGTAAAGAGAAAACACTGCAGGGCAAACAATGTGAATTCGGTGGGTTGTCAAGAATTATATCTAATCTCAAATTTTTTCATAGCAGGAAGTCTGTCTGATGGCTGATTATTTTAGAAGCATGCCACTTAAGCATAACTAGGAGAATGGTCTTGGCGCATCGCCTCACATCCCTAACCGATCAACATTAGTCTCAAGTGTCCTTTATGTAAAATGGGAATAATAAAAGTACTTATGCTTCAAGACTGTTATAAAGATGACATAAGATGATGAGCTTTAAGTCCCTAGGATAGTACTTCTTCAAAATAAGCACTATCATTACTATTACATTTAGAATAGCAGAAGAAGGTAAACCCATAAAAGAATAGATGACTGATGTTACAAAAAAAATCATATTTCCTTCCTTCCACCTGCCATTTCTTAATTATAATAGAAAACTGGTTTGGGGAGTTTAGGGTACTCATAAAGGAGCTTGGGCTTCTAAAACACAAAAGATCTAATTTTATCTCCATAAGTCTAAGCTACATCTTTTCTTTTTCTACCAAATCAGGGGAAGTCTTCCCTAAGATTTAAAGATTTTAAAAAAGAAAAAAATAAAAATCTTATCTATCAAAGTTTGAGATACTCCAAAAAATAAAAAATAAACAAATAAAAACAAATACCAAAGGTTTACAAGTTTCTTTCAGATGAAGACTGTCTTGTCTCACCATCCTGACGACCAAAAATATTGTCTTGTCTTCTTGAGTGATCCATATTCAACTTGTCATTTACCATCTGATAATTTAATGACCAAAGATATTCTTCTCTCCGTAATTGCTAACTTGCTGTCTGACGAGGGAAAACGAACTCAGCAATTTAACAATGATTCAGACACGGTAGCTTTTGCATTTCAATTACGAATCATCCACTTCTACTGCAAAAATCTTTTGGGTTTTGAAGAAATAATATATACAAATTTGTCAGAAAATACGATGTGGATGTCACAAAATTCTATTTAAAAATTTTCCTGGCATAAAAGTCTCAAAACCAGAAAAAAAAATTACAAATTTCTTTAAACCGTATGTCTTAGTTTACTAAATCCAAATAATAGTTTCAGTGAAGGTGCCTGGTGTGAGATTTGTGACCTAGAATCATCAGCTATCAATCATCAGCTATCATGTCCAAATCACTGTTAAGGCATTAGCAGGTAATTTTGGAGGCTGGGGTTCTTAAGCGATCCAATAGAGAATTGGGAAAGGAGACAGACCCTCCTTCTAGAAGGACTTCTAACCATTTATTCAGATGAAAGGAGGGCTTGGCTGCTGACTTCTCTGAGTACAGACTGGACTGCATTTAACAATAAAAGGGGGAAATACCAAAAGAGAAGGATAGCCTTAATACAAGGGGGAAATTTTCTTAAAATACCTTAAAGTAATCAAGATGGCATCCACACCCTAGGGATAACCTTGTGCCTGTTAAAATGTTAAGAAAGGTCTTTCTCTGTGCTGTAGAGATGGCTCAGGGGTTAAGGGAACTTCATGTGAAATACCAGAGATTGATTACCAGCATCCACATAAAGGCTCATTACATTTTTGGGCACTAAGCATATGTGTGGTATATATAAACAATCAAATAGACTAACACTCATAAACTCAGAATAATAAAAATAAATTTTAAAAAAGAGAATGGTATTTCTCATCATTCAAACTTATTACAAAGTTAAATTGGTTTTAAAAGACATATATACCTCACTGACCTACTCAGGGATGAAGGGGAGACAAAGGGCAGGAGAGAAGTACTGGTGGTGGCAAGGGAGGGACGAGGCAGGGAAGGTGGGAGGAGAGCTGGCCCAGCCCCTCCCCAGCTACCACGCAGCTCCTCTCAGTTGAAGGCTTCTGCCCCAGATACAGACAGAAGACAACTCATCTATCCTGGTTATGTTGGGCACAAGGAATTTGATCATGCTCCAGTGAGATTACGAACAACACACAAATCAATCTTCTTTTTCCTTTTTTTCGGGGGGTGGAGGAAGCAGATACATTATGCAGCCCATCTGTGCACATGTAGATGCTAGACGATGCTGGTGAAAGTCTTCTATTGATCACCACAGAGATAGTATTTTCACTAAACCTAAAAACAACAATTTAATTTAGACTGGCTGTGGGGCAGACATAGGAAGACTGGGAGGTAAGTGTGATCTGGGTACATGATGTGAAATTCTCAAATAATCAGTTAAAAGGTAATTTATTTTTAAAAAAGAAGCATATATAGGAGGGCTGGAGAGATGGCTCAGAAGTTAAGGGCACTGTTGGCCCTTGCAATGGGTCTAAGCTTGGTTTCCAGAAACCACATGGCAGCTTGCAAACTCCTGTAACCACAGTTGCAAGGAGACACCAGTCTCTCTCTTCTGGATGCTGAGGGCACCACACATGCATGTGGTACACATACAGGCACTCACACATATACACAATGTTCTTAAAAATAAAAAGACATATTAAAATACACACACAGTAAGGTCTTGGAGATGGTTCAGTGGGCAACCAATTTATCCTGAAAGCATGAAGACCTGAGTTTGAATGTCACATAAGAATCTGAGCAAAGCAATTCCTGTAATCCCAGTGCTGAGGGGACAGTGACAGGCAGGTCCCTGGGGGATTACTGGACAGCCAGTCTAAATTAAATTGTCATTTTTAGTTTCAGTGAAAATACTATCTCTGTGGTGATCAATAGAAGACTATCACCAGCACCCCCTAGCATCTACCTGTGCACAGATGGGCTACATAATGAATCTGCAAACACTCATACACAACATCTATAACACATTCATCTACAATGCAACACACACACATTTTTTTAAAAACATATACTTACATTGATGCCTACCTAGTATAGGGCTACACTTTCAGCAAATATCCCCTTAATCTGATTCAAATCTTTCTTAATTTCCCAGAACAAAATTTGGTGTGTTTACATACACACACACACACACACACACACACACACACACACACGCTCACAGACAAACACACACACAAGAATTTCTAGTTATTGACATTTTAATTTGTCAAAGTTATCATTTCATTCTCAAATCTTCAAAGAAATTCTATGCAACCGATGTCTAGCTAGTCTAATACTTTGTTGAAATGCAACATTTTATGTCTTTCATCCTGGATTAGGTCCTCAATTGACTTATAATTTTGACAAATTAATTTCCCCCAAATATTTACCACCACCTATAAACCCAATTACTTCAATTTTCTTAGACATTTTAAATTAGAACTGCAAATTTTAACACAATCTAATTCCTCAAGCATTTCAAATACCTACTATGAATAATTTACAAATCTAATAAACAACAGGCTTTTAAACAGTCAAGCAAACACTTCTGAGGCTGAACAGGCCCATTCCAGAGTGTTAGAACACTATTTCAAGTCATCTTGTGACACAGAAATAAGCTCTCCTTTCTCAAGTCATCTACTTAAAAATCACAAGTACAAAACACATCACTGTACCATTTCATTTCAAGTCACAATATCAACAAACATCAATCTTGAACTTCCTTAAAGCTTCCAAGTTTAATGTAGACTACTTAGACACTCTTAAAATGATATATCCAACATGATAAACTCTCTTTTCAAATTACTTTTAGCATCTACAAATTTAGTACACCGAACACACCTGGGTGATCATAAGGCTGATGGAGTCTATTTCTAAAGATAGCACATCTTATTCCTGGCTTCTGTGTTTTCTCTTACTGATGTGCTAATAGTTCTTTGTTGCAGAATGTCATCTCAAACAAGACAAAGAATGACTAAAGGCACCAGCATGGGGAATCTGAGTTCATCCTTCAAGACCATTTATCTAGAATATGTTTATGAATCATTTGTTATACTAAAGGAGCTTTCTAAAACTGTCCTTTTCTTGCAAAAGCTTTGCATGACTTTTAACTACCTGAGTAGAATTGGGGCTCATATCCTTACACACACTAAAAACTATCGGCTTCTTACCTAGTCAGTTTCTGGATTCCTTCTGTATACTACTCTCTTGTAGGTTTATATTTTTCAAAACCTACTTTAATAAGGGTGCTTAAATGCTTTAACTTCCCAAATAGCCCAACAACCAAAGGTATGGGAGAAAGATGGTTAATAGGACAAGGGGGATGTGGAACTGTTTAGAAGTAGTTCTTTAGGATGATTCAAATCTTCAATGTCAGCAATCCGGTCCACTAGCAAAACACCAGACCAATCAGCAGCAGCAGCAGCTTGATTCAGAAGCCATGGGACACTGAGACTCCACCTATCAGCATGAATCAGCTAAAGTGGAAAGTAGCAGCCAGCCAGTGTACAAGCAGAAGCTCTTTGGTGCATTTCTCTCTACAACATCATGACAGGCAAAGATCAGCAAAGACCAGCAAGGTGAACCAATGCCAAACGTTGTCCGCTGTCTGTTGTTTTACACTTCTACTTTTTCCAAACATCGTGTGTCCTCTCAAGCTTCTGCTGCAGCAAAGCATCGCATGCCCTTTTACTAGGCAGCTTCCAGAAAAACACCACGTGTCTGTTCCCAGAAAAACATCCTCTCATGTGTCTGCTTCTGCAAAATATCTTCTTATACGACAGTTTCCAGAAAATCATCACATGACACAACTGAATCTCCAAGAAAACCATAACTTCCCACTTCACCCTCTTCTGTCAGACTTGTCATAATTTAGGTGATTTAAACAGTATCTTGATATTTATCAACCTGTCTCATTCTTTAGACCTTTCTCATGAAACAATGACCATAAAAGTAGCTGCTCTATACTCCAATTAGTCATTTCTGCCATCAATGTCAAATTCTTTGTTCTAGTCATTCAGACATAATTATTTCAGGGTTGTTTTCTAACTCAGTTGTCAACTTTACAATTCTGATTACAATCAATCTCTCTGACTATTGTAAAATACTTAGATAGGGAGGATTCAAGGGCAGGAAGAGATAATTTAAGTCAAGCCCACATTCCTGTCAAGTTACCAGCTCAACACATATTTTTAGTATCCCACATAGTATCTTTTCTTCTTCATAAATCTTACAAAATTTAGAAGGAGAAGAATTACATTGAACTCACATTGGTGTTTCAAGTAATTCATTGATATCAGAATTCATCAATAGATCTGTGATGTCAACTTTTATAACTGATGATTGGAAAGGAAATATCTTACTGATAAAGTTATATTTAACTACTAGTAAGTCAAAGTCTATAATCAGGGAAAATGTTAAAGTCGAGGGAAATTGTTGATGAAAAATGGTAATATATGGATGGATGTAATGTAACATGCTGTGAAGAGCCAAAGTTTATCTCATTTTGTTATCAGACTTTTCCTAGAAAATTTAAGCACAAACTACTATAATATAGCATTTCTATTTCCAATGAACAGTAGGAGTTCTCATTTTAATAACCAGAAAGACTTTAAAATGTGTTTGTTTCAATGATTAATTCAAAGGCAGTGTGTCATGGTAGAAAGAACAAGAGCTAGAGTCAAGGAACCCGAATTGAAATTTCAGATATTTGTACTGAACTTCTCCATCCTTCAGTTTTCTCATCATTAATAAAATAAAATCTATCTTGAAATGTTCTACCAGCAAAGCTAACCCATAGAAGGATTAGCTCAGAGTAGCTGTTCCAGGGTCATTAGTAATTTTTATACCTTTTACTTTATATTTTCTTCAGTTTAATTATATACAAAACATTACATATGCTAATGGAATACTGTTAAATGAACAAAATATAATCATGGAATCATACTCTTAGCTTTACTGTGTCTTTGTATATAGTGAAATTAAGAGCACTGATTTTTAATTTGAATCTCTGAGAAAAAGTATTTTGTAAAAATTTGTATTTAATACATGGCTACATATAAACAAATATTTGTGATGTAACTAGTATTAAAATTCTTTGATAAAAAGTTTGCTACCCAGAAGATGGCCTAATCAGCCATCATTGGGAAGAGAGGCCCCTTGGTCTTGTAAACTTTATATGACCCAGCACAGGGGAAGGCCAGGACCAAGTAGTGGGAGTGGGAGGGTAGGGGAGCAGGGGCGGGGGTGGGGTATAGGTAACTTTCGGGATAGCATTTGAAATGTAAATAAAGAAAATAATAATAATAAATTTTAAAAAGTTTCCTACCATTAACTGTCAGAACCATTCTGTCAGTTATTAAGAATATTGGATTAAATTCCTAAAATGAAACTAGTCGGTAACATCACACATACACACACACACACACACACACACACACACANACACACACACACACACACACACACACACAAACACACACACACACACACACACACACACACGCAGGCATGAGTTTCTCCATATCCATAGACCTCCCCGGAGATACCAACATCAAGTTTTCAAGTCTTTCTGTAAAACATTGTAAACTCTACATGTACATCCCCTCTCACGGTCTTTTCTAGAATACTCACCAATGCACCACAAGCCTTACATAAACACTTCTCATATACTGTAGTATGTAAAGACAAATGACATGAGGAAAGGCTGACATGTTCATCACAGATGCAGTGTTTCCCCCAGTATTCTTCATCCACTGGTGAGACATAAAGATATGCAACAACTGCAGATATATACATACATACATACATACATACATACATACATCTAACTAAAGATACAGATATATGTCTGTATTTTAGTGTATTATATGTACATGTTTAGAATATATATACACATATATATCTTTAGTATATATACATCTATATATATTTACATATATAAAATATATATACTAAGTACATATACATGCGTATATATTAGTATATATATACTAATTAAATTTTATATATATATATATATATATATATATATATATATATATATATATATCTTTAAATGTCTCTTCCCACTCACCACAGAAGAACAAACACCACAACCAGAGATAGGTCAGTTCTTTCAATGCTAAGCCACACAACCGTGATAAAAATACTTTCCCCAGACTGGAACTGTGCTGATCAGTGGATAACTAGCAGACCTTTTAACACTAGCTCTTATTAAGTCTGAATGTTCTCTTTTTAGTATTCATGTATTCAGGAACACAGATCAAGCCTTATGTATAATTTCAGGTTTATCCGTAATTTGGTTTGATTTTAAAAACATTCTTCTCTAACTTGTTCAGACAGCATGCAACAAAGACACAATGTAAAGTGCTAATTGAGTTGAAAGCAGCATCCCACTTTCTCATTTTTATTTAAAAATAATAAGCCTCAGGAGACATTCCCCTACTGTGAACAGTGAATGGCACTTCACACCATTTGGTTCAAGCATTCTGGCACCAGCTAAACACTACAGTGAGCATGTAAGTCAATCTGCCACCCTGCCTGCCCTCTTTAGACTGTTCCAACCACCCACAACATTGGCTGAAAGGCCGGGGAAGGGCACAGGTTCCTTGGAACTGGAGTTACAGACTGTGGTGAGTTGCCTTATGGTTGCTGGAAATCAAACCTGGAAGAGAAGCCAGTGCTTAGCTTAACTGCTGAAGCATTCCGCCAACCCCATCCTCATTTTCCTTAACTATTACAGAAATTATTTCCAATCAAAGAGAGGCTGGTTTTCCTATGATGCAAAGTATACTTTTGTGTTTTACTGAAATAAGAGTACAGACAGGCCCTGTGGCACACATCTTTAATCCCAGCACTCAAGACAGACACGGACATAGCTCTTGATTTCAAGGCCAGCCCGGTCTACAGAGTGAGTTTCAGGATAGCCCAGGGCTACACAGAGGAAACCCTGTCTCGAAAGAAAAATACAATAAACAGAAAAATATCAAAAAAATAATAAGAGCAAGTTCATTTTGTAGGAACTGCGCTCAACTAGGCTACTCTTCTTCAATATTCCTAATCAGTGATTTATCTTTAAATTGGTCATTATTTAACAGATTACATGTTACACATCAGACTTTTAAATCTTTTTATCTAGTGAACATTCATAGGGTTTCTTTTTTAAGTTCTTTATAAAGAAATTGACATTGGTGAATGTTTGACATCTTTCAAACAATTCACCATACAAGTGACATAAGGGTTAAGTGTGCTGGGTGGAAGGACAGCTGGGAGAAACACTGGCAGATGGTATAGCAAGTAAGTGAATTATGGTGGTGATGACTTGAAGCCCTTCCAAAAATAAATTTACAAGAAGACGTCACCTATATTGCTAAATTATAAATACTTATAAAAATAAAACGGGACAGAGAAACTACCAGAATTGCCAATTTCCTTTGTGTTGGAACAATGATGTTGCTGGAAGCAATGGATGTCCTCCTGCCTGGGAACACTCCTGTCCTGCTCAGCAGGGCGTACTCTGCTACTCAGCAGCCAATCTATTACACTTCCGGGATGTGCACTGCAAGAGCCTTTGCCTGTTAAATGCATCTGTTAGTAGCCACAGCAGCAGCCTTGACATACTTCTGAAGACCTGGGATGGGGCTTACATCTGTTCTTGCATTTGAGCGTCCCCTGTTTTCCAGGCACTATGACAGGCATTTATCATTCTATCACACGGCCTGAGATAGAACATTCCCTGCATCTTTCTTCAGGTAACTGAACAAACACAAGTTATTTACATTGAAAATCTGGCATCTCCATTTGTCCTTCACAAGGATTGCTTAGATATGGCAAGAGTTCAGGCTACAACAGCAAGAATAAATAAAAGGGTGACATCAAAGTAAAGTCGGCATGACAAGTTAATCAAGCAATGGAACATAATGGCAGCCTAGACCCAGGGGGTTCTCGGGGTACTGGTTAATTCATATCGTTGTTCCTCCTATGGGGCTGCAAACCCCTTCAGCTCCTTGGGTACTTTCTCTAGNTCATTCATTGGGGGACTCTGTGTTCTGTCCAATGGATGGCTGTGAGCATCCACTTCTGTNTTTGTCAGACACTGGCAGAGCCTCTCAAGAGACAGCTATATCAAGCTCCTGTCAGCAAACTCTTTTTGGCATCCACAATAGTGTCTGGGTTTGGTGTTTTTTTTATGGGATGGATCCCCAGTTGGGGAAGTCTCTGGATGATCATCCCTTCAGTCTCTGCTCCACACTTTGTCTCTGTAACTCCTTCCATTTGGGTATTTTGTTCCCCTTTCTAAGAAGGATCGAAGTATCCGCAATTTAGTCTTCCTTCTTCTTNAGTTTCATGTGTTTTGTGAATTGTATCTTGGATATTCCAAACAAGAAAACACATGGTGGGACTCATGGCTCTAGCTGCATATGTAGCAAAGGATGGTATAGTCTGTCATCAATGGGAAGAGAGACCCTTGGTCCTGCTCCAGTGTAGGAGAATGCCAGGGCCAGGAAGAGGGAGTGAGTGGATTGATGAGCAGGGGGGGGGGGATGGGGTGGTTGGAGGGGAAACCAGGAAAGGGAATAATATTTGAAACGTAAATAAAGAAAATATCTAATAAAAAATTAAGAAATAATAATGGTAATTGATAGAAAGCCTATAACAAACATCAAATTAAACAGAGAAAAAAAATGGCGGCCTACTGACCAAGACAAGATGTCTGCTAGCAACGTTATCTGATAAATAAAGGGTTAGTAACCCAAAATGAATAAAGAATTCATAAACACAACATCAAGATAATATGCAGTACAATTAAAGCATGAGCAAAGGTAAGTGGATAGACATCTATTAAAAGCTGTTATAAAAATGGCCAAGGGGCATATGAAAGTAACCTCATGATTTATCATCAGAGAAATATAAGTCAAAATCACCGTATCACCTCACAAGCAATAGGGTACCTGTCACACAGAAAATGAGAGAAGTGTGGGTGAATATACAGAGAACAGGGCCCTTGCACACTGCTGGTGAGAATTAGACAGAGACCGACAGGGTGGGAAACAGAGAAGAAGTTCAGGGAAAAAAATTAAAAATTCTTTGCAATAAGGATTCACAATAAGGCAGTGGAGTCAGTTATCTAGAAGGGATAACTCTCATCCCCAGCTCATTGCAACCTGACTCACAACAGCCAAGATAAAGTCTGCAAGTAGATGAGTAAACTGTGAGGAGAGAGAAAGACAGACAGACAGACAGACAGAAAGAATACACTGGGATATTATTCAGGGACTTTTAAAAAGGCAAGAAGATGAATCATAAATGTGCCAATCAAAAGGTCTACAAGAAGAACATTATGCCCAGTGCAATTGGAGACCAAACCTGGCATGATCATAATATTACATGAAATGTGAAAAACTAAAACTAAAACAAAACAAGAAAAAGGACCAATACACAGATAGTAGTGCACTTGAGGAAATGGGAAAAGATGAACCAAAAGATTTAAAGTAGCAGATATAATGAAGTTTAAAGGACCTTGAGAGAAGCTGAGTACCAGAGCTCAGAGCAGTGTTGCGTGCTCAAAATTTCTGTGACATGAGTAGATTATCTCTGTTCCATTGAGTGATGCAGCAAAGTAGGTGACCATGTGAGGTAATACATATGTTCATTCATTCCATTTAATAACCACCGACTTTGCATTTATCTCGACATCCTCTTGTACATCCTTGTATAGCCAATAGAGTTTATTTTTTATAAGACACTGTTGTGAAAGTGGGGGAACATGTCTACCTGCATTCATTTTGTGGGTACTTTGAAACTCTCTGGCTTGAAAAATGTAAGGATAAAATGGAAAGTGTCCTCTGCTCCATTGCCTGTCTAGTTAACAACCTATGGCAAAAAGGACTGTTCGCCTGAAAAGGATTTAGATGGCAGCCTGTTTTCCATGAAACTAACCAGAGCTTTGCTTAAGTTGGTTTTGTCTGTGCTGGCTGGGAATACCAGGGGCTGTTTATAACCCTTATTTAATTAAGTTAAGGATTTATTTTCTGCCTTTAGTTTCCCAAGTTCTTATCTCTATAGCTAATAACACTGGATGTTCTCCACAGTGAACACTAATGAATTTGCCTCAGCCTAGCTCTCTTGCAAAGGGAAATTCTCCTGGACACAGTGCAGCTGAAACCAAGGAAAGCCACAAGGATGTCAGAAGGCAGAAAAGTCACTCTCTTAAAAATTTGGTTATGTTGGGATTTCTGATTTTTATCATACACCTTTGAGGATTATTGTACACAATTACCTTTTTTTAAGATTTTCTTTAAAACAGAAAATTTTTTAATTTCTGATTCTAAATCAAAATAATAGTACATAGCCATAAAATACGAATGTTGTATAAATGTATACATAAGAATATGTGACAGCCCCTTTAGAGTCCACTTCAAGAAAAATAATCATGGTAAATCAATCATTTTACTTAAGATTCATAAAATCTCTTTCTATTAGTTAAATCTCCCAATTTTAAATAATTTCTTTAATTCTTATGCCACATACCAATGTCATCATTTCAAACAAGTTTTGTTCAAACATAAAACCATGGACCTGGAGGGATAGCACCATGGTTAAGAGCACACACATACTCTTCTTCCAGTCCTCGAGTCCAGTTCCCGGTGCCCATGTTGGATGACTCCTAACAGCCTATAATTCTAGATCTCGGGGATCCAACACCTCTGGCCTCCTTGAACACCTATACACACATACGCATTTGAAATAATAGTTTGAAAAGTTGAGAACACCTTATTGTCTTTTGGTTTCTTGGTTGGGCTTTGATTTTGATGGTGGTGGTAGTAGTTGGTGTTTTGCTTTGCGTTTGGGGTTGTTCTTTTTTTTTTTTTTTTTTCAAGACAAGGTTTCTCTACATAGTCCTTGGCTGTCCTAGAACTTACTCTGTAGACAAGGCTGACATGGAACTAAGAGATTCTGCTTCTACTTCCAGAATGCTGGGGTTAAAGGCATGTGCTACCACCACCTGACCCTGGTATATTGTAATAAGTATATTGATTCCACGGAAATATTAACTTAACTTTTAGTCTTAATCAGAGAAGCCTTTATTCCAGTGGACAGTGAGTGAAGACACTCCTAGCTGTTGCATCACAAGGTGCTGAGAGTAAGTGAGGGATGACTGTGTACCCCTAACAAGACATTTACACCGCGCTCTCTAAGAACTGAGTAAGGTTGCAGTGAGGGGGTAGAACGTTAAGAGCTGGTGACAGCAAATTAAATGTCGTCCTCTGCATATGACACAGGCATACCATATACCACAAACTCACAGCAGCTAGCAATGTCTGTGCTGTGTCTACACAATAATGGCTTGTCAATAATCAGGCATGAATGAGGATTGGGTCTAGGGATCTTATCTATCTATAACAGCTGAACTCTTTGCTATGGATCAACTTACATGTCATTGTGTGCACTCACAGGTGATCTCACGAGGCTCCAATGATCAGTTCAAATCCCATGGTCATCCAGATGCCCTGGCTAAGTTAAATGGGTCACAAAACAAATGTCATGAATCTTGAAAAGGTAATGGTAGAGGTGAAGGAGCATTTATTAAAAAAAAAAAAACAAAACAAGGAGGGAGAGTAGAAAGGCGGAAAGGAGAAAGTAATCAACATATATTAGATACATGTATGAAATTTTCAAACAATGAAGTGTTTTTAAATATTCGCTTATTACCTTCAAACCTATGAACGCATTTATGTGCTATAATAATTTTACGTAAGCTTAAATATACTTCACAAAATAGATAGAACCATTTATGAACACAGCTTCCAAGACCAATTTCTGTGACCTCTGTCTCCCTAATATCTTTCAAGGCTCACAGCAGAACTTTTTCAGAAGCAAGCGTGTTTCCTTCCCCACTCCTCGTGTTCTTCCACTCTAAGCATGTGTCATCTTGTCTCTTACATTCCACGTTTTCATCCCATTTTACACCAGGTTGACACTCTTCCTAGTGGAAAATGTCCCCATCTGTTCTACAAACCAACTTCGTAATGGGCATAATTATAGGGAACTTTTCATGACTTATCTTAGTGGGTTGTAACGGGGTGGTATGTTCGCTTCATTACTGCAAGCCTGGAACAGATTAAAGACTTAGTAATGAGTTAAAGAATGAACGAGTAGGTGGGATAGATCGGTAGATGATGGGTGGGCAGTAAAATAGATGAAAGTAGGTGCACAGGTGACTAGATAGTTGGTGGGTGTTTAATAAGGCGAAGCAAAAGCTGTTTAAAAATTTTACCTTGGAAACAGAAAAAGCCTTACGTATAGTAAGTGTACAAACTACAGTTCAGTGTGACAAGGGCTTTGACAGAAAATACTACAGATTTACACCAGTTGATTTGGGGGTACCGTCTCTGGGTTTTGGAATGGTGAAGCAGGATCTCCTGTTTTACAGATCTATACCAGCTGATTTGGGGGTACAGTCTCAGGGTTGTGAAACGTTGAAGCAGTGACTCATGTCAGTTCTTCTAGTTCTAGCTCACAAGTTATTGGCACATGAAGTGAGCCTCAAAAATATAAAGTGACCAAAGGCATTTGGTGAGTCGCATGACCTTTAGAGCCTTCACTTCAGCCTGATGCTTTTCCTATAAGCACAGAAAGAGTGAGCATAAGTAAGTTAGCGTATGTCTTGAAATTCAATTATAATTCATGTCACATGAGATTGTTGTAAAGATGAATCAGATGTTACAATGTGACTCATTTCTTTCTTAACATTGCAGATATTGGGAAAAGAGTATTTGATATTAAAAATAGTTTTGTTTCACAAGGTCCCCAATAGAGGAGTTAGAGAAAGAACCAAAGGAGTTGAAGGGGGTTGCAAGCCCATAAGAAGAACAACAATATCAACCAACCAGTCCCCCAAGAGCTCCCAGGGACTAAGCCATCAACAAAGGCGTATACATGGCTCTAGCTGCATAAGTTTCAAGGATGGCCTTGTCACGCATCAATGGGAAGAGAGGTCCTTGGTCCTATGAAGGCTCGATAGATGCCCCAGTGTAGGGGAACTGAGGGCAAGGAGGTGGGAGTGGGTGGGTGGGTGAGCAGAGGAACACCCTCATAGAAGGGGGACGGAGGATGGGATATGGGTTTCAGGAGAGGGAGACCGGGGAAGCGGATGACATTTGAAATGTAAATAAAGAAAATATCCAATTAAAAAACACAATAAAAAAAACTAAAAACAATTAGTTTTGCTTAAAAAATATGAAGTTAGTACTTGCTACATGCAAGTCTTGATAACCAGACTACTTAGATATAGGAGTTGGCTGGCATGTGGTGAAGACTATTTCTGTTTACTTGCTTTGTTTGTTTGTTTGTTTGTTAGTTGTTTGAGACAGGGTTTCTCTGTGTAGCCCTGGCTGTCCTGGAGCTCACTTTGTNGACCAGGCTGGCCTCGAACTCAGAAGTCTGCCTGCCTCTGCCTCCCGAGTGCTGTGATTAAAGGTGTTCGCCACCATGCCCAGCTTGTTTACTTGCTTTTATTGTAATTTTTTTTAATTTTTAGTTTATTTTATGTGTGCACATGTTTTGTCAGCTGGTGTGTCTGTGCCCAAAGACCTGTTGTCCACAGAGGCCAGAAGAGGGCAAGAAGGCATAGGAGAGCTTGAAATAGTAGTAACAGAAAGTTGTGAGACACCACTTGAGTGTCAGCCATCAAACCCTGGTCCTGTGGAAGACTAGCCAGTGCTTTATACATACACTGAGCCATCTCTCTAGCCTTCTGTTAGCTATTTTTAATACTTTTGATTTGCAAACTCTTTTATTCACTATGATGACAGTTCCTTGTCTTCTGAAATGCTTCCCAGGAGGAACGTTGCTCAGTCTAAGCATGGTGGCACATGGATGCAAGCCTGGCACTTTTCATCAAATCGGGAGAATCAATCAGATGTCACAAGAAGCTCAAGGTTGGCATAGGGACATCTTCCTATCACTCTTCCACCACCCTCCACACACACACAAACAAAATGGAAGAGAGGGGGAATAGAAAAAGGAAAAGGAGGATAAAGAGGGGTAGGGTAGGAGAGGAGAGGGGAGGGGAGGGAAGAAAAGAAGAAAGGAAAAGTTGATTGCTAACCACAAGGAAATTCTGATTCTGCTCTTAAAATAGATGCTTGAGTATTAGGAGTCTAATTTAGAATTTACTTATGAGGCATAACATTTACTTTTGTGTATGTTTTTCTGCCCTAAGAAATCTAGTCAGGCTGTTCACAAGGGAGCTGCTTCCCATTTTGCTCTGAAAACTATAGCAACATTCTTCGGCGAGAAACAAACCCGTTGGATATATTTACCATGCTCCAGGAAATGAGCACTGACATCAAGCTTTCTGTAACAGAACTAATTTGTATCTTCTCTGGCCTGATTTCAGCTCTCTGAATTTTTCATTGCTCTAAATTAATATAAATAGCTGGCAAATGTTGCCCTTTGGCAGCACCAAGTAAGCCAAATATGTTATGCAAGCGAAGCATCTTATTTCCCGAGTCTCCGACACAAAGGGGAAATGCCTTCAGTGCTTCTGTGTCATCAAAGGTGTCAGTGTACCATGCCGTGCCTTGGCTTCACATCATTCTTCAGAACTCTGCCATCAACCCATCCTTCCTCGAATGTCCACACTTGCCTAATCATGGTCATCTGTTTCTCAACATTTGTTCTACTTCTCATTGCTTGGAAAGCCAATAACCTCTAATTTAAATAGAATTTACTTTAAATGTTTATAACATATAAAGATGTATTATATGTATTTTACATATGTATATGTTTTTTATCACATATACAGTAAAGAGTGTTGAAGTACTTAATCCACCCAGTAAAATGGAAATAAAAGTTTTGCCTTTCTGTACTTGTCAGTGTAGAGGACTCTGAGATGGACATTGAACTCAGAGTGGTAGTTCAGTTGTAATGGACTATGTTTGAAATGAAAACTGGCCTCCATAGGTACACATATTTGAACACCAGGAAAGATTATTAGAACCTTTAGGAGTTGGAACCTAGCAGGAGAAGTGTGTTTGAGGTTTATATCTTTATCTCATTTCCTGTACTCTCATGTCTCCTGTCTGTGAATGAAAATGTCATTAGCCTCCCCAGTGGAGGAGTTGGAGAAGGAGCTGAGGGGGTTTGCAGCACCGTGGGGGGAACAACAGTGTCAATGAGCCAGACCCCCCAAAGCTCCCTGAGACTACACCACCAGCCAGAGTACATATGGAGCAACCCATGGCTCTGGCCACATATGTGGCAGAGGATGGCCTTATTGGACATCAGTGGGAGGAGCGCCCCTTGGTCCTGTGGAGGTTCGATGCCACAGTGTAGGGGGATGCCAGGGCAGGAAGGCGGGAGTGGATGAATGGGTGGAGGAACATGCTCATAGAAGCAGAGGGTGGGAGACAGGATAGGGAGTTTCCAGAGGGGAGACCTGGAAAAGCACTAACATTTGAAACGTAAATTAAGAAAATATCCAATAAAAGAAAAAAGAAAGAAAGAAAATGTCATCAGCCAGCAGCTTTCTGCCTGTGGCTCCACATGATGGCTACTTGATCGACTGTCCTGAACCACAAGTGAAATTAAACCCTTTTAATTTTTATGGTGGTTTGAATGAAATGCCGCTGACCCAAGACTCATAGAGAATGGTGTTATTGGAGATGTGGCCTTGTTGAAGTAGGTGTGGCCTTGTTAGAAGATGCTCTGGCAGGCTTTGAAGCTTCAGAAGCTCAAGTTA
The DNA here is from genome assembly GCF_900095145.1 of Mus pahari. Classification (NCBI taxonomy): domain Eukaryota; kingdom Metazoa; phylum Chordata; class Mammalia; order Rodentia; family Muridae; genus Mus; species Mus pahari. The sequence continues at coordinate 57,710,247 of NC_034601.1, read as the reverse complement.
GGTCCAGTCTCTCTCTCTCTCTCTCTCTCTCTCTCTCTCTCTCTCTCTCTCTCTCTCTCCCTGCTGCCTAATGGTACAGATTTAGAACTCTCAGCTATTTCTCCAGCACCATGTCTGCCTGTGTGTCGCCATGCTTTCCACTATATTGATAATGGACTGAACCTCTGAATTTCTAAGCTATTCCTTAATAAGAGTTGCCATGGTTATGGTGTCTCTCCATAGTAATAAAACACTATCTAAGACTACCTCATTACATTGCTTTTAGTCATGGTATTTTATCGCAGCAACAAAAAGGTAGCTAATTCATCCAGAAAAGCTACATGAAAGGAGGTCACTGAGGAGTGTTGATCCTGGGGCAGGTCTGGTAAGTGATTAAAGTTGTTAAGGAAAATGTCAAGAGATGCCTTGACTGGTTTCTGAGCAGAACCATTCTCAACCTGAAGTTAGCGTACCATCTTTGCTCTACTTTATTTTTCATGGGTTCTAGTATTGGAAATTCAACAAAGGCTAAAACAAAATCATCATCAATATTGAGATATGTGGTTGGGGCCAGACTTAGAGCCTCTCTTCTTAATGCTGTCTACATGTTGCTATGGTTAGCTGGATCATGTCAAATCTCCTAGTCCGAGCTGTGGCAGGGCATTCTTTCTGATAGATTTATTGCCCTATTGGACAGGTTCCCAACTTCAGAATCTGTAGGCTTTATAAAACATAATGCACTTTTCTAATGACCTCTTGCATTTTTTTTATGTCATTGTAGAGCAAAGATAGAAGTAGAATCTAATCATAGCTAGGGGTCAGAGTAATCCCTGTAGCATCTCAGAAGGCTTGAAGCTTCTGGTCCTCACATGATGAATCAACCTTCCAAATTCCCTACCACCAGCGCCACTGTCATCTTCCTTCCCATAAGATCTCCACACAGCATCTTGCTTGTGTCTAGACCCCAGAGTTACAAACATATAGGTTTTTATACACATTTCCCACTGGGATGCATGTTATAGAGACGTCTATATCATAATTATGTCATTAGTCTCCAACAACTATCTAGCAGTTTGAATGGATTTGGAGCTGCTGTATTCAGAATAAAATTATACATTGAGAAAGGATTTTGGAAGTGTTTAGAAGACTGACTAGTTCTCTTTAATTCCTTCTCCCTGTGCCTTGACTTCAGTGAGCCTCATCTAAATGGCACTTAGCAGATGCTCCGTCAGTGTCTACAGGAGAGAGGATGCATAAATGTGTGTGTGGGTGTTCATGAATCTTTAAATTTGAGTGCATGTCTCTTCAAGCAGTGACTTATTTCTCAAGTAAATTACCTTTTACCTGCTAAGAAGAGATTAGTCTCCTGGAAACTGTCATCAGGAAATGTTTTATTTTGTCTTTTTAGGATGGGAAAGCCTTGCTAAAGAAACAAAATTAACTTATGTGGAATTTCATATCCAAAAAGAAAAAACATTACTATGCTTTGAAATTTTTCACATAGATTCTGTTGCAATTTAGCAGCATGGTTGGTGTCAGTTCTCTCCAATATCTTGTGAATGAGGAAAGGTATAGTTTCCCGTCCTTGGAGCACATGCTGATTGTGTAACTAGTTTTTGCAAATGAAATGTAAGCAGTTCATAGCTAAAACCTGCACTACTACGCAAAGAAATTGGCATGTGGTATGAAGTCGTTACATAGAAAAGAGCCTTTGTTAATGTGTATGAAAGGTGTTCATTGAAAAAAAATAATAAATTCTATCTTTTTGTGGTATTGAAATTTTGATGCTGCCTATTGCCATAGTATAACCTCATCTATATGCTTCTGTATACATCTGGCTAGATGCTATTTACAAAATCTGTAAGACTGCACTGACATTCACTAACAATGGGAAAAGGAACAGCTAGGTGCAGGCTCATAATGTGGTTCGTTTGCATAGCATTTAAGTGGAACAATTCACTGATACATGCTTGAAAGCATACCAAATCATACTTTTGCTTTCTCTCTGCTTTTTGAGGCTTACTCTGTACATTTTAAACTTCAGAGACTCTAGGGATAGAGACAGAATTCCCATTGACTGGAAGCGAGTTCATCCGTATAAAACAGTAGAATCTCCTTAAACGTGGTAGAAGCTTGGTGTACTCTAAAGAAGCTAAGTTTAGAATCAAGGGCTAATATGATCTCTCCACAGTGTCTTCACAAGTCTGTCTTTCCTTCTGTTCTTCCTTACATAGTCCATCACTTTATCTTTAGACTCACCATGTTGGTCGAAATAGCTTCTGTCAGATTAGCAATCCTTTATTAGCACCCAGGCCCGTAGTACAAGAAAGAAAAACCCCAAGGGAGAATTAAACAAACACTGTACTTCCTTCTGGAAAGTCCCGTCAATATTTCATTGCCAGAACTTGAGCTCACATGTCTTCAAATGTGTCTTAGAAGTGTTGTCTTTCAGAAGCTAGAGTTAAGGGAGATGAACATAGATGCAAAGATGTTCTTTCCCACACTCCCTCCCAAGGCTACTTTCCTATGCTGTTTGCTAACTTTCAGCGTACATGTCCTTTAAACTCATTTGAAAATTGAAGTCCATCTCTTCTCATTCCCTGAATACATACTGCCATCATTTTCTTAAAATGTACAAATTTCTCTTTATTTAAAAATTTTTATGATTCTTTTCTGTTCTAACTCATTTTAGTAACAGTAACTTTACATTTATCCACAAGGAAATGATACTACCCACCTGCCTCTTCTCTTCCTTTCTGCTTTGTGCTTTAACTTAATATCTTACTGTCTTCCTTGGGATCCTCCAAAGCTCAATACTTGATGTTTGGTGTAATCACATACATAACACACTCAACTGAGCTTTAATTATCAAGGAAAAGGAGAGTTTACATTTTATAGAGTGATGGTTTGAATATACTTGGCCTAAGGAATGGCACTATTTGTAGGTGTGGCCTTGTTGGAGTTGGTGTGGCCTTGTTGGAGGAAGTGAGTCATGGTAGACTTTGAGACCTTCCTCCTAGCTTCCTGGAAGTCAGTCTTCTCCTTTCTACCTTTGAATAAAGATGTAGAACTCTCAGGTCCTCCAGCTCAATGTCTGTCTGGGTACTACCCTGCTCCCACCTTGATGATAATGGACTGAACCTCTGAACCTGTAAGCCATCCCCAAATAAATGTTGTCCTTTATAAGCATTGCTTTGGTCATGGTGTCTGCTCACAGCAGTAAAACCGTAAGTAAGACACATAGTTTTGAAAAGATATATAAATAGATGTCTATTCATGGGAAAAGAACAAGAAAATTAAAGTTCATTGTATATCATATATTAACATTTGATTTGTTGTGTTATATACGAGTTGCTTTTTCTGTTGCTATGGAAAATCACATGATCAAGGCCATTTATAGCAGAAATGTCTAAGCTTATGATACTAGAGAGATAACAGTCCATGACTGTGGCAAAGCATGGCAGTAAGCAGCAAGCTTGGCACCAGGAGCAGGAAGCTAAGGACTCACACCCTCAACTACAAGCATGAAGCAAAGAAAGCAAACTCAAATTTGTGCAAGATGTCCCCTTCCAGAGACATCTCCTTCAGTAAGGCTGTACCTCCTAAACCTAGCCAGACAGCAGCGCCAACTGGAAACCAAGTGTTCAAATATTTGAGCCCATGGAGGAGATTCTTCTTTAAGTTATTACATATTAGTAACTTATGTGTAACCAAAAAAAAAAAAATGGTGTTTGGTGAGATTGTAGAGAAAAGGGACTCTGAGCCACTCTTCCTGGAAATGCCAATTAGTACAGTCATCATAAAAAATCATACAGGGTCCCTGAAAACATTAAACATAATGCTATCCTATTACTTAGTAATAGCACTCAGATGTACAGCAGAAGGAAAGGAAATCAAGGTCAGAGAGACAATTCCATTCCCTGTTCCCTCCAGCATTATCTGGTACCCAGGAGGCTGAATGAAAGGGAAGCTCAAGAGACAGACACCCCCCCCTGCACCCCTGTTTCTGGCTCCAGACATCCGGACACCTTCCCACCAGAGGAGAGGTGTTCCCCTGGGAGGGCTCTCACCACCTGAGCCAGTAAGGGAGCCATCATTGCTCTGGGTCACCAAGGCTCCAGTCGGCACCAGTGAGAGGACAGAATGCAGAAGCAACACAGGTTCTGACACAGACCCCTCTTCTGGCTCCAGACATCTGGGCACCTTCCCCACCAAAGGAGAGGTGTCCGCCAAGGAGGGCTCTCACTGCCTGAGCTGGTAAGGGAGCCATCTTTTTTCCAGGTTGCCCAGGCTCCAGTCTGCACTGTTGAGAGTGTGGTCTGCAGAAGTTACACAGCTTCTGGGACACAGAAGCAACACAGCTTCTGGGACAGACCCTGTTTTGGGCTCTAGACATCCGGGCACCTTCCCTGTCAGAAGAAAGGCAACCACCCAGGAGGGCTCTGTCTGCCAGAGCAGGTGAGAGAGCCATATTATGTCCAGGGTCCCTTGGAGTCTAATCTGTGCAGGTGAGTGTGCAAACTGCAGAGGTGACACATCTTCTGGGT
>NC_034601.1:57679643-57705710 GCF_900095145.1 Mus pahari | reverse complement strand
GCTCGTGTCTCTAGCTGCATATGTAGCAGAAGATGGCCTAATCGGCCATCATGGGGAAGAGAAGCCCCTTGGTCTTGCAAACTTTATATGCCCCAGTACAGGGGAATGCCAAGGCCAAGAAGTGGGAGTGGGTGGGTAGGGGAGCAGGGGCAGGGGGAAGGTATAGGGAACTTTCAGGTAGCATTTGAACTGTAAATAAAGAAAATATCTAATAAAAAAGAAAAAAATGAAAGGGAAGCGCGATACTTGGTTACTTGTTCGAAAATACTTATGTGCCTTGTTTCTGTATGAGAAAACAGCTTGTTGAAAATTTTAAACTGCATTCATTGGTCCAGACGGTGAATGGTCCCAGTTTTCCACCACAGAAAAATCAGGTTTTGAATTATACACATCGCTCATTGGTACAGTACTTACCCAGCAGGTAAAGCCTTGTGTTTGAGACCCAAAATTGCAAAAGGAAAAAGATTAGACATTTTTGCTGATTAGTGCTTTGAAACAGGACACAAACCAGTGTCACCTGGGAAGAGCAAACCCTAACTGAGAAACTGACTCCACCAGGTCGACCTGTGGGCATGTCTGTGGGACACTTTCTGATTTGTGATTGATGCAAAAGGGCTCGGCCCACTGTGGGTCCTGCCACCCCTTGGCTGGTCCTGTGGTGTGTGAGAAAGTAGGCTGAACCGGCCATGGAGAGCAAGCCAGTTAGCAGAGCTTCTATGTCGTTTCTGTTTCAGTACCTGCCTTGCGTTTCCTGATTTGAATTCCTGTCTTAGCTTCCCTCCAGGATGAACTGTAAGCTATAGAAGTAAAAGTGCCCTTTGCCGCCCCCAGGTTGCTTTTGGCTCATGGTATTTATCACAGCAACACAGAAGCTATGTAGAACATCTTATACATTCCTTATAGTTGCAAAGGCAAAACTAGTGTTTATAGCAATGTAGAAGCCCCAAATAATATCTTTGCTGACTGAAAACCACAAATAGTATATTTTCTAGAACCATCTGAGCTTTTGCTGATTTGTTTTTGTTTTTGTTTTTGTTTTTGTTTTTGTTTTTGTTTTTGAGACAGGGTCCCTTTACGTCGCCCTGGCTATCCTGGAACTTATTCCTTATATCAAGCTGACCTTGAACTCACAGCTATCCCCTTCCCTCTGCCTCCCAAATGCTTGTATTAAAGGTGGATGCCACCACCATCTGCCAAACTATCTGTTCTTTTTTAATAGTGAAAGAAAAAGGAGTGTAAATTTGTATTATTAGGATTTATTCTGATTTTCCTTTATAATAACTTATGCATTTCTAGACGTTCAAGTCAAGGGTTTTACGTATTTCAGCTTAATTATTGCATTTATTTCTATATATGAAACAACTATTTATTTATGCCTACCTCAGGAAAGCATAAGGCCAAATACTAAAGATGCTCAAATAAATAAGTTAGATACAACCATTGCTCACATGAGGAACAAAAACATCCCATTGAAAATATGTACACATTATTGTATCAGTTAAGTAATTATAGGGTGATGATTCCTCGGTGAGTTAGTGTAATTTAATGTCTTGTTTTGAAAGTTCTTATCACAGATTATTGTGAAATGTATAAATATTTTCCACTCATTCCTTAATAAGTGACTCTATAAATCATGCCCTGCGCCTTCCATTATGTGTACAAGTATCAGCAGTTTGAATAATCTTCATTAGCTTTTCATTGAAAAGCACATACACGTTTTTATCAGCATGCCGAAATTTGTGAATCAGAGACGCTCTGTTGGGTGACTACGGCTGCTCTAGGGTAATAATACAAATGGATTCTGATCACTTGTTCATCTATTGTTTGACATTTTTTTATCTCACGACTAAAATTTTTATCTTCACTCCCAAAATGACTATTGTCGCTTGAAATGATATAGAGTCACTTCATGGAATGATACAGAGTCAGAAACAGAGGCAAAGATTTGCCACTGCATCTTTTCCACACCACCACAGCTTCCCATGCCCACAGCTTCCCGTGCCCACAGCTTCCTGAGACCACAGCCTCCCATGCCCACAGCCTCCCGTGCCCACAGTTTCCCATCGCCACAGCCTCCTGTGCCCACAGCTTCCCATCCCCACAGTGCCCTGTGTCCACAGCCTCCCGTGTCCACAGCTTTCCATAGCTTACCAGGCCAACAGCCTCCTGTGCCCACAGCTTCCCAGGCCCACAGCCTCCTGTGCCCACAGCTTCCCAGGCCCACAGCCTCCTATGCCCACAACTCCCCGTGCCCACAGCCTCCCGTGCTCACAGCCTCCTGTGCCCAGAGTTTCCCAGGCCCACAGCTTCCCATGCCCACAGCCTCCCGTGTCCACAGCCTCCCGTGCCCACAGCCTCCTGTGCCCACAGCTTCCCGTGCCCACAGCCTCCCGTGCCCACAGCCTCCCGTGCCCACAGCTTCCCATCTCCATAGCTTCCCATGCCCACAGTTTCCTGTGCCCTCAGCTTCCCATGCCCACAGCTTCCCAGGCCCACAGCTCCTGACCTTCTTCTCTTGATTTATAATTTATTTTTCAATATTTCATTCTTCGCTTTGTCATTTTATCTTTTATCATCTATTTTCTTCTACAAGACAATAACTAAGTCAAATTAAAAATTTATACATACAAAGCCAGATGAAAAGGCAGCCAGATATAAAGGCAAGCAGGAGGTTAGAGCAATGATAACGTTATCCTCAGCTACATAGGAAGTTGGAATTTTTGGACAGCCTTGCCTATCTAAGTAAGGCACAGTCTCAAAAATAAATGCTTGAATCACAGAATAATCTAGAAACATTTCATTTATTTTCTATGTTTTTTTTTAAAAATATGATCAAAACAGAGGGAGAGAATTCTATTTACCTGAGCACACAGTCCATTAAGTGCTCATACTTAACTTATAGACTCTATGTGAAACATTTTGGATAAAGAAATTTCTGTCTTTGAGCAAATTATGTTTTATTAGACTTCCCGTGTTCCTTTTTGCATTGGCAGGAACCACTATTACAGTCTCTAAGTACTTTATTAATATTTGGATGAGTTTTGCACATATAAAACCGCTTAAAATACAATTGAAGATGTAAGCTAAGTTTATTGTCTTATAGCTTTTAATATAAAAATGTAATTAAGTAAAAATAAATTAATAGGCCAACTCAAGGTTACATAGTAACACACTAAATCAAACAGCAACAATACTATGCAAATAACATAAAATACACTGAATTTTGGAGCTTCTCTTCATTTACAAAAAACATATATTCTGTAATGTGACCGTAAAATACAACAGGATTTATTTCTAAATAATTTTTTTTAAAAAAAATTAGTAGGATTCTAATCACAAACTGGATTTAGAATCTGTAATGGTTAATGGTTCTGTCTAATGATGCAACAAGATTTCCCAAATTTACAAAGCACTGTGTAACCAAAGAAGACCCAGGGGAAATCTCAGAGCAGAGTAAAAGCATAGGTGGCCTGCATATATTCAGGTACTACAGAGGTAAAGAGTTGAACTAAACTCTATCTACCTGAGCACACGGTCCATCTGCCCAACTGAAATATGTCACGTAACAAAAGATGGTGTCAGTTATGTAGTTATATTTCTTCTACTGACCTCCGAGTTCCATATTCTTGCAATAAGTCTCTTTAATAACCATTAAAATGCTTCAAAAATATAAAATATGACTTTAAAGGGTCTTAGTGCATCTTTATAATATTTGGGGCAATACTGGCATATATTAGTACATATAAATTATAAAGATATTGATACTTTGATAAAAGTTGAGTCTATATGGAAAATGAAATTTATAATTAGCCCCAGGGCTTTATCATTAGTCTAAAATAATAAATAATCTGTTCTACTCTTCTTAGAATTTTGAAGTGCCTCTAGCTATTATTATAAACATATTATTTAATGAAATGACCATATTTCACTTGCCTATTGTTTTTCGTTGTACTTAAGTTCCAAGAAAAAAAAAATTTAAGTACTCAAGAAATACAAGCAAATAAGGAGCATATAGCCCCGTTACCCAATGATGTCAACAGAGAAATAATCAAAAGGAGCTGATTATTGTCCGATAAGAATAAACACAGGTCTGTCTCATTTTTCTAAGACTGGGTCGTAATACACACTGTGGAGTAAACGTTGAATGTGCCTTGGCTTTGTCACTGTTGTATCACTGAGGAGAGGCACCACGGCCCAAAGCAACTATTATAAAATAAGGCATTAAATCAGGAGCTTGCTTACAGTTTCAGAAGCTTACTCTACTATCCTCACGGTGGGGCACATGGCATGGGAGCCGCAGAGGAGAGCCACATCCTGATCTTCAGGGAGAGAGAGACGGTGTCCGACACGGGCTTTTGAAACCTCAAGGCCCACCCCCAGTGACACACACTCCCTCCAACAAAGCCACACCTCTTCAGACAAGGACACACCTCCTAATCCTTTTCAAGTAGTGCCACTCCCTGATCTAAGCATATATTAAATAGATGAGCCTAAGGAGTCATTCTTATTGAAACTACCTGACACCTGCTCTATGAAAAGATAAGATAGAATTTACACATACATGCAAGCATACTCTCTCTCTCTCTCTCTCACACACACACAGAGAGAGAGAGAGAGAGAGAGAGAGAGAGAGAGAGAGAGAGAGAAATATTCATGTGGAAGGAGGGTAAAAGAAACAAATAATTATATCCCTAAATACTATTATAACTTGATTACTTTATTGACTAAAGTAGCTATACTGAAAATTATTGTGGGTTTTTGTGCCTACGAGCATGTTTTGTCTTTGTTTGCAAGCATTTCTCTAAGTACTTTTTAATAGTTTTTTTTTTTTAATCAGTGCTTTTAAATTGGCAGTTTCTATTACACAACACAGATAATCCCAACATTTTAAGTTGACTGTTTGGGATTGGTTGCTGCTGTTGCTTTACTTTACAATGGTAACAACACGATACACAGTCGGTAGGAAGCCTATGCCAAATTTAGGATTCTGACCTCTGCACATCTACATACAATACTCTCTTCTGACACTAGGTGGCAGAAGTGAGCTACCACTTCCAATAAGCTGCATAGTCATAGGTTAAACAGCCAATCAGTGCTTGACCACAAAAACATTCAAAAAGTGTACAATGGCATTTTTGTAGTATTTTCAACTTGATAATGAATTTATTGGCATATGTTTCCACAGCATATCAAGTGGCAGATATCTATCTCTATCTCTATCTCTATCTCTATCTCTATCTCTATCTATATCTATATCATCTATATCTATATCTTCACCTGAAGTTGCTGAGGATGAAGCCAGAGCCAGAGCCTTGGACGAGCTAGTCTAAGACTGAGTACAGCTCCACCCTGCACAGTTACCTCTGAATTTACGTGATGCAAATGTCATCATGTTGTCTCCATATCATTCACTGAGATTAATCTGAAAATTTAGTTGCAGGAAGAACCATTATAAATGAAGATATTTTATTCTCAAATTGTCTTTAAAATAATGGGGGGGGTAGTTTGAGTGCATAATCTGAGATAACAAAATAGTATGCAAATTTTTCAGATGCTATTGTATGAAATAATTTTAGAACAAGAAATATTGGTGTTAGCATAGCCATACTGTGAAAAGAATAAACATTATTTTTTAAAAAGACTTTAGAGCATAGCATTTAAAAACTGAATTTAAGGGGCTAGAGAAATGGCTCACAGCTTACGAGCACTGGCTGCTTTTCCCAGAGAATTCGGGTTTGATTTCCAGCACCCACAAGGTAACTCACAACTGTCTGTAACTCCAATTCCAGACAATTCAGTGCCCTCTTCTGGCCTGAGTACATCAGGCACACACATGGTACACAGATATACACGCAAAGAAAAAAATGTATATCATTACTCATGTACATGAATGTATACATAAAATAATTTTAAATTGTTTACCTTAACTTTTGGTGTTGATAGAATAGCCCCATGGACCAGGAGACCTTCCACCAAGCCGGACAACTTGAGTTTGATCTCCAGAACACACATGGTAGAAAAAGAGATGCAGCTTCCAAAAGTTATCCTGGACCCCTACCCCACTGAGCACTGTGGTGCTCTAATGCCCATGCATATGCAAAATAAATAAACAAGTATAATTTTGTTTGATTTATTAATTAAATGTTGAAGCTGGGAAAGCCAACACTTGCTACCTCCTACTTAAAGATGTTCATGTTTGTCTAACACAAGCAAATATCTGCACACTATATATTACTTTCTCTTTGCTGTGAAAAAAACTGGTAAAAGCAGCTTAATGAAAGAAGGGCTTCTTTGACACATGCTGTGAGGAGATGGACCCACCATGGCAGGCAGACATGATAACAGGAGCATGAGCCAGCATCCCATCGCATCTTCAGGCAGAAAGCCAAAGACGGAAGTGCTGGCGTGAAACTTAATCTCTCCTTTGTTCCTTTGATCAGTTCAGGCCCAGCCCATGAGATGGTGCTGTTCACATCAAGGGTGAGTCTACCTTCCTTAATTAAATCTCTCTGGGAATGTCCCCACAGACAAGCCCAAAGGTATGTCTCCATGGAGCTTCCAAATCCAAATCTTGACAATGAAGATTAATCATCAAACTATAACCTAGAACTTTGAAAAAGATCGATTAAGCTAATGTACATGAAAATTAAACCTTGGCATCATGTAACTGTTCAAAAATATCTCATATAAATTTGTGTTAGCATCATTATCATGTTATCAGTAAGTATAGGTACTATTGCACTTGAGTAATAAGATGTTAATGCCTGCCTCTAATAAATCCATACATAATAAAACTGATATAGAAAAATTACAAATGAAATTTGGCTTAGAGTGAGGTTTGGGAATGTCAAAATCAAATGTGATAGTTTGACTAAGTTATATTTGTTTACTTATTTACGTGTGTGTGTGTGTGTGTGTGTGTGTGTGTGTGTGTATGCACAACACAGCACTCAGGGGACAGCCCTGTGCAGTTGGCTCTCTCCTTTCACATCTGAGTCCCAGAAGGTACACTCAGATCACTAGGCCTGGACAGCCAATGTCCTCTTCTCCTGAGCCATCTCGGAAGCTTTTGTAAGCAGCCGTCTCTCCTTTTCGTAAGTTTTTACTAAGTCATCCAGATGTAAGGTTTTGTCAAAAGGAAGATTTCTACCCAATATCACGATTATTTGTCGATCTTTATTTCCCTGGAAAAATCACCCCCTGTAGAGCTGAAGAGAGATTAGCTGTTAGGGACCCTTGTTGTGTTTGTAACCTCATGCAACGGCTCCCAACCATACGTGACTCTAGTTCCAGGAAATCCAAAACGCTCTTCTGACCTCCATGGTCCCTGGACACACATGTGGTGTGCGACGTGCGTTCAGGCAGAATACTTCCACGTGTGATAAAATAAACCTTTTGAAATTAGGGGAAATTTCAAATTAAAAAAATAAAACATTGAAGTTTATCTACTCATACTAGAGTAATGAGAGGGAATAAATCTAGGTGACACACTGGGTTGTTTTTTTTTTTGAACTGTTTCATATACTTAATTCCTTTTATTTTATAGTATTTTACATGCATGTACGCCTGTGTACCGCCACATGCTTAGTACCTTCAGAGGCCAAAAGAGGACGTTGACCCCTGGGAACTGGAGTTACGGATGGTTGTTAGCTGCCTTGTGAATGCTGGGAACAAAATCCAGGTCGTTTGGAAGGGAGGCGAGTGCTCCTGGCCACTGAACCATCTCTCCAGCTCTGACCTTCCCAGTGACCTTCCCTTGAGCTGTCAGAGGTAGAGGCACTTAAGTGACGAATCATCCCGTAAGTAATTAGAATGGAATTATTTGTAGAGCAGTGTTAATAATGAATGGCCCTATAAAGGATATTTAGTCTCCATGTAGTGTGATCAATTGTGTGTGTACTTAACTTCCAAGGTTAAGTTTTTGTGGGACCAGTTTCACTAGTTCACTCATTTTCAGCATCTCTGCCTCCAATTTTCAGAGTTGTATGGTTGGTGGTTATAAGACTTGCTGTAATCCAAATGAAATTGAACAGCCCAAAAGTAGTTTGACCCTTCCTTAGTAAGGAAGTTGTCACTAAAATAAAGATGATCCAGGATATTGTGCTGTAACCTAGAATTTGTGTCTTTGTCCAAATTACTTATTCATTACATGTATTTATGCATAAATTGGAATATCTAAGAAAGGTGTGAATTTAAAGAAGTTGTATTTCATTCCCTTGGAAGCCAGTATTTTTTAATATATTATTCTTTTCATATTACTATTTGAGTACTAGTACAGAGATATTTTAATTTTTAATGTTGTGTGTGCTTGTCAGTAGCAATGCCAATAGTCAGACTTCAGACTTTGTTTGAATAATTACTAAGTCAACAACAATATTAACCCTTTCAGTGCTGTTAAACTCTCAGACTTGACACTGAGTAAATTTACTAAGATCTGTAAAAGAAAACATATATATATATATATATATATATATATATATATATATAAAAGGCTTCAAGACTTTCTATATTAGGTTTGAAAAACAGCAATTTTCAAGGAGAATTTTCAAGTCAGATTTGCAGCTTAATACAATGTGGGTGAATCTACTTGTCCTTTGGAGACAAAACAAAAAACAAAAAGAAAAAAAGCCTTTTGAGGATACACACACACACACAAACACACACACACAATTGATCACACTACATGGAGACTAAATATCCTTTATAGAGCCATTCATTATTAACACTGCCCTACAAATAATTTCATTCTAATTACTTACGGGATGATTCGTCACTTAAGTGCCTCTACCTCTGACAGCTCCATCAGTTTCTAAAAGCAGCTTCAAACGATGAGTCTCCGTCTTGAGAAAAGAACGTCATTTGGGGATATAATTCCAGGTTTCAGGAAAGGACTGCTTCAGGAAATCTACTCTCTGAAGGACTGCCAGGTTCCTTCAAGGCCACTACAGATTCTTAGGGAACAAACCGAAACTGGGAAGGGGAAAGTGTCTCAAGTCAGGTTATAGAGGCTGGCGAAAGCTGTGGGCATCTGTCTTCTGTGACTCATGCAGCCTAGAACACCAGAGAACGCTCTCCTTGATTCCCCTAACCCTAACCCTAACCCTAACCCTAACCCTAACCCTAACCCTAACCCTAACCCTAACCCTAACCCTAACCCCAACCCCTGGGAGACTTTATTTTCACACTGTGACTTCAAAACACCTTCCTTGAAACCCATACTACCTGATTCACCTTCCCTGAAGACCACAGTATTGAAATTTGTGATCGTACTGGATGGGTTTTGTGTCAACTTGACACAAGCTGGAGTTATCACAGAGAAAAGAACTTCAGTTGAAGAAATACCTCCATGAGATCCAGCTGTAAGGCATTTTCTCAATTAGTGATCAAGGGTTGGAGGGCCCATTGTGGGTGGTGCCATCCCTGGGCTGGTAGTCTTGGGTTCTATAAGAAAGCAAGCTGAGCAAACCAGGGGAAGCAAGAATGTAACATCCCTCCATGGCCTCTGCATCAGCTCCTGCTTCCTGACCTGCTCAAGTTCCAGTCCTGACTTCCTTTGGTGATGAACAGCAATGTGGAAGTGTAAGCTGAATAAACCCTTTCCTCCCCAACTTGCTTCTTGGTCATGATGTTTGTACAGGAATAGAAACCCTGACTGATGCAGTGATACTGTGTTTGGTAGTCATAATTTTTTCCTTATCTTTGAGAATTTCATACACATATTCAATGAAATATAACCCCTTTCTCAACTCCAACTTTTCCTATAACCCTCCAACATGCCTCTCTATGAAAAACACAAGCCCCAACATGAAATATTTGTGCCTTTTTAGAAATAATTCAGTAAGTCCACTTAATACTGTCCAAATGTGGTTGAGTGTAGGGCCATCCACTGGGGCTTGGGAAACCTACCAGTGGTCAAATTCTCAAAAAAAAGAATGACTCATTTTCTCGCTGCAGCTATGAACTGCCAATAACTTCTCATCTATTGTGGACTGTGACTGGCTTCAGCTTGTGCAGATCTTATGTAGGAAACTACAGTTACTATAACTTCATGTCTGTGATAGCCATGTCACATCCAGCAGACAGTATTTCATAGCATTCCTTTCCATCTCTCAACTCATAGAGTCGTTCCTTTTATTCTCCCACAAGGCACCCCCAGCTTTGTGGGGAAGGGGACGGTATCAATGTAGATGCTGTTTAGGGCTAAGCACTCTGTCTTGTCCTCAGCCCTGGGAGCAGATATCCATCTTTTCATTGGATGCTACATACTTCGAAGGATCTTTCTCCAACCAAGACTTAGAGTAGCTTAAGTTTAAGGGTATAAGGATAAACATTTAGAAGGCAATTGAATAGAATGACCATTGAGCAAAATAACAGTAGCGGGTTCTACCCTAGTGAAGGGTCACAGACTTTTTAAGGTGGAATTTTTCTCTTCTTTGGTCAAATTTCTATTGATTTCCAAACATAAAGCATTCCAACCTCATAGTACCCAATAGGGACAATGCTTGTTTGATTTCTTGAGATCAACCCTCACAAATCTCACCACACATTTCACATCTCATATCGATCCAATCCAAACCACTGGAAATCCTAATTCCAACAGCTGGTCTTCTGACCCACATTTCCCTTCCTCTCTTCATCTCTTCATTCATAAATAACCTACTCTTGGTTTTCATTTCATCAAAAAGCCTCGATTTCACTTTCTTCCAGAGTGAACTAAGAATCACTCAGGTAAGTTATACCTTCGTACACCCCAATTGTTTTCAGTTCTCCCTGACCAGGGAAGCCCTGATCTGGAAAAATCTATATTCTATATATTGTCTACATTCCTACTCTACTACTATTGAAGGCAAGAGAAATTAACTCACACAACGATCTCCTGATTTTTGACTACAAGCATCACAGATAACTTTTATCTAAGACAGACAGCCTAGTGCCTATCATGTTATTTATAACACCAAGAAAAACAAAATTTTGAAGTTTGTGCTTGGCTAAGGCACTCTACTATTAAGATGTATTGCTTTAGCTAATTCTCCAACATTCATCTATGACAGAGTTAGAGTCATCCTCCTGGGCAAAAGAAGCATGGGCTTATGTTCTGTAATGACTGTTTTATTGACACTCAGACTCATACTTTATTTATTTATTTTACTTGTTAATATGTGTGTGTGCATGTGTTCATATGTGGGGGCTGCATGCACATATGCACATGTGTCCCGCGCTACCTTCTCGCCAGCAAGAAACGACGCGGCACACAAACAGGATCCTTCTGCAGCAAAGCTTTAATGCTCTTGAGAGGGAGAGCATAAGCTTCCAACAGGCAAAGGGCGAAGAGAGGGGAGAAGAGAAGAGAGAGAAGAGAAGGGGGAAAAGAGAGCGAAGAACCAAATCCCTCAGCTTATATAGAGCAAGATCGCCGCCTAGGACGTGTAACCCTCTGATTGGCGGCCTGCTGTCACCCCAGATGACGCCACGGGAAAGGCAGGGCACAAGGGAGTGGAAATCTACCCAGCACATGCGCAGCTGCCTTGTTTGTTTGTTAGAGCACAGGACATCAGCGCTATCTTGTAATGGCGAATGTGAGGGCGGCTCCCCACACACATGAATGTGCAGGAGCATATAAACATGAGCTCACATTAATAGCAGAATAGGACACTGGACGTCTTTCTCTATTGCTCTCTGTTTTCTTGCCTTGAGACAAAGACTTTCAAAGCAGAAGCTCACCATTTAAGTCAGACAGCATGATCACAAAGCTCTCAGGATTAGCCTGCCTTCAACCCCAGTGCTGGGGTTATACACACTCACCCATGTCCAGATTGTTAATGGGTGCTGCAGATTTTAATTTGGATCTGTGTGTTTGCAGACTGCAACTTCTTACTCACTGAGCCATCTCTCTAGCTCCACTAATTCCAAAGGAAATTTTCTTTTGAAAATTTTTTTGCATTTTTCATGCATTCTCTGATGAACTGCTTTTACAAAAAGCATGACATAGAAAAGAGCCGGTTACCAAGAATTGCTTTTGAAACTTATAATCAATATAAATCAAACAGAAGGAGAGTGAAAATGGACAATCACCACATCTCTTCTCAATCCCAGTGTCTTTCTTCTGAGTCAAGCACCACCTGATAGTTTTAATTGTCAGGATGACACAACCTAGAATCAATACCTAGGAAGAGAGTCTTAATGAAGCATTGTCTACAGGTCACCCTGTGGGTGCGCCTGTTCAGGACTGCCTTAATTAGGTTAATTGGTGTGGGAAGACCCAGCCCACTGTGAGTGACACCATTCCTAGGCATGGGATCCTGAATGGTATAAGAGTGGAGAAATCAAGCAGAGAACAAGCAGACATTTTCCTTCTGTGCTTAACTGTGGGTGTGATCAGTTCCCTCAAATTCCTGCTGCCTTGATGTCTTCACATAGAGCCTGGAATTGTCAACTAAAATAACCCCTTTCTACCATAAGTTTCTGTTGGTCAGGATATTTTATCACACAGACAGGAATCAAACTAGGACACACCACTCGTGTGTGTGTGTGTGTGTGTGTGTGTGTGTGTGTGTGTGTGTGTGTGTGTTTGCACTGTGGAATTGGACATCATACATCCCATACCCATGAAATCAATCAGCCACATAGAAAAAGATAATCAAGTCTGTACCATCCATAGATAGGCCTTTCTTTCTATCTTTGTTACCTAAACAATCCAATGTAATAACTATTCCATAGCATTATACTGTACTAGGTGCATAAGGAATATATCAATGTTTTCAAGTTGATGAAAGAATGTGCTTGAGTTATTGGCAAGCTCTTATTTGAAGAACATGGCCTGAGCATCTTCAAATTATGCTAACCATCAGAGGATATTTCTAGTTATACCTGAAAAATGCCTCTCACATGTATTTTCTTATTACTTGAGTATACTCTCCACCAACATCAGCAGTTACTTATAAGAAAATATGGGTTCTCAGAAACCATATAACCAAGCCTTAGAATCTGTTACTGGAAGGCCCATAGTAACAATTTACATCAAACTTAAAGAACAAATATTCCCAATTGGAGCTAGTGGATGTGTAATTCATAGGTTTTTTTTTTCATTGCAGGAACAAAATGGCTAAGACACAAGAACTTGGTTAGATAGATATGGCTCAAAACATAAAGTTACCATATAATAAATTTTGTGAGCAAGACATAGGGAATCTAGTTTTAGAAGAAAAACTGAAATTAAAAAAGAAAAAGAAAGAAAAGATGGAAAAAAATCATGCAAGCACTGCCAGTTGGTAATGCAAAATATATTTTCTTTCACAGCCACAATTGTTGGTTTGATTTATAGGTTTTAAAATCAACCTACTCTTGCCTAGCATGATATGCATGCCTTTAGTGCCAACACACTGGAGTCAAAGACAGGGAGATCTTTGAGTTCGAGGGCAGCTGTTCTACAGAGCTAGTGCTATGACAGCTAGGGCTACACAGGGAAAGAAGTCAGAGAGAGAGAGAGAGAGAGAGAGAGAGAGAGAGAGAGAGAGAGAGAGAGAGAGAGGAGAGATAATTAAATAAAACCACCTTAGTCTAGTGAAATTAATAATTTAAAACTGAGCTAAAATGTTATCAAGCTCAATAATATGAAAGCAGAAATTCAGAAGCACAGGGCAAGAGAAATCTAAGTGCTCAGAAGCTGAAATTGTTCTTCATTCCCACAGTAGGGTGTCAACAACATTTGTTTAGTTTTAATCAAGTTGATATTCTAGTATAAAAATAACCAATGGGATGCATTAAAAGAATATTTCAAATGCTGATATAGCTACATAAAGAACCGTGAACTTAGATACTGAGAAAAATTGAATGTACAACCTTTAGTCATCTATCATTAACAGAAGAGTCAAATTTTTGAAGCAGTTGCATAGAGCACAGCCTGTGAGCAGTAAGACCCTGGGCAATTAGGATGCCCACAGGATTTGTCTCTCAAAAGTGCTCAGTTTATCACACAAACAGTCCTTATAATGCTATGCTAATATAAAAATTAAACAGATCACCAAGCAGAAAACAGTTGTTTGGGCACAAACACTGCTAAAGGGTGAATCCTCATTGAGGATGCTTGACGAAGATGCTTCAGAAATTTCCATGCTTCATCCATGTCCACCGTGAAATCCTTTAGCTGTGACAGGCTTGAAGGATGACACTGATGAAGGTACAGAACGCGCTTGGCAGCTGTGGCCATCAGCTAGCGCAGAGAAATGGGACAGTGAAACCAACAACGGTGCTTCAAGTCCAACAGTCACTGAAGCCAGGGCCATGCACAGTCTCAAGTTCTCGTACTGATGGGTATCAACACAGAGGCGAGAGAAGCCATGTTTCAGGAGCATGACTGTGAGATTCTGGAGCCCATGCCCAAAGTCCCCATTTCTGAATAGTTTCATTGGGATGAGCTGTACATTATCGGTGCTCACAGCTTGGGGCTTGGTTTACTAGCCTCATGAATACCAACTTGGTGTTAGTTAACCAGCATAGCAAAGGTTTGTCCTGGGGTAGGTTCCTATCTGAGCTGCGGGGTGTCCTACCTGAAGCTTGCTTCTGAGTCCTGTTATCAAAGCTATCTGGTGACAAACACAGGTATCACCTTTCTCCATGTTACACAAACATTTTTTTTTTTAATTATACAAGGATTACGTTCCCGCGAGCAATGAAAGTTTGTTTTTAGACTCCATTCCACACTACATCTAGTGCTTTTACATCTTCAGTCTCTCAAGATTTTCTGAAACTAGTTCTTGTTTATTCTTTGTTCTTCTGGATGATTCTACTGGGTCGTGGTTCCTCTGCTTTGTCTCAGTTAATGACAAATGCCTTTGTATGTGTTAAGGGAGGATTTGCTTCATCTATTTTATTAAGGAATAAATTGAATAGGGCAGAGTGATATAAAATGCAAAAATTTGGGTTTGATGGCTGTGTCCCCTGTTGAAACCACAATCATCATCAAAAGACACATGAATTCAAAAGATTTTTCATGTCTCTTTACAGTCTTTTTTCCCCTTGTCTCCATAGGCAGCAGCTAATCTGCTTTGTGACACCTAAATGAGTAGGCATTTTGTATTAAAATTATAAGGCAAAATGCCTACATTGTGCCTGTAGTCTTTTTTTATGATTGATTATTTTTTCCTTTGATTTAAGTTTTATTGCATTATGATGAGGAAAGATACCTAATTTCAATTTATCTGAATTTGTTAACATATTCTGAGTAAATAGACTTACCTCACACTCTTCTTTCCCTTTTGTACCCCAACTCCTCCGGAGAGTCCCCCCACCTTCAAAACCTGCAATACCTTTCATTTTTTTATCATAGTCTTTAAAATTTATAAAATATTGTAACAATTAAATGAGTATTATAAAATAACAATCAATTGAACAGTCTAATGTAGATGTTTTTCTACAGCAATACTGAAAATACATGTTTTTCTCAATATAAATTTTAAATAACTCCAAATATATTAACTGTATATTTTAAAATAATATATCACTATTAGTTTTCTTAACATAAATAGATAAAGTCTTTTGTTTATTTGTTTGCTTTCTTTTTAGTAAAGCTTAAAATCTTGGCTCTTACTGTGGTATAAACACAAAATAAGAACAGTTTTTAGACATTGGAGTACATTGTAATAAGACATTCATTGAATGTCCCTGACATCACCAAAGGATTTTACCACCATCGTAGATAAGCTAAGAATTGACAATTCTGGCTGCACCAAGGAATGAATTGTAGGCATGATTTTTGGATACAGATTTCCTGCTATGGTCAAAGCTATTTGACTTGAGTGATGGTCGTCATTCTCAGCCCACAGGGAACAGGTTACATTCATTTAAGAAATGGTGTGTATTAAGACGGTCTATCCATGAAGTCATTCATCAACTGTTTCAATGAACAATGGNTCTGCTTGGAGGGTGGCACAGACATTAGGTAAGGGTAAGATTCTGGTTCATTGACTGTAATAATTTTGAAAAGCATATATCATAATAAGAGTAACTTATAAAGTCCTCTTCTTCAAAATTGATACCATAATTACAAATATCAAGCAAAGACTTCAGTCTCAGTCTTTGCTGTTCTCTCTTACAAGCCACCTCCCAAATTAATTGTCTACATTTCCTTTGGCTCTGTATAAATAATTTTGAAATATGTAAGCTGTTCTGAAAACCATAGTATAGTGTAAAAACGTCAGATAAACAATCCTACTAACAGAGAGGCTGATATAGGAGAAGCATGATTTCAAGACCATTATGTGGCACACAGCAAGACCCTGTCATGTACAAACNAGCAGAAAGTGTATATGGATTGTACAATATTGGACCTATTTCTCCCATTACCAAATTAGAGAGAGCATGGGATGACAGCTGACAAATTTCTAATTCCCCACATTTTTTAATTTCAATCAATTAAGATATGTTGGTAATATTAATTTTTATATTAAGACATATTAAGGAAAAGTGATAGTTACTGTTAATTTTCTTGTTAGAGGTGGAATTATGTTTGTGTGGGAGTTTGTTGAAAGATTACTTTCTTGCTTCTTCTAGGATGTAGTTTCACTCCTTGTGTTGGTGTTTTCCATCTATCATCCTTTGTAGGGCCAGATTTATGGAAAGATATTGTATAAATTTGGTTTTATCGTGGAATATCTTGTCTATGGTGATTGAGAGTTTTGCTGGATATGGTAGCCTGGGCTGGCATTTGTGTTCTCTTAGGGTCTGTATGACATTTGCCTAGGATCTTCTAGCTTTCATAGTTTCTGGTGAGAAATCTGGTGTAATTCTTTTTTTTTTTTAATTTTTTTATTATTATTATTTTCTTTATTTACATTTCATTTCCAGTACTGCTTTGAAAATTCTTTCTTTGTTTAGTGCATTTGGTGTTTTGATTATTATATGATGGGAGGAATTTCTTTTCTGGTCGAGTCTATTTGGAGTTCTGTAGACTTCTTGTATGTTCATGGGCATCTCTTTCTTTAGGTTAGGGAAATTGTCTCCTATAATTTTGTTGAAGATATTTACTGGCCTTTTAGGTTGGGAATCTTCACTCTCTTCTATACCTATTATCCTTAGGTTTGGTCTTCTCATTTTGTCCTGAATTTCCTGGATGTTTTGGGTTAGGATCTTTTTGCATTTCACATTTTCCTTGATTGTTGTGTCAATGTTTTCTATGGTATTTTCTGCACCTGAGATTCTCTCTTTTATCTCTTGTATTCTGTTGGTGATGCTTGCATCTATGACTCCTGATCTCTTTCCTAGGTTTTCTAACTCCAGGGCTGTCTCCCTTTGTGATTTCTTTATTGTTTCTACTTCCATTTTTAGATCCTGGATGATTTTATTCCTTTCCTTCACCTGTTTTATTGTGTTTCTCTGTAACTCTTTAAGGGAATTTTGTGTTTCCTTTTTAAGAGCTTCTAGTTATTTACCTATGTTCTCCTGTATTTCTTTAAGAGAGTTATTTATGTCCTTCTTAATGTCCTTTATCATCATCATGAGATGTGATTTTTAGATCTGAACCTTGCTTTTCCAATGTGGTGAGGTATCTAGGACTTGCTATGGTGGGAGAATTGGGTTCCGATAATGTCATGTAACCTTGGTTTCTGTTGCTTATGTTCTTATGCTTGCATCCCACCATCTGGTTATTTCTAGTGCTATCTGCCTTGGCTATGTCTGACTGGAGCCTGTCCTTCCTGTGGTCCTGGTTGTGTCAGAACTCCTCCTACTCAAGCTGTCTCTGTGCTCCTGAGATTCTAGAATCCTGCCATCCTGAGGTCCTGGTTGTGTCTGAGCTCCTGAGAGTCAAGCCGCCTTTGGGACCTTAAGATCCTAGTGTGACCAAGCTCCTGGGTTCCTGGGATCCTCACACCTGGGCATGATAGAGCACATAGGAGTGGAGCTGCCTCTGGATGTTGTGGGGCTGGCTGTGGAGTTTGTGCCCAGGGTCTACTCAGGGCACCAGCCCAGACAGACCAGAAGGAACCCGTGCCAGTGGTCTATTGGAGTTCCTGCATGCCTGGGTCCCACCAGTCCTAGTTACTCCCGGTGTTGGGGACAGATGTTGTGTCCTACTCACATCTGATCCTCTGATCCTGGGAGTGTTCGTCTATAATCTTTTATTTGATAACTATTTTTGAGATTCATCCATGTTGCCAGTATCTGCTTGCTGTTTGTATATTGATGAGTGGCATTCAACTCTATGAGTGACAGACCAGGATTATCCATTTGTCTAAGGACACATCTTGGCTATCTGTAACCTGAGATTATTATGAGTCAAATAGATTTGGCACACATGTGTATGGCTCTGTGTCAGCACGCATTTCTATTTCTCATTAGAAAAGGTCTAGAAATTGAAAGGTCAACTCTACTGAGGGCCTTGAGTATGCCACACAAATGCTCTAAGCCACACACACAACCTTATTCATTTACTTCACACTGCTGAATCATTTTCCAATATAATTGAGATTTTATATCTCCATTAATGGCATATGAGAATTACAATTGTTCTATATTCTCACTAAAAACCAGTAATTTTATATTTTTAATATTAGGCATTTTAATATATAAATGGTCTTTTTACCATTTTATGTTATATTTTCATGGTAACCTTGATGATAACCAGACTCTCTGGGATTTTGCTGGTCAAGCATTTTCTTCTATAAAATATCAGTTTGAATTCTACATTTAAAAAACGTTGTTCATCTCCTTATTTTTGACTTGTGTAAGACCTGTACCTACTCTAGCTAAAAATGCTCTACCACTAATATGCTATAAGGAATGCCTCCCATTCTGTAGTTTGGCCTCTTCTATTTTTTTATAGATTTTTTTATTAGATATTTTCTTTATTTACATTTCAAGTGCTCTTGCTTTTCCTGGTTTCCCCTCCGAAAACCCCCTATCCCATTCCCCCTTCTCCTGCACCCCAACCCACCCACTTCCAATACCCTGCCCTGGCATTCCCCTACTCTGGGGCATCAAGCCTTCATAGGGCCAATTGCCTCTCCTCCCATTGATGTTCAACAAGGCCATCCTCTGCTACATATGCAGCTGCAATCATGAATCCCACCATGTGTGCTCTTTGGTTGGTGGTTTAGCCCCTTGGAGCTCTGGGGGGTACTGGTTGGTTCATATTGTTGCTCCTCCTATGGGGCTACAAACCCCTACAACTCCTTGGGTCCTTTCTATAGCTCCTTCATTTGGGACCCTGTGATCTGTCCATTGGTTGGCTGAGAGAATCCGCCTCTGTATTTGTCAGCCTCTTCTATCTTAATAGTAATTTTTCTTCTGAAATCAAAGGATGAAATCTTTGGGGGAAATTAAATTCAGTTTCCTCATTTTTCCCTTCTGTGGTTTGTAATTTTTAGCCTGAGAAAGCTCTGCTTTGCCTGAAGTGACTAGCACTTTCCTCTCTGTTTTATGTAAGATGTGTTGTAGTTTGGACCTAGTTTCACACCCGTTATTCATATAGCACGTGTGTCCATGTACCTGAAGGGCAAACTCTCATGCTTTAACATGAATATCCAGGCATTTGAAATACTTTCTCGTCCCTTACAGATTTCCTTAATATCTTCAAAAAGTAAAATAAAAACAATCATGGATGTATTTCTAGACTCTCTAAAATAACCATGTATATGTCTCTAATATAGCTCTAAAATATAGTTCACATACTTATGCTCTCACCAATGCCAAGCTGCCTTCATTGCAATAACTCTAGGGCAAATCTTAGGATCAAACTATATATTCTGAAGCTATGATCTTTTAAAACTAGTTTTGTCTCTTCATTTAAGTTTCAGAGCCAATTTGCCAATTTCTAAAAATAATCTCTCTTATATCTTGCCTGGAACTATATTGACACTAGAAATAAATTTTGGAATAACTGACATCTTAATCTTTCACTCAGTCTTCAAAAACATATCTCTCTATTTTTTATGTCTTCTTTAAATTCCTCTCTAGCATGTTCTATAATTTTCAAAGCAGATGGTCTGAATATGTTTCCTCGAATTAATTTGAACTACTTTATTTTGTTAGTGCCCTCAGATAAGACTTTTTTCAATTGTGTTTTATTGGTTATTAGATGCTAGCACAGGACAGTAAATTTGATCTTTTTTAACCACTGGTCCTAACGTGTGATAAAATTCACCAATTCTAAGTCACTTCTCTGACTTTATAGAGTTCCTGTATAAATGCATATGTCATCCGCGAATACAGATAGTTTTATCTTTGCCTATTCATTGTGATTCCCCCAACATCTACAGCATGCAGTAGGGACAAGCATCTCTTCTTGTTCCCAGTCTCAGGAAAATAGCACTGAGACTTTCCCAGAGACATTACTTAATTTGTTCATTTCTCTTCCTAATACTCTTCTATCATCCTGCTGGTGTACATATGATGTGTATGGAGACCCACTCATTGATGATTCTGCTAATTTAGTCTCATCCTTTATTTTCTTAATTGACCTTGTTAGAATTTTATCCTTTCTGTTGATCTCTTTAAAGAAATATCTCTGTCACTTTTGTTTAGTTTTGTCTAACTGTGCTATCATTCGCTGAAACAAATGTAAAGCTTTTACTGTCTTGTAGGCGCTCTCATTTCCTTTCTCTCTGTGTACCCTTGAGAACACTGAGTCCCCGGGTAGACTTGTTCTCATTTTAAAATATAGTGAATGGCCCATAGGAAGCATTTCAAAAACAATGCCTCCTCTAAACACTTTTCTTTCCATATGAGCTCACACAGACTTTATCCCAGCCCAAAGTTAATGTTTAAGTCATTCCTAAGAAGACCGTTAATGACTTCCTAGTAGCCAAGCCCACCATCTCTGCACTAATACCATAGTTCATTGCATCTCTGCTGTTGCTGATACCGCTGATCAAGACTTAACACGTTTTCTTCCATGGGTTTCAGTGACATATTCTCTCTGTTGTATTACTTTCCCCCTGTGTAATCACCTTGTGCACTATCTGCTTCACAAACAGGTAGGTGCACACATAGTACACAGTGTTAAAACTTCTTGCTTTTCATTTCCTCCTTCATTTTAGCTATCAAGACTTTATACCACCTCCGTGTTTTGATACCCAAATCTTACCAGTTCTGAACTTTCTCCAGATTCTCAGGTTCATGTTCTGCTTGACAAATATTTCCTCCAGCTAATCATAATTCACCAAATGAGCTATCTAAGCACAAATTTATCAACTTGATACCTCACCCTGAGTATTCACTTGAGATATGTGGGGTGTGTTTATCCATGTGTGTATGTGTATTCTTACATAACCATTCTCTTAGTAACTCTAACTGAAAACATTACCATTACAAAGAAAGCAATGGCATATCATGGTTACTACTGGAGTTCTGCATTCTGATTTGGTCTAATCTTTAATGCCTGGGATCTGCTAATTCTTCCATCTATATGGGTAGAGTAGGAAAGGCAATAGTCCCTAAATTCTAGTACGGTGAGAACTCAACAAGACCACCACTGTCATACTATATGTATATTGCTAAGTTTTGCAAGCTCTGCCACATCTAAGTGCATCTTGGTTTCCTGCATCCTTTTGGTGTTGATGCCTTACATCTTGGTACTGTTTATAGCCTATAGCCCATTGACACTCTCTCCTTTGTCACTTCAATGTTTTCATTTAAAGCAAGACTATAATATATTGTTTCTAGGACAAATCTAGCAAAGACTTCTTTTTTTTTCGTCTACTTTTCATACTTCAGAAAGTTAATTTCCAAAATTAAGTAGTATTGTGGCAGCACTAAAAGACTGCTGAGATTCACTTTGTGAGACTTCAACAGGGTTAGGGACAGGAGAAGCAAATATAAGAAGTGGTTGTTTTTTTTTTTTTAGTATTCATAAAATGATTTCAGATACTGATTTGAGGATATTTCATGCTGTTTTGATAATGTGGTTTCCTAGTAGAATAATTAAATCTGTTCAGGAATGTAATGTGCGATCACCACAGTTTCTACAAGGATTATGAGTTTTACATATTAAATAGGAAAGACTCAGTAACCTAACTAATGAAATAAGTACATGTTTATAGCACAATGCCCAAACTGACTGCAAACATCCTTTAAATAGGAGACATGAGCAAGTTTTAACTTGCTCAGGTTCCATCTCAAAAAAATTCTTGATCCAGCAGCTATTTTCACAAAGTAAATTCACCAAATAAATAACTAGCATCAAGTCATCTGTGTTACTTTTCTGTGCAAATATTTATGTGTCTGTTTTACATGATCCCAGTATGGCTGTGCATTAAAAACTTGCTTAAGGTAGAACCCAAAACCTCTCAGTGTCCTTGCCATGCACCAAATGAGTTACATCAGAATTTCCAAAATTGGGAAACCAACACCAACATTTTAAAAGTCCCCCAGGGAGTGCTGGTGTCAGACAGCAATCTGAGAGTGGCTGCTGTCCACCCTTCCTGAGACTCCCCTACCCCTGTGGGTGGTAAGTAATTGATAGTTTGGAAAACATCCTAGATGCATGACAGAAAGTAGTCATTCACGTATCAAGAAACAGTAGGCATCCCTGTGGGAAATAAAGGAAAGAATCATTACTGATTCCGAGTGGTAAAGAAACTGATTTTAAATGGCTTCTTCTGAATAAAGAATATGGGTTGGGTCAGTAGCCTGCACAGCCTACCAGTATTGAATCTCAGTTATGCTACTTTAACTGGGTATGGAACAATAAATGGATTGCAAGACCCTCTGAGCCTCTCTTTTCTCAACTGTAAAAGGATATAATAACATTTATTATGGGGATTATGAAAAAGGCATATGAATAATTTCTATAAAGCCTCTGTGTGATTTCTCTCACCATTCTAGTGCACCACATGACAGGTTATTTCCAGTGTTCCCTTCTCTGCTTGTTCCTGAGTTTTATTAAATTTAATTAACATATGCATAAAGAGAATGGACCATTTTAAATCTCTGGTCCTGCTGTGGCATGACTGATACTGGGGTAGACAATTCCTAACTATTACCAGGAGAATGCTTATACTAAACATGAAGTACCTGGAACCTTTGTAGCATGGCTCAGTGGTTAAGAGCACCGACTGCTCTTCCAGAGGTCCTGAGTTCAATTCCCAGCAACCACATGGTGGCTCATAACCATCTGTAATGGGGTCTGATGTGCAGTTGTAATGTGTCTGAAGAGAGCAATGGTGGTTTACTCATATCCATTAAATACATACATACATCATACATACATACATACATACATACATACATACATACATACATACATAGAAAGTCTTCCTTTGCTGGCTCATAGCTGCTTGAGGAACTAGCTCAAACCCTCAGCCTGAAGCCTTACAGCTCTTGGCTTTTTATACACAGAAACCACATCCTTGTTGACACACTTTGACTAGAAAGAATAGTTAGCAGGAAGTAGAACTACAGAAGCCAAAAAGCAAGGTTAGTACATTTAGGGACTTTTTATTCCAGGTCTTTCCCAGTCACATCCTGGAATCTTTGGCTTGGCCTTTATCCCCATTTTGGCATTTTGCCCACCTACTGGATTCCAAGGCCTTCTATCATGGCACCAGTTGTGCTAAGATCTGGATGCCTATTAAGGTCTAGGAGCTTCTTATAATATATCCTTTAGAACTAAGAAGTTAAACAAAAACTAAACATTTCCAGATCCACACATTATAGTGAGATTTGATGTGAGTATGTCTATCCAATGTTGCTAACTAAAGGATAAAATTTTAAAGTTTTTTTTTTTTTAATTTTTTAAAGGAAGCTCAAGAGCGATTTTATTAAGAGCTTAAAATTAAAAAAGTGCAAACCAGACAAGCTGTAGTAAATCTAAGCTGCTGTCGAGAAGTGGGAGATGAGGTAGGGACGAAGAAGAAAGCCACGTCCTTTGAGTTAGCTTACAAGGGGGTTAGCCGAATAGAGAACAAAGCAGTTACGTGGCAAGGAAGGAAGCTTCAGTAAATGGTAGGGAAGACCAAAGTGTTCCAAAAAGCATGCTTAAAAGTGAGATTTTAAAATTAACAGATAAATAAATAACAAAAGGGAAAGCTGCATTGTTTTTGAGTAATTCCCAAAAAGAGGCAGCTGCTAGGCCAAGACCCTCTGAGCTAATTGTGCTGGGGCAGGAATTCTGGGAAGGAAAAGTATATTGTCACACTAAAGGGAGAATCATTCTTCCTATCTCATTAGCACAGTTCCAGATAGTCTTGCCTTCCTGAGGCAAGAGCTTTACCCTTCTGGCCCTTCCATGCCTCTGGAATAGGAGTTCTGCAACTAAGGGACAGCTTCAGCTCAGCCTTTCATCGTTGTGTTTGAGTAACACTAACCTACAAAGGTTAGTGTTGAACTACTAATAGTTCAAATAGCCCAAGTCCAAGAAGCAGAGAAATTCTGATAAATTACATCATTAGTGACTCTGATGTCAGTAAGAAAGACAACTTTTGGGAGCACTCGGTTTCAAAAGATTTCAGTCCACCACTCCAGAGAAGCTGAGGAGGGCAGCTCCATTCATGATGCCAAGTCTAGAGAGAAGGGTTTCCGTATCCAAGCAAGCAGACGGAACCAGACTAGACACAGCTAAGGATATGTACCGTGACCTGTCTGTAAAGGTCCCATCTGAAAATCTCACAGCCTCCCAAATCCACCAGCTGGAGAACAAGCACTCAAAATATAAATCTGCAAGGGATACATTCAGATTCAGACCCTAACAATAATGTTCTCCATAACTAGCCAAAATTATCTGGGTAGTGGCAGCACACGCCTTTAATCCCAGCCAGCACTCAGGAGGCAAAGACAGGCAGATCTGTATGAGTTTGAGACCAGCCTGATCAACAGAGTGAGTTCCAACATAGACATAGCTATACAGAGAAACCCTGTCTCGAGAAAGAAATAGCCAAAATGTATTGAGAAGATCAAACTAATCCAAATTTGGCTTGCTCTTCCTATCTCCACAGGTTCAAGGCCAGCTTCAGTTACATTATTAGTTCCAGTACAGCTTAAGCTACAGAGTTAAACCTTCTCTCAACAAAATAAAATACAGTAAATAAACAACAACAAAATACTTGTTCTTTTTTTTCTTCCTTTCTTTTTTATTATTATTTTCTTTATTTACATTTCAAATGCTATCCCGAAAGTTCCCTATACCCGCCCTGCCCCTGCTCCCCGAAAGTTCCCTATACCCACCCACTCCCACTACTTGGCCCTGGCCTTCCCCTGTGCTGGGTCATATAAGGTTTGCAAGACCAAGGGGCCTCTCTTCCCAGTGATGGCCAATTAGTCCATCTTCTGCTACATATGCAGCTAGAGACACAAGCTCAGGGGGTACTGGTTAGTTCATATTGTTGTTCCACCTACAGGGTTGCATTATTAGTGGAAGAAAGCCTGTTGCCAGACAAACTCTCATCAATAAAGAGAACCTAAAAGCCATCACAGATTTTAAAGAAATTCTGGGATGAAATGTTAAATTAGAAAGTTATTATTGAGAAGAAGAAGAATTAAAGCCAGCATAACTGTAGCTGCTTGTGCTTAGAAATACTTTTGTTATATAATTTAATGTAAGTACATTCTCTAGTATAAGACAAAAAAAAAAGTTCTCTGCACTTCATAGAATTATATAAATAGATACACTATTGTTCGGATTTTACTTTTAAAAATGGGGAATAAAGGAAATCACATAACAAGGAGATAAAGACAGAGAAGGAATGTAAAATTTATCCAAACCTTACCAGTTGTGGTAATAGACATTAGGCCCGCCAGATTAAAAAAGATACCAACTTAACTTTCAATTTCTTATTAGCAATATTTATTTTTGTTGGCATAGGCACAGCCTATGTAATCGTGTTCATACACTACATCATTGTTCATTCCTAACTTAAAATTCAGTTTTCACTTAACATTCTGGAGGATTTTAGCTTGTTAAACATGGCAGACTCGATATGCTAAATATACAAATTGCATTGTAAAAAGACATACATGGAATAGAAGTATGAATGGTGATATTTTTTCCCTTTCGGGTATTAACATGCATGGAGACCAAAAGGAAAGGGGATCTGACCAGTACTGATGCACGTCTTTAATCCCAGCACTTGGGAGGCA
>NC_034601.1:57674357-57679548 GCF_900095145.1 Mus pahari | reverse complement strand
GAGGAGGAGGAGGAGGAGGAGGAGGAGGAGGGGAGAGGGGTTTGTAAAAGGTGGCGTTTCCTCTCATTTTTTCACAAATATTTCCTGTTATCTGTAGCCTGTTGGGGTTTTAGTAAACAGATTAAAATAAAAGCCTGACTGGGAACTCACAATATTTGGTACCTTCTTAGGATGGCGACATTCAACAGTCAGCATGAACATGCTAACCCAATAAGGATGCAAATCTAATAAGGAGGCCTCATTATACGTCGCATTAACTACTTAGGGAAATGAAAATGGTTAGAACTCAGGCAGCCTCCACAGTATTTTAAACTGCAATTTATTTTTAAGCCACAAAATCAGCAGCAGCCTTGTTTCAAACAAATGTAAACTTTCTTTGCCATAAAACTAATCATGATCCGAGATTAAAATTCATGAGCTAAAAGAAAATATGAATGGCACTGTATTTAATCAATACATCAAAACTATAGTCAGGGGAACTACTTCCAAAAAACAGAAAGGAAACTGAAAACATATGTGTACTGTGAGTTCATTCATTTTTGTTTGGTTTTTTTTTTTTTTTTTTTTTAAATCAGAATAAACAGAAATGCTCCTGGAACTAAGCTTTATCAGTAGCATAGCTTGGCAACTTATTTCAGTATTTGTCAGTTTTATATACACAGAATTTCTAAAGTATCTAATAAAAATACATGCATACATACATGCATACACACACACACACACACACACACACACACACACACACACACACCGGGCCAGTGAGATAGATCACTGAGTAAGGGATCTACCATTCAAGCCTATATTCTAATCCCGGAAGCCCACATTAAAACAAGAGCGGCCGGATGCAGAGGAATGTAATCCCCACACTCCTAAAATGACCCGGTGAGACAAACACCAACCCTGCTGCTAGCCTGGAGTACAGAGCCCAGACTCAGAAACAAGAGAGATGCTGCCTCAACAAAGCAGAAAAGGAAATGGAACCATAAAAATTGTCCTCTAATGTCCATACACTCTATACACCTACACCCTCATACACATGTGCATTCATACACTACATGTGCACACACACAACTACAACAACAACTACAACAACAATAAAATGAGAACACAGACACAAATGAAAATTTGCTTGACTTAAAAAGGTCATTTTAAAGACAACCAAGCTTCAATTGTTACCAAATAACTCTTAAGTAAATGCAGGCAGCAGTCTTCTGAAATTATGTCTTTGGTTCTATTATTTAATCTAGTGGTCCTAACATATAATAACTATGTAAACTTTATTACATATAGTATTCATTTCTAAAGATAGATATATATCTTTATACATATATGTATACATATATGTGCAGGTGCCATCAGAGTCTAGGACAAGGTATTATATCAGCTAGAGCTGGAATTACACGCAGTCATGAGCCACCTTATGTTGGTGCAAGGACCCAAACTCCTACTCTCTGAAGCAGTAAGTGTTCCAGCTCTCTAAATTATTTTCTTACTTTATATTTTATTTTTGTACTCTCTTGTCAAATTCCTAATAGTCCATATAACTCTACGTAATTTAAACTTCTGTCATTTGCCTGAGGTTGAAAACACTTGTTTTATACTCCAATAATGACAGTTAGTTAAATTACCAATGAAGAGAAAGTTACTGTCTTAGGCAAGGGTTAACAGCACCTTGATATGCAGATGAGTCCCTTGAGTGAGTCATTGCCCATGCTCACTAAAGCATCCTTGTTTTCCAGTTCCTCCTTTCAGCTGATGAGTAACGTTTCCATTTGCTTTATCCATTTGGGACTAACCTATAGAGGCTGCCCAACGGCGATAGCCTTTGGTAGACAGAAACTCTTCCACTGTTCCTTTACTTTTCCCCCCCCCCCCGTCTGAATGATTAGCTTTCTTTTTTT
Organism: Mus pahari; assembly: GCF_900095145.1. Lineage (NCBI taxonomy): Eukaryota > Metazoa > Chordata > Mammalia > Rodentia > Muridae > Mus > Mus pahari. Next base: position 57,677,647 of record NC_034601.1, on the reverse strand, counting down.
TTTAACATTTTTTTATTATTATTATTTTCTTTATTTACATTTCAAATGCTATCCCGAAAATTCCCTAAACCCCNCCCCCGCCCCTGCTCCCCTACCCACCCACTCCCACTACTTGGCCCAGGCGTTCCCTGGTGCTGGGTCATATAAAGTTTGCAAGACCAAGGGGCCTCTCTTCCCAGTGATGGCTGATTAGGCCATCTTCTGCTACATATGCAGCTAGAGACACAAGCTCAGGGGGTACTGGTTAGTTCATATTGTTGTTCCTCCTACAGGGTTGCAGCCCCCTTCAGCTCCTTGGGTAATTTCTCTAGCTCCTCCATTGGGGGCCCCGTGTTCCATCCAATAGCTGCAAACACAGAAGTGGATGCTCACTGTTCCTTTACTTATGCCCTGCAGTCCACACGGCACCTTTTGGAACATGAAAAGTTGCCTGTGGGAATGAAGATTCCCAGTTAGTACCAAGTTTGATTCCCCCATGTCCTGTATCTGAAGTATGTGGTGTCCTCAGCATTTGGGTCTTATCAAGCTCTGGTGTACAATTAAGAGTAATGGCAATCACCTCAATCGCTTTGGGAGGATCCTCAGTATAGTCACAACCAGCAACTCAAGCATCACACACCTGGCACTGGGATTTTATTTGGCAATTTCTGGGAAGAGCATTACCCCCCATGTAAGGAAACTCCAAGTAAATAGAGCCTGTGCGTGCAACGTGTGTGTGTGTGTGTGTGTGTGTGTGTGTGTGTGAAGCTTATAAAACAATAGTATATGACTTTTTAAAACATCCCTTCTGATAATTATGCCTCCCCAAACAATACACACACAAACATGAAGAAAAGAAAATGTTTAAACATTTTAAAAATAATTAATGGGGATTAATCAATAATATTAATTAATATTATTAATAAATAATTATTAATTAATATTAATAGTAACAGTATTAATGGGTGATTATTAGTATTAATATTGATAGTATTAATGAATAATTATTAATATTACTATTAATAGTATTGCTAAATAATTATTAATAGTTATTAATTAATAAATATTAATGCTAAATATTTATATTCATTAAACATAATTGGAAGCAATTGCTCCTTCTCTGAAATTCATATTATCTACTCTCTACCTCTCTACCTAATTTCCTCACACATAATTCTCTCCCCATAGTTCTGATTCCACATTTCTGGGGATGTTTGAAAATACCTTACTCAAAGCCCATACAAATTCTTCTCTTGGGGCTGGAGATGGGCATCTGTAGTAGGGTACTTCTCTAGCACGTGTGAAGCCAGAATTTAGTCACCAGCTCAAAAACAAAAAGCAAAAACAAACAAAAACTCAAAATTGTGCAGCTTTGTGGAAAGCACTTCAAATTAATTGGTATGCAAACAGAGATAATTAATAAAGAGAAAAGATCACAGAGAAATGAACTCAGAGGCCACTGAGATCTGGGAACTACCATAGGATGCCAGCCCAGCCTTTGATGTCTCCTCCCCAGCACTTTGATGACCCCCCTGGATGCCCCTGACTCTCTGTAATGGAGTCACTTGGTTTTGTCTTCCTTGTCTCAAACTGGATTGATTGGATTTTGGTTTTGATAAGCAGCCATGCCCTTTATAAGCTCACTTCAATCCAGTTAATAACTTGAACTTACAGAAGGTCTGGCTATTAATACATTTCAATTCAAATATGCTCCATTATGTGGTCTTTAAAAAAGATGTTCTGACATTAGTTTGGTAGTCATTTCCTGTGCCCCCTTTACCTACCCAAAAGAAAAATACCAAATTATGAATAAAACAATAGAAAATATAAGACTGAAGCAGGTCAGATATGACCACAGTAAGTTTGGGAGAATATATGTTATTTCATATTAGACCTTGCATAGATACAAAAAGCATTTTGATAATATATGGCACCCCTTAAAATAAAATCAATTGGTATTGATTGCCAGGATCACAAGATAATGATGATATTTTAGAACACACCGATGAGTAGTCACTTTTGCAAGACACGTTAAAGACTTGGGACCAGCAAAGATTTAGTACAAAATGCCAAAAATTAAACACATTAAGTGCATTACTGTTACTTATTACCCTCCTTTGAGATAATGCAGTAGAGCTTCTTGCTCTTATCTAACTGTAACACAGTAACTAGTTGCCAGTGTTCTCTTACCCTCTCAGCCCTATCCACTCTCACTGGCCTCTGGTGTTCACCATTTTACACTCAACTTCTACAAAATGGACTTTTTGCGGGGAGCCAGAGGTGAGGCAGAATTTCTGTATGTAACAGCCCTGGCTGTGCTGAAACTCTCTTTGAAGACCATGCTGACAGGACTCACCGAGATCTGCCTGCCTCTGCCTCCAGAGTGTTGGAAATAAAGGCATGTGCCACCACACCCAGCTCCAAGATGGACTTCTTTAAAGCTTCCTGTATGGGAGAGCTCATGCCATTTTGCCATACCACGCTTGCTTCTCTTATCATAGCCATAATAGATCTTTCTTTTTTAATTCTCTTTCATAAGTGAAGGAGACTCCATTCACTAAATGCTAAGCATGTGATTTTTACAAAATAAATTGCTATGGTTTTTATATAAAACACAAGAAACTTTATACCCACATAAAAAGATTAGAAGTCCACCCTCTCTACTGAGCAGGTCAAGATGTACCTGTGTTTATTTCCAGAGCAAAGATCTGAACAGTAAGGAGTAAGCCCCTTACCACACTAAGGGAGTGGTAGCTAAACATCTATAATAAATCCTTAGCAACACTTCTTGCTGTGTGACTTTTATTATCTCTGCATTATAATAATGACACTTGGTCTTTGAAAGCTCATGTAGCTTTCCTGAGCTCATGCAAATAAATGAGGAAGTGGGATGTTTAAGGACATTCTGTTGAATACTGGGTTCCTCTCCCAGTGTGGTACTTCATATTGCTATGGTTTGAATGAATGTCACAAAGTGTCCATTGTAGAAACTTAATTCCCAGTGTAACAGTGCTGGGAGGTGGGGCCTCCAGAGCAGTGTGTTAGTTGTCATTTCTCTACTTTCATGAATTAATGTCCCTGTTATAGGCGGATGTCATAATAGAAGTGAATTTTACACCCTTACTCTTTCTTGTCTTCCTATCTTTGGCCATGTGGAGGTGATGCAGTAAAAGGCTCTTGGAAGGTAACAGTCCCTTGCTTTTAGACTTCCCAGATGATAGATAGATAGATAGATAGATAGATAGATAGATAGATAGATAGATAGATACTAGATACACAAATGGATGGAGATAGATGATAGATACATAGAG
>NC_034601.1:57659320-57674047 GCF_900095145.1 Mus pahari | reverse complement strand
TAGATACATAGAGAGATGATAGGATAGATAGATAGATAGATAGATAGATAGATAGATAGATAGATAGATAGATAGATAGATAGATACTAGATACACAGATGGATGGAGATAGATGATAGATACATAGAGAGATGATAGATTAGATTGATAGATAGATAGATAGATAGATAGATAGATAGATAGATAGATAGATAGATAGATAGATAATAGGTAGGTAGGTAGATACATACATACATACATACATACATACATAAAGAGATGATAAATAAATAGATATGAAAGAGAGACATCGACACTAGATACATGGATGGAGATAGATGATAGATACATAGAGAGATGATTGGTATATAGATAATAGATAGATAGATAGATAGATAGATAGATAGATAGATAGATAGGATATAGACATAGACGTAGAGCCATTTAAAATAACCTAGTCTGCAGCATTCTGTTAAAAGAGCACTAAAACAACTGCCTTGAAGTCCCAGTCTTAGATATAAACATAGGCTCTTATTGTCTTCACACCCCTACTTCTGCCATAACTTTCTTCTCCTCCTCCTCCACCCTCCCACATGCTTGGCATCCTCCTTGTCTGAGTCTCAGCAAGAGTCAAAGAAACAGTACACACTGTACTGTACAGAAATAAGCCTATTTGCTTCCTTTCCTGCAGCAAATGCTTCCCATATCTAAGAATCACATTGAAGTTTTCCCTAACATAGTTGCAATTTAATCCCCCCTCCCTGTCAACCAGACGACTGAGCAGGTGTCCCTTGAAAGTAAGAATCAGAACATTTGAGCAATGTAATGTGCATATATGTAAATACCTCTTAAGATCACAATTACTATCTTCAATTTAAATATTTTTAAAATTAAGGGATGGCGATATCGCTCAATGGTTCAAAGCACCTGCCACGAAGCCTGGCCAGCTGAGTTCACAACCTGAGACCCATGAAGTAGACATAGAGAACCTACTCCCACACGTTGTCTACCTAACACCCACATACACAATCTACCACATGTGCTCCCATACATATACATACATATACAAGCACATACATATACATACACACAAATAAATAGTTAAATAAATGTTTTTAAATTTTGGCTAAATCTGTCTGACGAGTCAACAAATTGGTGTCAGTGACCAGCAGAGCATAGCAGTGCTCTCAAAGCACAGTCTTATGTGCTAGCATATTTATTGGGGGGGGGGCAGTCATTGTTAAATGACTAACCATGACTCATTTGCCTCTTGACAGGTAGAGAAAACTTTTCCATATGGAACAAAGCCATTGCTGCAGTTGATTATTACATAAATCCTCCTCAAACATCACCATCTTTTCTCTAATAATGAGGCACAAAGAGAAAAGAAGGACGAAGAATTAATTTCAAATAAGCACTCCAAGCATAATCACTTGAATCAGGGACTAGTTAGGAGATGAATCACTGAGAATACCATTGGATTCAAGCAGTTTAATTAAGATCTTAGAGTTAACATCAACTTCTAAGCTAAAACCTAAAGAACAGGGAAGTTAAAAACCTATCCTCAATTTGCCACCTAAAGTCACGGAAGCACCCTCAGAAGACCTTTCCCCTAGATCCCCAAAGCAGACCCTCCCCAGAGGCTGGCCAGGAAAGATGCGGTGGCTCTCACATACACTGCTATGCTGCATAACCGACTACACCTCTGCCAGGCCCACCTTCTCTTCAGCCTTTCAGTCTTGTACATTGCAGGGTATTGGACTTCGTACATTGGCTTGCAGGGAGCAGGAAGCATGAGAGGGTTGGAATAAGACCACATGTGCATATAATTGCATATACATATACATATATGAAGTATATAGTGTGGTACCAATGTGCAGTGGAAGTTTTACGCATCTCGAAGAAAAATGAAATCATGAACTTTGAAGGTAAATGGATGGAACTTGGAGATGCACTGATTGAAACGACTCAGACCCAGAAAAACAAACACTGAAGGTTCTCGCTCATGTGTATGTTCGCATCAAATCTATGTACAGTTGACTTGTGCATTTGATATCTAATTTGATTTGGAATATCTGTAGAATCCAGGAATATAGAAAGGGATCCTTGGTTTGGGGGGAGAGGAGAGAGATCTTAAAGGAGTGTAAATAGTAAAACACTGCTGCTAGGAATTTAAAGGGGGAAATGATGGGGAGGAGGATGAAGTAAAGAGAGGAATGGGAGCTCAGGACAGAGGTGACTGAGAGAGGGACAAGTAACATTGAAGAGGTTTGAAATAGCCATATAGAAATCTACTACTTTATAAATGTCCTAAATGTGTGAATGTCCATAAATAGATACTCTGTGTGTATGTGTGTGTGTGTGTGTGTGTATATATATATATATATATATATATATATATATATATATATATATATATATATGAAGTGCTTAATTGGGATTTTTACAGCTAATCACCATGTAAAAAGAACCCACCAAATGGTTCTTAAAGAAATAAATGGGAACAGAAAAATAAACGCACAGATCTAAGGGCTCAGAGTTGTACTGCCAGTAAAAGATTTTTAAAAAGCAGTGTAATTGCCGCTATTTCATGTACTCATGGAAATCTGGCCACACCCACATTTTAAACATTTATCCTATGGAATATTTCCTTCTACTTGAAATCACATCTGATACATAACAAAAATCTTTATTTTATAGAAAAGTACTTTCGAGAGCCCATGAGTGGCATGGAGTTGTGAAGGAATGTGTCTCTCTTGGAGAGAAAGGTAGTTAAGAACATGTGTTCCTCCCCCTCTTTTAAGATCACTTTCCCCTACCCCAAACCAATAATTCAAGATTCCTGGATTCTACAGACTTTCCAAATCAAATGTACATATCAAAGGTTAGCTGTGTTTTTAATTTAGGGATATTTGTGATGTTTCTGTGCCTTTGTTTTCCAATCTATGAGGAAACATAGTGACTGCTTTCATCTCATGGAGCAAATTTAAGGAAATAAATGCCTTGAGATGTGTAAAAAAATATAGCACAATATTGTTATTATTAACCAAATTTAAATATCCAATATGTAGGTTTTTCATATAGGTTTTTTACAAGGTCTTGATAGACTTGAACTTACAGTCTTGCCTATTTATAATGCTATTACGAAAAATATTTGTGCATGACCTCATTAATTATTCACAGAAGAAAATTAATTAAACTATTTCCCCAAGAGCTGATAGACAGCCTGAGGGCAGTAAAATTAGAAGCCAAGCAAACTCTAGAATGTAAATGCCATTAGATTGAAAATATTATGTGTAATTAGTAGGTTTTTAATGCATCATATGACTAGATCATCAAGATGTCAATTTCTTATGCTGGCTGAAGTGTGAGAAACTTTTAGGTTTTGACTAATGAGACTGCAGTTCTTCATAGACTAATTTTCCCCAGTAAAGATATTTGAAATTCAAAAAGAAGCCTGTGTTGTGGTGCAGAAGTGACACCTGTGGTGGGCTCTATGTCAGGTAACCAGTCAATGTCCCTAACAATACAAGGACATAGAGTGGAAACCTGAATAGGAGTTTGGGCAAAGAGTCTAATGAAAGGCCGTGTTTAAATTGGACAAAGAAAATGATTTGTTGTACTTCTGTGTATAGGTGGCAGGAACAATAAGAATAAAGGAAATTAAAAACCCAACTGTGACTAGCTCCATTCGTTTTCCTGTCTTCTTTATTCTCTATTAATATCACTCTAGAAGATTTATTAGTTTTCTAAATTTAATATTAGACAGGGTTCTGGTAAACGACAATATAATTTGCTTGACAGATTTACAATTCATATTTACATGTCACATAATTATCATATGATGAAGGTTTAAGAGGAGTTTCTGGCATGGAGTACCATTTTGTTAAGGGTCATGTAAATGCTACAGGGTGACACAGAGAGAAATCACTTGACTTATCCAACAACTCTCCTAGTTTTTAGCTGGTCCTCTTTCCTGTGGCATTCATTTATGAAAGCCTATTTCCAGACAGCTTGTCTCATTTCATCTTCTTCTCAAAATAAAATTGCAGAATAATTTCTTATGGCAAAATTGTGTATCAGGCAAACTAAAATGGAAAGTTATCTTTGCTTATAATACAGTAAGTGTTGGTACTTTTAATTCTGTTCTCATAATAGTAAGTAAACAGCATTGCAAAGAAATTAATTTACAAGCTATTCAGAGGCCTGAAGAGATGGTCAGCAGGTAAGATCACTTGCTGCATAAGCATGAAGTTCAAGTCTCAGCACTTATGTAAAAAGCCTGATATGGCTGAACATACATATAACTCCAACACTGTGGGAGACAGAAACAGAAGAGAGTTGGGGAAAAGAAAAAAAAGAAGATACCTGGGGTTTTCTGGCCACTAGCCAAGCAAGAAGATCCAGGTTCAATGAGAGACCCTGTCTTAAAGGAATAAGGTGGATAGTAATACACTAGGAAACCTCCTGTGGCCTCTGAGCACACTGTAAAAACCATGCAGACAGACAGAGACACGAGAGAGAGGGAGAGAGAGAGAGAGAGAGAGAGAGAGAGAGAGAGAGAGAGAGAGAGAGAGAGAGAGAGAGAGAGAGAGAGAGAGAGAGATCTTAATTGAATCTATAATGTAAAACATATGAAGAGAGAATGGCATAAATTGGAGAAAAAAAACAGAAATTAATTAATTTGTCATATTTCCCAAATGTGCCACTGGATCTGGAGTAAGCTTTTCATAAATGAACACTGACCTTTCAAAAAATTGTTTGCAGGGAGAATACATAAGAATGACAGGGAGGGCCCGCAAGACAGCTGGGCCAAGTAGAGGCTCTTGCCAACAAGCCTGTGAACCAGAGTTTGATCTCTCAAACTCTTGTGGCAGGAGGAGAAAAAACTGACTCCTCAAAGTTGACCTCCATATGTGTGCCATGATATGCATGATCACACACACAGAGAAACACACACAAACACACACACACACATACACACACACACACCAACAAATGTCAAAAATAAAAATTTTTAACAGTTTTTTAAAATGGCATTTGCCAAAAAAGAAAGCAAGAAAGAAAGAGAGAGAGAAAGAAAGAGGATGGGAGAAAGGGAGGGAGGAAGGAAAGGAAGGAAGAAGGAAGTGGAAGGGAAGGAGGAAGGGAGGGAGGGACAGAGGGAGAGAGGAAGCAAGAGAGGGAGAGAGGAAGGAAGGGAGGAAGGAAGGATAGGTAGGAATAGAAGGTCATGTGCTACTAAAAAACACGTACAAGGCCTTCGTGACTGTTCTGGTAATGCCTGTGAGTTCTCTGCATCTCAGACCATCTGACTCAATATTCTTTCAGAAAAGAATGAAAAAACCTGGGATATACGGGAGGGGAGAAGACTTATATCCCTAAACAGGAAGAAACACACTGAGTCTCCAATGAAAACAGAGACATGTACAATGAAAAACATTAGTGAGAGATCATTTATTTAAGAGTCTCCAATAAGTAAGAATGCCAGAAAGAAACATTTTGAAGAAATTTTGAAATACTGTAGAGGCTATCATTTGAGAGAAGATTATAGATGCTATAGCACTGGGGGAAATCAGAGCTTTATTGGAAGCAGCCAGGATGAATAAAACCAGAGGACAGACTCTCTGATGCGCTAACATCAGTATTACCTGGAAATGTGTCAGAAATGTGTATTTTAGAGCCTCACACCAGACTTACTGAATCATAAACTCCAAAGTTTGGACCCTGGAATATGACTTAACAAGCCTTCAGCATGATTCTGAGAGCCATTGAGTTTAGTAACTTCTAGTTTAGAATTTCTAGAGGCAGAGGGATTTATATTCCACTGTTTTCCTTGACGTGTCTTAGCTGACCTGAACAGGTGTTGTGTAGATCAGGACATCTTAGTTGTTCTTCATGGCTGGGCATTGTGTAGATATGAAACAATTTCTTGACTATACAATAGATGGTCACTTATGTAGATGGTGAGTATTCATGTATTTTCTGGCATTCAATTTGCTTAGCAGAAGTTGGCTTCATGAACACCTGCAAGTCAAAATTACATTTTGTACTGGTACCCAAACACAGGCAGATAGAAAACTTCATGGCAAATATATGATTATTTGCATCCTTATAAAATACTGAACATATAAAGATTTTATTAAAAATTATTTTAAATATTATGTTAGCAGTCCAGAAATATTGCCACCTTGAAGTAAATATAATGCTAAACTATGCTTGTAAAGTAGCAATTATAACTAGGAATAGAAATATCAGATTCTAATTCCTGTCCATCCATCATTGAGATACAAGTAGTCACTAAAAATTATGAAAGCAAAAAAAAGGAGTAATGGGAAATGAAGAAACGGCTTGTAAAACAATATTACTTGTATTTGACTTGAATACACTCTAATTACTGTTCTTTGACTTGTTCTGTACGGGGACTCAAACCCAGGGCCTTAGATGCTAGGCAAGGGTTCTACCACTGAGCTACATCTATTCCCAGACCTTATTTGACTTCCAATTAAATTAAATAACAGACTAAAGCAACAATGATAAACCATGGATATAGGGTCCTCCTTAAGCAGCAATGTAATGTCATCAATGCAGCAGCAATTTACAAAGAAAACAACATGACTGTCAGGGAACCAGCCTCAACGAGCTCCCCTAACTGGCAGTTCACTTGGTAAGAGGGTTATTTGGTCATGTATGCTATTGTTATAATTGATAATGTCCCTACATATTATAGTTATATGACTCCAACTAATCTTATTTTGTCCTTTCAAACCAAATTAACTACAATGTTCCCAAAGACTACTAACATTTTTCTAATTTTATAAAAGCCACATAGAGTATTTTTTTTCTTCTTTCTCTCTATGTAGCCTCTACATTATGGCATCAAATACATTACAAATGTCCATTATAACGTTATCATGTAACTTTGAATTAAATACAAATATATTTACCATTTTTAAATGCTGTCTTTAATGTTTTCATGCTATATTATAAAATACACAAGTATAAAATATTAACATGTACTTTTCAGCATAGCTTCTGCTGTAGACAAAAGGAAAAAGAGCTAATAAACGTTTGAAAACAATTTCATAGCCATGGGGAAATAGTTGTATAATTGGTTAGTTTACTCACAGAAATTGCTTTATGTGAGAAAATTTTAATAAATGTTTTGAAAGTTACAATTTGTTACTTTTTGAATTGCATTTCTTAGGTTAGAAAAATATGAGCTCCAATTTTTAGTCCATAGAATACTCTAAGAAAACAGGCACATATATTTTTCTCATCTAAAAAGAAGAGCACAACACTTGAAACTTTCTCTGAACTATGTTTCCCCCATCCTTTGTTACAGGTATTCATTTCTTCAACTATATTAACCTTTTAACCAAAAAAAAATGGATTTTTTAAACACATCAGACCAAAACTTGACCTCCGAGGAACTGTTAAACCGAATGCCATCCAAAATTCTGGTATCCCTCACTCTGTCTGGGCTGGCATTGATGACAACCACCATCAACTCCCTCGTGATCGCTGCAATCATTGTGACTCGCAAGCTGCACCACCCAGCCAACTATTTAATTTGTTCCTTGGCAGTTACAGATTTTCTTGTAGCTGTCCTGGTGATGCCCTTCAGTATTGTGTACATTGTGAGAGAGAGCTGGATTATGGGACAAGTACTCTGTGACATTTGGCTGAGTGTCGACATCATCTGTTGTACGTGTTCCATCTTGCATCTGTCAGCTATAGCCTTGGATAGGTACCGCGCCATCACAGACGCAGTTGAGTACGCCAGGAAGAGGACTCCCAGGCATGCCGGCATCATGATTACAATAGTGTGGGTTATATCTGTGTTCATCTCTATGCCTCCTCTCTTCTGGAGGCACCAAGGAACTAGCCGCGATGATGAGTGTGTCATCAAACATGATCACATTGTTTCCACAATTTACTCCACGTTTGGAGCTTTCTACATTCCGCTTGTATTGATATTGATCCTCTACTACAAAATATACAGAGCAGCAAGGACACTGTACCACAAGAGACAAGCAAGTCGGATGATAAAGGAGGAGCTGAACGGTCAAGTCCTCTTGGAGAGCGGTGAGAAGAGCATTAAACTGGTCTCCACATCCTACATGCTCGAAAAATCCCTCTCCGATCCATCAACGGACTTTGATAGAATTCACAGCACAGTGAAAAGTCCCAGATCGGAGCTGAGGCATGAGAAATCTTGGAGAAGACAGAAAATCTCAGGCACCAGAGAACGCAAAGCAGCCACTACCCTGGGACTGATCCTGGGTGCATTTGTAATATGTTGGCTGCCCTTTTTTGTAAAAGAATTGGTTGTTAATGTCTGTGAAAAATGTAAAATTTCTGAAGAAATGTCAAATTTTTTGACATGGCTCGGTTACCTGAATTCCCTTATAAATCCACTGATTTATACCATCTTTAATGAAGACTTCAAGAAAGCCTTCCAAAAACTTGTACGATGCCGATATTAGGAAAAAAGAAATCCAATATTAAAGTGTGGAGGCTCTGTTTGTTGGGGGGGGAGGGACAGGGATAACTAAATGAATGTAAAGAAATAAAAGATTTAAATTTTTAGAGAAAATATATTAAGACTGCTAAAATTATAAAAGGATAATTTATTTTTAATAGCACCAAGAAAATAAGATGCATTATTTGGCCATAATTTTAATGTTCTCAAGATTAGGAAATAATGTACGCAGCTCAGCTCATAATATTTTGTCTATGCAATATACCTAAGAAGCTAATTAGAAATACACATATATATATAAAGTAATTAATAGTGAATATATATATGTAATATATATATATATATTCACTATCAATTACAATGCTTTCCAGGTTTATATGTTACAACAACTAGAGAAATTTTTAACTAGCATCTTTCCACTGGTAATTTCTATGTCACCTCATTGCTTAACCACTAATTTATAAAAAAATATTCACTGCAATGCTACTATTTTCCCTTCTCCATCTCCTCCACTGCAAAGGTGAAGAAACAGCAACAGCAGCTCTTATTTAGCTTTAGTAGAGAAGATATGAGGCTCAGCGGCCTTGATAGTGTCCTCATATGTGGACGGTAAAAATAATCACCCAATGAACTAAATATGGAAAATATTTCAATATCCTGAGTTTTCTGCACATTTGCAATCTTTACTTTGTTTAATATCAAGTTCTAGAATAATATTATCTTAACCATATGTCAGTATTTAAAATCAAAGCCCCAAGGTTAGGGGGAAGGTTTATTATGCAATTATTGTACAATTGTTATATACATTGCCCCTTGTCTAGGAAACAAGCTCTAAACACTAAGGACCTTAACTAACTCACCATAATTAACATACTTCTAGTGTAAAATTTATTTTTTTCTCCACCAATGTTATTAAGTTCAGTTTTTACAACTCATCTCCATATCTTAAGATCTGAACATCATTTCTTTTTTTATTACAGAGTATATAATAAAAACTTAAAACTTTGCTTTAACTTTACAAAAATATGTTTTTCCTATTATAATTAGGACACCTTTCACAAATTAAGACCATTTGAAAAACAACATATTTGAAAAACAACACATACATTTGAAATGTAAGTAAACAAAATATCTAATAAAAAAGAAAAACATCACACCTCTTTAAGTTGCAACATTGTGTGCATTATAAAATATTCTTTCCTTGTGGAAAGAGTTCATTACATCACTTTTTATATATCTAGGAGACATTATTCTTGGTTTAACAGATATCTAGAGATGTGATTTTTGTATAAGGCTACATGTACTAGATAGAAAATACAGGAAACAATAAAATACAAATTCTTCTACCAAGGTATCTATAATCTAAAAGAAGAAAGAATGCAGAACTCTACTAGAAGAAAATAAACAAGGATCTAGCAAGTGAGTTATGTACATAGTTGTGATGGTATAGAGACAAACTGATCACATCTGGTTGAAGAACATTGGGACATTTTCATAAACAATATATCTAAAATGTGTCAAGTAAAGTAGAATTGAACATGTGCAAATGAAAGTTCAAGTGGTGCCAACTTGAGTTCAGAAGTCATCGTGCAAGGATTGTAGGATATGCCAAAAGTCACTAGCCATTTAAGGCTACAAAGGAAGTCAAATTCAAGGTAAACTTGCACATTGTGACTGGGTTTAATGTCGAGCAAAGAATGGTACTGTCAATCTTGCCACTGCCCTCGAGTTATCAATGATGATTATCAAAAATATTACGAGCTTAGGGCAACTCTGAAATACAGGGGTAGGGAGGAAAAGCACCTCTGAGTAGATATGAGAAGCAGAGAGAATACTGGAGATAACTGACTTCTTGCTAGAAACCAAACCAATAGTCGAGGTGATGAAGTGCTAAGCTTGATTCTGGCGGTGGAAATAAAGAAAGAAACGGGAAGAGGTGATGTAAGGGAAGATCCAAACGTTACAGCCCGTAGGTCAGTAAGACAGGCTGAGCTCCTACAATCTGTGCCTGAAACCAGGAGATTAACTACAAGATCTCTTAGTAAACGATGACTTTTTCAGAAAGTATAGAAAGCCAGATGTGCCCAAGCCTACAGGCACTACTGACCACTTCCTGGTTAAGCAAAACCTGTTAGATGAGTTCTGATCTCAGAACTGATAAATGAATGAGGTCCCCCAGCCATGTGCTTTGTCCCCAGGGCACTCTGCCTCCACTCGCATGCCTGTGTCTTTTTCCTCTCCTCTTTCTTCTCTTTTACCCTCTCACTTGCCAACATTTGACTCTGTCTGTGACCTACTCAACCAAAGACCTTTCCACTGCCTGCCGCTGCCTCCACTGTACTACTGGGAAAACTCTTAAGAGAGACAAATCACTAACCATTTCAAACAAAACAAGCCCAAGCACAAATGCTGCCCTGAAATCTAAGTTGGAGCAAATCTCAGGTAGAGAGAGATAATGTCATAAGTCATGAAGAAGTAGCATTTATCTCCCTTGAGAGCTCGGGAGAAAATCCAGTTCACTTTCTACATTGTAGAGTCATCATTTGATTCAAAGATGCTGCAACACACAGTAGTGTCAGTTCATCTGCTATAAGCTGAGGTTGCAGGCTAATGAATACGTATGCACTAATGAATGAATATCAGTGATATCTCTCAATATCTTTAAATGTTAAGGTAGGGGGCTTGAAAACTGCAATTTGCACTTTCTTTGAAATATGTGCAGTTGACAAGTCCAGTTTACAAGATGGACTTCTCAGAATAGAAACACTTTATCCTTTGAATGAGAATTTTCTAAGTAGATAAAAGCTGTCAAAAGGAAAAATAATGCAATATAATAGCTCTTTTCTTAACAAATAAGACAAAGGATGAAAACATAAATATCATCAAAGGTTATTAAATACAAGATAAAAGTTTCCTTCCTACTAGAATCTTAATAGAGTGGCACCATAAAATCCATCAAAGACTTTATTTTATTAAGTGATGTCTAAATCTCTTCAAATGAAAGATATATTTTTAAAAAATGACACCAAAGAAATAAGAAAGTTAAATGTAAAAAAAAAAGAAAGAAAGAAAAGAAAGTAAAATCAGTCCAATATGTCATTACACATAGCTGCATATAGACTGTGCATATGCTTATAAAACATTCATTTTGTTTTGAGTTTAATTTAAGAATATGAACTGTCTGGTCAATATGTTTTGGGGGTTTGTTTTGTTTTGCTCTTTTAGTTTTGTTTACAAGACCTGTCACAAATATCCTGTTAGTGGAAAATGATGAGCCCATCTTTAAGAACAAACTACCTTAGGAATTTAGAAATCTGTTCCTGCTGGGCGGTGGTGGGACACACCTTTAATCCCAGCTCTTAGGAGGCAGAGGCAGGCGGATTTCTGAGTATGAGACCAGCCTGGTCTACAGAAGACAGCCAGGACTACACAGAGAAACTCTGTCTTGAAAAAAGAAAAGAAAACCGTTCCTATCTTTGTCTCAATGATGAGTTTGGTTCCCCAGTTGACCCAACTAGGGTATCCATCTCCCTTGCTGTATCACTGTGCCAGTACCAAGTTCATCTCCTTGCGATAGCTTAAGCCCTATAGCCACACCCTCCATTCTAATCTTGTGCCTTTTACCTAAATTTTCTAATAGAAATAAGTAGGAAAGCAGTTTAAATCCAACCGCTATGAAATGTGTTTATTTGCTCCCCTAAGTATCGAAGGCAGACGGTGTCATGAACTCATTGCTGATACGCTTGTCTCCGCTTCAAGAGTAAAACTGTTTTCTCATGAATTTATAGACTATTTATGATTTCTAGGTCAGAGAATCGGGTTTCTTAAAGTGTGCAGTAGAAACATGAAAGATACTTTTCTTAGTAATTCCCAAAGTCCTTCAAAAGTAATTCTGCTTACTTTAAAGTGCAGTACATTAAAGTAACTTGTTCCAGGTATGTGGTTCTCATATCTTCCTAATCACAGAATTTATCATGCTTAGACCTTTAACATGCCACAAAATATCTCTAAAACCAAATTAATATTTTTGTCATGAATAAAGTAAATATTTTATAATGACTTGTCTTGATCCTTTGAATCAGTTGACTTTCTTCAATTATTTAAAATAAGGAACTTATCACTGAGGGAAACATCAGCTAGCATTATAATAATGTCAGCTATTGATATGGAAGACCTTCTCCAAAGCATAGAGGTATTTAAAAGCCACCTAGATAGGGAGGCATTAAAATAATAATAATAGTAATAGAACTTTTGACCAGGATGAAAATCATAAAAATTCCTCCTTAAGAAAAATATATAGATGCTGGAGAGATGACTCAGCAGTTAAGGACACTGACTGTTCTTCCAGAGGTCCTGAGTTCAATTCCCAGCAACCACGTGGTGACTCACAACCATCTGTAATGGAATTTGATCCTCTCTTTTGATATTCATGAAAACAGAGCACTCATGTACATAAAATAAATTGAATAAGAGGAAATATATTATTATTGTTATTTTTAGTGGGAACAACACATCATATCCAAATAGTTTTCTATTAAACTTTGTGTTTAATGTCAGTCCTAGTTTTTCCCATGGACGGTACTACTTCTGCAAGAATATTAAGATCATCCTTCTGGGCTATTTGTCCCCAATATCTTCATGTTGGATTAATATTCCTAAGATACACACATTCAATATGTATACCAAAAATCAAACTTACAATGATGTGATGTGTCATTATTACGTAGTTATGCTCTATGGCTGAGGCTGCTACCTTGAGGCCTCCCACATTAACACAACTGAAAGAGAACTGCAATCATACATGCACACAGAGTATCCATCGTCTCTGTCCCTCCCTCTACATACTGACATAATAACTATAACACTGTTATATAATAGCTATATACATATATTATACATATACCTGTTATAGTGATAACTGTTGGGCTTGGCTATGAGTCAACTGTAACCCTAGAAGAGAGGTCAGGAATGTACAAATATGTATCAGTTTACATTTTTTGCAAAGTAAGGTGATGCTAAGAATACGTGAGCTGGGGAAAAGAATCATCTTAACTAAGTACACCAATGAGTTTGAAGATGAAACAGGAAGAGAACTTCTTTCAAGCGAATGATGATTTGGGGTTTTTAAAACCTGCATCAATTAAAATCACTTTTGGTGCTTGCTACAAACATGGGCACATCAGTCTGTGAATTCAGGCCGGATCCCATGCATCAGGACTTATCTTAGATGACTCCAACGAAGCTTGAGCCTGGGGCTCCAGTTCTGAAGAGTAGAGCTTTAAAAGACCCCAGCTAGTTAAGTGTGGGACTGTGGCTACAGGAACCAAAACCAGAAATTAGCTCACCATTTTAGTAAAAGACAAAGTCAGAAAGGGACCTTACCACTATCACAAACGTAAAACTGTAGAAGCTGAGTTCAAAACCAAAAACATTGTAAATGATCATACATTTAGTTCAAAGTAAATAAAATAAAGTACACTCTATACTCAGTGAGGGTGCTGTTTAATTTCTCTAGAACATAGCACAAATTCTTTATGACAAAGGAAACAGCTCTTTTTAGATAGAACACTCAACAATTAAAATCTAAAGAGGCTAAATTGGAGTCCCAATTCTTCTGATAACCTTTAACCTAAAGGAGTTGGGAATAAGTGATAGTAAAAGAAGACAAACTCACTCAGAGACTAAAGGGCTGCAAAGCATGAGTCACTGCTATTAATCCTTAGCATGGTAAGTCTGGAATGAGCGAGAACATTGAACATGCAGACCCTCAGTGGGAGTCTGGGAGAGAAGGGAGTCCACAGCACTGGGCTGCCTCTCACTCTCCTGGAATCTCCATGCCTAGGGAAGCACAAAGGCCCAGCAGCCTGACCAAGCCCCTCGAAGGCCACCCCTGTGGGCTCTTGCCAGCCACTACCATCTTGGTATTGCCTAACTTATTTATCTTTGAAAACCATAACCACGTGTACCCCAGTATTAATCCCCACTGTCGATGAACTCAGAGATGAGTTCCCCTACGATCCAGGATTATGGTTTGGGTTTTATCCATTAAATGGTTAAAAGAAATTTTCCTTCAAAAGGAGAAATCCGATGATTAAAGCCAAAAAACGGTGGAGCTAAGATGAAAGGATGGACTATCCAGAGACTACCCCACCCGGGGATCCATTCCATCATCAGCCACCAAACCCAGACACTATTGCACATGCCAGCAAGATTCTGCTGAAGGGACCCTGATATTGCGGCCTCTTGTGAGGCTATGCCAGTGC